>NC_090010.1:3829005-4148063 GCF_036417845.1 Apteryx mantelli | reverse complement strand
TCCAGGGGGGTCCATTGCAGCCGGGGGGGGGCCGGGGGGGGGCCGTGCCAGCCCTGCCCGCGCCTCTTCACAGCTGAGGGGCCGCGGACAAGCGATGTCCCGGGCGCACAAAGGCGCCTTCGGCGGTGCCGGGGGGGGCGAGGGGGGGGCTGGGGCGCTGCCAGTGCCCGGACGGCGCCTGGGGCCCCTGCGGGGCTCTGCCGGGGCGGGAGGGGGGGTCCTGAGCTGCCCCCCCTGCCCTGGCCGGGGGTGGGGGGAGGTCTGGGGGTGCCCCTCACTGTGGCGGGGGGGGGTCCCGAGCTGCCCCCCCGCCCCGGCCGGGGGTGGGGGGAGGTCTGGGGGTGCCCCTCACTGTGGCGGGGGGGGTCCCGAGCTGCCCCCCCGCCCCGGCCGGGGGTGGGGGGAGGTCTGGGGGTGCCCCTCACCGCTGCCCCCAGGAAGAGCTGGGGTGTCTCCTGGGTGGTGCTGGCCGGGAACAGCCTCGTCTTCTACAAGGAGCCCAAGGGGCCGGCGCCGGCCGCCTGGGTGAGTGGGGCTGGGGGGGGCGGGGGGGGGGACAGCAGGGGGACAACTGGGTGGGCGGGAGGCACGGGACCGGCAAGGGAAAGGGGACGGCGGGGGGACGGGGGGGACCACGGGGACACGAGGGGGACGGGGGACAGGGAGAGGCCGGGGGCACCCCCTGACGCCCCCCCCGCAGTGCCCGGCCAGCGGCCGCCCCGAGAGCAGCGTGGACTTGCGGGGGGCCGTGCTGGACTGGGCCCGGGACCTCTCCAGCAAGAAGAACGTCATCCACGTGAGTGGGGGGCCGCCCCGGGGCGGGGGACGCGGGGACACCTACGGCACCCGGCCCTGGGGGGCACGGGGACACCTGGCACACAGGGGACATGGGGACCCCCAAGATACCCAGCCCAGGGGACATGGGGACCCCCAGGACACCCAGCGCAGGGGGACTTGGGGACACCAATGACACCCAGCCCGGGGGACGCAGAGACCCCCAAGATACCCAGCCCAGGGGACACGGAGACCCCCAGGACACCGAGTCCAGGGGACATGGGGACACCTACGACATCCAGCCCAGGGGACACGGGGACCCCAGGACACCAAGCCCAGGGGACATGGGGACCCCCGGGACACCGAGCCCAGGGGACACAGGGACACCAAGGACACCCAGCCCAGGGGACAGGGCGGTGCCAAACTCACACTTGCCCAGGGCAGGAGGGCACACGAGGACCCCCCCCCCCAAAAAAAAAGAGCAGAGGGGACAGGGGGTCCCCACTGGGAGCGCAGGAGCCCCCCCGGGGGCGGTGGCGGTGGCGGTGGCGGGGGGGCCCTGCGCTGCCCTGCGCTGCCCCCCCCACGCCGCTGCCCCCCAGCTCCGCACGGTGCCGGGCAACGAGTTCCTGCTGCAGTCGGAGCACGAGGCCACCATCCAGGAGTGGGCACGAGCCATCCGCGGCGTCATCCGCCGCCTGGTGAGTGTCCCCCCGGGAATGTGTGTGTGTGGGGGGGGACACACCGGGGCACCCCCCCCAGCCCGCTCCCGCAGCCCCAACCCTCCCGCGCCCCCCCCCCCCCAGGACCGGGAGAACCCCCTGGAGCCGCCGTGGGGCCGGTTGCGCCGCGCCGGCAGCGGGGACCTGGTGGAGCTCAGCGGGGACGAGGACGAGGTGCCGCGGAGCCCCGAGGGGGGCAGGACCCCTGGTAGGACCAGGGAGGGGGGGGGGGGATAGGGGACACGGGGACAGCAGGGGTCAGCGGTGCGTGTGACCCCCCCCCCGCCGTGGTCCTTTCCCCCCCCCCCCCAGGTGCCCCCCGCGGCCCCGAGGCGTCGGAGAAGAAGCGGGTGCAGAGCAAGTTGCGGCGCTTCATCGCCAAGCGGCCGCCGCTGCAGAGCCTGCAGGAGAAGGGGCTCATCCGAGGTGGGCCCCCCCCCGGACCCCCCCGGACCCCCCCAGCTCCTCCCGCCACCCCCTGGAAAGGGGGAGCGACGAGGGCGCCCGGGGGACGGAGTCACCCTTGGGTACCTGACGGGTGCCAGTGTCCCCATCCCATCCTGATGCCCCCCCAAACCCGGTGTCCCCCCCCCGGTCCTGGTACCCCCCCCCAGTCCTGGTGCCCATGCAGCCCCCCAGGTGCTGGTGCCCCCCCCGGTGCCGCTGCCCCCCCCCCGGTGCCGGTGCCAGCGCCGCCCTCTCGCAGACCAGGTTTTCGGGTGCCGCCTGGACGCCCTGTGCCAGCGCGAGAGCAGCTCGGTGCCGCGCTTCGTGCGCCTCTGCGTGGAGGCCGTCGAGGAGAGAGGTACGGACCCCCCCCGGGGCACATCCCCCCCCCCGGGGTACATCCCCCCTCCCGGGGTACGGACCCCCCCCCGCCGCCGCCGCTCACCCCCGCGTCCTGCCCCCAGGCCTCGACGTGGACGGCATCTACCGGGTCAACGGGAACCTGGCGGTGATCCAGAAGCTGCGTTTTGCCGTGGACCGCGGTGAGGGGCTGAGCCGGGGGTGACCGGGGTGGGGGGGGGGACACAGATATCAGGTGCCCCCCCAGCACTGACCCCCCCCCCCAAACCGCCTCTGCAGAGCGAGCTGTGACCTCGGACGGGCGCTACGTCTTCCCGGAGCAGCCGGGCCAAGGTGAGCCGGGGCGGCGGAGGGGGGGAGCAGCGCGGGGTGGGGGTGGGGGGTCGGGGGGGGGTCAGGCCTGGGCTGCCCCCCCACATCCCCCCCCCCCCAGAGGAGCGGCTGAGCCTGGCAGACCCCGAGTGGAGCGACGTGCACGTGGTGACCGGTGCCCTCAAGCTCTTCCTGCGGGAGCTGCCCGAGCCCCTGGTGCCCTACGAGCTCTACGAGCCCTTCGTGGAAGCCGTGGGTAAGACCCCCCCCGGGATGGGGACGGGGGACGGGGTGTCACAGGTTGAGGGAGGGGGGGAAAAGCCCCCCCCCATACGTGACCCCCCGGCGGGTGCCTCCGCAGAGCTGCCGGACGCCCAGGGGCGGGTGCAGCGGGTGGCCGAGCTGGTGCAGAGCCTGCCGCCCCCGAACCACGCCACCCTGCGCTACCTGCTGGCTCACCTGCGCCGGTAAGGGGGGGCTGCGGGTCCCGGGGGGGGGGGCCAGCACATGCTGGGGGGGGGGTTAGGGGGTGCTCAGCCCAGGTGCAACCCCCTGGGTGCAATGGGAATGAGGAGAAGGGGGCGGATGGGGTGTGTACCCCCCCCGCCAAAGCTGTGCCCCCCCCCGCTCCGCCCTTCCAACCAGGGTGATGGAGCAGGCAGACGCCAACCGCATGACGCGCCACAACATCGGCATCGTCTTCGGGCCCACGCTGCTGCGGCCCCGGCGCGAGCCGGGCAGCCTGGCGGCCGGCGCCGCCGCGCAGAGCCAGGCCGTGGAGCTGCTGCTGGCCCACTTCGAGCGCCTCTTCGCCCCCCCTGCCGCCGCCGCCGGCCCCTGAGACACCCCCCCGCCGCCGCCGCCGCCACCGCTCTGTCCCTCCCCGCTCCTTGTACCCCGGACTGTGCAGTAAAGCGGCACCTTCCCGGCATTGCCCGCGCCCGTTTGGGGTCCTGCGTCGCCGAGAGCTGCAGCAGCCCCTTCCCCAGCCCCCGGGGCTGAGCTGCAGGGAGCCCCCAAACCCCCCCGCCAACACCTCAGCCATGCTCCGTGCACCTGCCAGGTCCAGAGCGCCCCTGGGTCATTACTTTAATTTATTTCAGCTGGTCATTAAATGCCATCGAACCCCCTGGGGAGGGTCTGCCTGCGGCCAGCAGTGCCAGGGCTGGGGAATCGCTCTGGGGGGGTCTCTGGGGATCCTCGGTGCAGCACAGAGGGGGTGCAAGGTGGGTCGCTCCAGGGCGAACCCTGGGGATGCTCAGTGCAGCCCGGCAGTGCCCAGGGAATTGCTCCAGGGGGTCTCCAGGGATCCTCGATGCAGCACAGGAGTGCCAAGGGGGTCACTCTGGGGGGGTCTCCAGGGATCCTCGGTGCAGCCCGGCAGCACCTGGCAGGTTGCTCTGGGGGGGTTCCTGGGGTTCCTCAGTGCAGCCCGGCAGCACCCGGCAGGTCGCTCCAGGGGGTTCCCGGGGACCCTCGGTGCAGCCCGGCAGTGCCCGGCGGGTTGCTCCAGGGGGATCCTTGGTGCAGCCCGGCCGTGCCCGGCGGGTCGCTCCGGGAGGTTCCCGGGGATCCTCGGTGCAGCCCGGCCATGCCCGGCGGGTCGCTCCGGGAGGTTTCCAGGGACCCTCGGTGCAGCCCGGTGGCGCCCAGCGGGTCGCAGGGCTGCACCGGGGACCCACGCGCCCGGCAGCGGCGGTGCACGTGCTGCGAGTAGGAGCCCGAGTGGGAGAAGCGCTTGCCGCAGCGGGCGCAGCAGAAGGGCTTCTCGCCCGTGTGCAGCCGCCGGTGCTCGACCAGGTGGTGCTTGTGCTTGAAGGCCTTGGCGCAGAGCGGGCAGCGGTGCGGCCGCCGGCCTGGGCACGGCAGTGAGGGCGGGTGTCCCGGCCCCCCCGCCCCCGGCCCTCGCCCCAGCCCTGCGCCCCTGGGTGCAGCACCCTCCTCCCCGGCCCCCGCCGCTGCACCCAGCTCCCGGCGCTCCCGGCCCGGCGCCCCCATACTGGTGCCCCCGTCCCGGCGCCCCCGTACCGGTGTGCTCGTAGCGGTGCCGCAGCAGCGAGCTGCCCTTGCGGAAGCCCTTGGGGCAGAGCTCGCAAAGGAAGCGCCGGCCCCCGCCGAGCCCCGAGGACACCGGGGCCCCCCCCGCCTGCGGGACGCGGCTGTCAGTGGGCGCCGGCGGGGGGGATGCTGGCACGGTGCCCCCCCGCCACCCGCCAGCCTTCCCTGTGCCCCCCTGGCTCCCCAACTCCCCTCCCAGTGCCCCCCTGCCCTCCCATTGCCCCCCCCAGCACCCAGTGCTCCCAGTTTCCCAGTGCTCCCACAGCCTCCCAGTGCCCCCCGCAGCACCCAGCCCCACTGCCCAGTGCTCCCGCTGCCTCCCAGCCTTCCCATTGCCCTCCAGCACCCAGCTTCACTGCCCAGTGCTCCCATAGCCTCCCAGTGCCCCCCCAACTCCCTTCCTAATGCCCCCCCAGCCTTTCTATTGCCCCCCAGCACCCAGCCCCAGCACCCAGTGCTCCCATAACCTCCCAGTGCCCCCCCAGCACCCAGCCCCACTGCCCAGTGCTCCCATAGCCTCCCTGTGCCCCCCTCCAACTCCCCTCCTAATGCCCCCCCAGCCTTTCCATTGCCCCCCCATCACCCAGCCCCATCACCCAGTGCTCCCACAGCCTCCCAGTGCTCTCCCAGCTCCCTCCTCACCAGCTGCACCAGCTGCTCCCAGTTCCCGGGCGGCAGCACCCACTGGACCCGCTCCTGGCACAGGGCGGGCAGGAAGCGGAGGGTGGGCAGGGGGGCCCCGGGCAGGAGTGGGCACAGGTCACCAGGGGGCTCCCGGGGGGGCTCCCGCCCTGCTTTGGGCAGGGACAGATCCAGAGGCTGGTCGGGGTCCGGCAGGGACCCGTGGGTGCCCCGGGGGGCCCTGCCGGGGGGGCCCAGCTCGGCACAGGGGCTGGTACCCGCACTGAGCAGCCCCGCGGCGCCCCTGCGCCAAGGGCCCTGGGGCCACGTCCCGGGCTCACCGGGGGTCCCCAGGGCCCCGGGGGCTGCAGGGGGTTCCGGGGGGCATCGGCAGGTGCTCAGGTGGGCGCCGGAGGAGCCGGAGAGGGAGAAGCGCCTCTGGCAGCCGGCACAGCCATACGGGTTCTCGCCTGGGGAGAGCGGCTCAGCGAGGCGCCAAGGGTGCAGGGGCCAGGGGGACACCCCGGGCACCCCCCGACACCTGGGATGGGTTGGGGACCCCCCAGTGCACACATGAGCCCCTCTCCCTGCCGGGGACATGCAAGGACACGTGTGCCCACGTGCCCTAGCACCCAGCTGGTGCGCACACGTGTGCACGCTGCTCCCGGAGCGAGCGCACAGACCCCGCGCGCGTGGGGCCATGCTTTTGGTGCAGACGTGACCCCTTGCGCACCCTTGCCCGCCCGCGCTCCCCACGGCACCGTTTCCTCCCAGGCCAGCGGCTGCTCTCCCGCGCGCGCAGGGCAGCGCCGTCGCACCCCCGCTGCAGTCAGGATGCCACCGTGCAGAACCCCCCCCCCGCGCACCGCCGCCCTCGTGCTCGCACACGTGCAAGCGCACGCACCCACGTCCACACACGCACAGCCCCCCCCCGGCCCCTCACCGCCTGCAGTGACCCGCACCGTGATGTGGGTTCCCCCTCTGCAGCAGCCAGGCACGGTGCATGGGACACGCAGGCCCCTGGGACACTGGGCAGGGGCCACACGTGGCTCCGGGGACCCACAGTCACACTCACCCCACGCCGCCTCGCCATGGCACCCGCACACTGGCCCCGAGCCCTCGCCGGGGCCGCGCTGGGGCTGCGCTTGCTTCCTGCGCTGCTCACGGGGCCGCTGGGCCATGGGGGCCGCAGGAGCCCGCGGAGTGGCTCCCCACAGCGAAAGTCCCGCTGTGGCGCTGGGGGGGCAGGCACGCCGTGGGGCGGGCTGGGACGACCTGCCGCGGGAGCTGGGTGCAGGCGCTGGCCCCGCTCGCACCCGGCTCCTCGGTGTTTAACACCCCTCCCGCTGCCCGGCCCCCTGCACGCTCCCCGCGGCTGCACCAGCCTGCGGTGACCCCCACCCCAGGGAGGAGCCCCGCTGGACACCCCCGGCGGGGCAGGAGGCGCGGGTGGAGCGCAGCGCGCGCATCCGGCCCTCGCCTGCCCTGGCCTCCCCTGCTGTAGGTGAGAAAACGCCTGAGGCTGGTGGCCCCTGCCTGCCCTGGGGCCCCCACCCTGCTGGGGGGAAGGTGGTAACTCTGCGGGGCCTGCAGCTCCTCCACGAGGGGGGAGAGAGCCCCAGCCGCCCCCCAGGGACCAGCCCAGGAGCCCCTGCCGAGCACCCAAGGGCGCCCGACCCTGCACCCCTGCAGCCAAAGCTGCCAGGTTCACCCCAGGTCCTTCAGGCAAGAGCTGCTGTGCTGGGAGAGGAGACGCAACTGCTCGTCCACGGAGCAACTCCCCTCTTCTCGCTTTCTATATTGCTACGCAGGCCCTATTTAAAACTGCCCAAAACAAGAAAAACATGAGCCAGAGAACAGAGCCGTTGGCTATATCAGCACTTCACCCTTTACTTTGTATCAACTATTTATGTCAGAACAGTTTCCAGGAGCTCAGTAAACAACAACCACTATATAAACTTCTGTACATGGTTTGCAAGACTACAAGCAGCACTAGGTAAGTTAAGTGTCATCTGATTTGGGAAACGAGGGCGTCCCAAAACTGAGGGCACCCTTAAACCCATTCCCTTATGAACAGCCCCTTGCCCCCCCCCCCCCCCCAAGACAGCCCCCTACAAGATTTCTTCTTGGAAACACAGTACTGTTGAATGTTCCTTTAGAACAAGTCACAGCCTCTGGGGCAGTGACAAATACAACACCGCCATCCGCAGGATTATAGGCTGCACAGTCACACCAGGAAGTCAAGAATTAGAGCAAGCGTCTGCTTCTGAGACCAAAGTTTGATCAGATGACCAATATTCTAAGCACCAGTTTCACTAAAAAGAGGAGTTCAGCGTTCATTGCCTCCCTGAGCATGGATCTGACTTTTCCCAGAGGAGTACAGCTAGACTAGGGGGGTTACTGCTGGTGTGAAGAGCAGCCTGTAGTTCCAGGAGACTTAAATCCTCCTGTGAGTGTTCCACTTCAAAGAGGTAGAGGGCTGCTGCTATTAAAAAGTGTAAGTGATTCTTGCAGCAGTTTTTTATTAAAGTGTTGAACAAAGCCCGCTAGTTACTTTCTTCACCAATATTAAGTGAAGTACAGCGTCTGAAAATAAAATACATTGCACAATAAAATCCCATTAAAAGCCTCAGTTAAGCTGAAAGATAAAAGGAGAAAGATCTTATTACACAAGGCTGCCGAGGGCCACAGAGAGGAGTTTGCCTTTATTGTACTCATGCATACTGGTGTGCGAGTACTAAGATGACACTGAACACCCAGGTCCACTTCACTTCAGCATCGGAGAGGCAAAGAAATTGCCTTGACGCCCAAGCTGCGTTGCCGACTTGCTTTTGCTCCCAAATCTAGTTCAAGAGAAGCAGAAAGCATCAGTCTCTCCAGGGTCTTCAACCCTTTTCCCGGGGTTATTCACTCAAGTTTTACCCTCCTCCCCCCGGAGCATTTCCTCTCCCTACCATAAGACGGCGCTCATTAACCGCCATGCAGTTCACACTGCTACCGCAGCATTGATTGAGAGCGGACTAAGCAATTCTCTAGGGAACAGGATTGAGCAGTAAATCCAAGCTGCTCCCAGAACCTGCTCCAAAAGTGTGTTTTTACTTCTCCTTGAACCCCCCACCACCACCTGCAGTCACCCCACCATCGCAGCACCACTTACTTGGGGGTAGTTTTGCTGAAGGTTGACCTGACCTTCTGGGAGAGGGAGCTGGACGAGGGCGTCTTAGAGAGCTGCTGCTCGGGGGTAGTGAGGGGCCCAAGTATGCTCACTGCGAAGAGAGGCAGGGAAGTGAGCAACAGGAGGACAGCTGAGTGTGCATTGCTATGCGAGGAACATTAAACGCTTTCTAACGTCTGTCGGAGATGCTAGATAAATCTGGCATTTCCTGGCACGCTTCTCCTTTCTTTCCTCTTCCTCCATAAAACTTGCTGGAATGGCTAATTCCAGTTCCACAAGCATCTTTAATTGAAGGTCATTATTTTTATTACAGTGACTGCACAGCCAATAGAGCAACATCCAGCTGTTACCTTTAATATCTGGAGTCTGCGGAGTGGAATAGGCATTGGTGTTCTCAATTATGTGTGTTGGATCAATGTTTTCTTGCTCCACCATCATGAACTGGCTCCAGTACTCCACCGGCAGCAGGAGAAGCCGTTCCACCACCTACAGCAACAGCCATGAGGGGCCAACATCACAGCTTTAACACTGACTGACAGGCATAACCTCAGCCCCCCTCAGCAATTCATCCAAATTCTTTAAGTGGGATATGCTTCCCAAGTCAGTCCTTCCTGCTAACCTACCTTGGGCTGCCGCTTCGTGTCCTGCAGGAGTGTCATAGGGTCAGGGTCAGGCACCGCATGGGCAACTATCGTGGGGCCAAAGACTTTGGCTAAGTTGGCAACGTCCATTTTAGTCTCTGGGCTCTGAGCCACTCTAGATGGAAAAAGCAGAATGGAGTTCCTCACTTCACCTTTACACATGCTCCCCCCTGGCCTCCCCACTTCAGCCTCTGAATAAGCAGATTCTTCCAGAATGAAGACTTCAGGATCACCACCTGTAACAACTACCTATTAGAAGAGGCACCAGCAGCACAGTTATAGGCCCTTTTCAGATGGGCCAGTAGTCCTGAACTTACCTCTGCAGGTGAATCATGAGGAAAGCTAGAGTGTCCCTGTTGGCCTGAGGAAGTTCACCAATTGCTTGGTACATAGCAGCAACACTGTTGTCCTCATCCAAAATTTCTGAAAGAAAGGAAAAAGAGACTTCAAAGTAGTCCCAGAGGCACAACTGTAATACTCCCTTCAGCTGGCCTGAGAAACAAGGAACCCAGGAGCTTAGTGTGCCACTCTAACAATTTCATATCTTGCCCAAGCACTAGAACTTGTCCCCCTTCTTCCAAAATACCACCACTAGCCACATTCAACAGACTTATTACTTGATGTTTAATGCTTTGAGGTCTAGTGCACAAGGTTATCATTGCCTCCAATTAGAGTTCTCTACACAAGCTTTAAAGGTTACATCAAGATTGCACCAGACTTTGGTCTGGTAAACAGGGTGTTGTGCAATGGGGCTACCGATCCACTGAAATAACGTAGCTTCCAATACAGAAATGAATCTAAAAGCAAGGACCAATAACACTTGGCAGCAGCGGTCTGTGATGCACCATTTGCAGGCTTCTAGATGGTAAAACTGACAATATACTAAAGCTAAATATTTTCTTGAAGCAGTACAGCAGAAGTGAGATCTTTCTAGCATACACAGTATCATCAACACAACTGCAAGCAAGAGGGCTCCACAGAGCACTGAGGTCCACCAGTTTATCTGTCAGATGAACCTGTGACCATCAAAGACTAGTGAAAGAGTGAGAGATGTCATTTAGCTTCTCCTTACCTGCAGCTTCCATAAAAGTCTTGTTTAACCGGAAAGTGAGAAGGGGTTCTTTTAGGCTGCGTAGAAAGTCCTTCAGAAGGCCACAGATAGCATGGATATCATCCACTTTGCTCAGTAAAGGAACATTCTTTGCTCTGAGGAACTTCTCCTTCAGCTCCTTCACTGTCTTGTCACAGCCAGATACCCGGTAAAGGCCCATCTGTTAGCAAGAGGCATTGCTTAGAGGCAGAATATCAACAGCACGTACAGAGCCTACGTTCTTCTGCACCCACCTTCTCTCCACACCTGAGCACTCCACATAGCGTTGCTCAGTCACATAGTCGCCCACTGAGCAGCACCGCACACACCATAAATAAGAAACCTTTGGGTTAATTTGTTTCTCCGACACCACAACCCATTTCATTAGTACTGTTTCACTCCTCATTCTGTTTTTACCTCATGTAGCCCTCGCTGTTCGATCTCATTAACGCAGTGCACTATGATGGAGGGGATCATTGGAGGAGTAGTAGGGACAAAGTCCATCAAGGTCCCCTAAGAGGCAGAGGGAAGGAAAAAAAATTGATATTTAGTCTTCAAGACACAGAAAATGCTCTTGCAGGAACCCACCCTAAGATCTAGGCTCAAGAATCACTGTTTCTTCTCCACAAACCCAGAAGAGAGAAACACTTACACCCATTAGCATGGTGCCGGAGAATTGCCTACCCAGAGCTGCCACATACACAACTCAACACCATCCTACAAAACACCCTCCCCGCCCCAAACCAATCCTTGCTATTTTAGGATATTTTTACAAGGTCATTTGTGTTTTATTACGTGGCTCTGAGCAACAAGAGCTCTTCTAGAGAAAGCAGACTCATTGGGAGTTCAAGCGTGTTCTGACTCTAACCGAACACCAGCCTGTTCGTTGCCACAACTACCCTGTTCCAAGCTCACGCTGCGGCCTTACCTCTCCAATCCTGACGGGAGTGCCTGCCAAGATGGGGATGCAGGGAAGAGGACAGCGGTCCCGGCACTCTGGGTGAGTCACCACACGGCAGTCTCTGCATTTTAGAGACGGTTTTCCAAATTTTATCCGCTTTCCACAGGGAACACATGATTCTGGTTTGATAACCTAGCAATACAGAGCACAGAGACCAGGAAGAGATTAATGCAACACAGCAGCTCGGGAGGAGTTGAACTGGATAACTGCATAGGATAATGTACTCCCTGATCCATGCAGGTAACAGGCAGTTAATACTGACTTAAGTAGTAATGGCTGGTAACTTCTTGTCAATAGCTTGGGATCCCAATTTGTGTTAATCTCGCTCATTAAGCTGATTTTCAGCCATCAATCTCTCACTTACTGGGACACAAATTGGGAACTGTGTACTTCAGGTGGGCTGGGTTATTCCACCAGCAGTGGGAAGTCCTCCACAACTGCAGGACTGCGTCTTGGATGGCACAGACATACACAGGCAACCCCACAACTCAGCCGAGGCCCCCGACCTGCAATCACCAGCCTCCCACTAGCTCACAGGAGGACCAGAATAAACCCAGAGTACATAGCAATATATCCAACAAATAGCCTTTGCCTTCAATTAATCAACGCGCAAGGTTAATGGAAGGCGGTACTCCCCCGCCCCAAGTTCCTCCTGCCTGTGGACCTACCGTCTTTGAAACAAATTCATGCAGCCTCACTCCCCCATTGCTCTGCGGAGTGCTAGAGCCATCACTCTCCGATTTGGATTCCAGCTGCCTACTGCCCAAGCTCGACTCGCTGTTCCAAGGCTGTAAAGTACCTGGAAGATGGAAGAGGAGAAGGACACTTGATTGAATGGAATCACTCCCCTGGGTAACCTTTGCTTCAAAGAAAATGCACTATAAATCAGAGGCAGCTGCCCAGGTACTGGCAGAGGTTACTGTAATATTGCAGAATACTTTATGCCCCCCGACTAGCTGCTTTAGAACTGGGATAAATGGCAGATGTGACACCTACTGGTCTTCCTCTGGCTTCGGAGGCTGTAAGGCACAGTCTGGATGGTAGAGATGGCTTCAATTGGGCCACCATCACTGGGGACAGTGAGAGTTGTCTTTGCTACTATGGACTCATTTCCCTGTAATGAAACATCTGCAGTTAGTGACAGCAATGAACACAACTGACATGACAAGGATTTTCCAGTTTGTTGGCCCTGGAAAGAGGCACGCAGTATGACCAAGTGTTTCAGAGTCACACAAATGCAGCTGGGACCACCATACCTGGTCCACCGTGGAGCCAATTGATCGCGTTTTCTTCAGAGGACCTGGAGGGCCTTCAATGAACTGCCTGGATGAGCGCTGAAAAAACGTAGCATTTTTGTCAGCTGGGCAGGCATGCCATCAATTTAGTGTTATACTGCATTACTAGAAAGACCGAATAGTTGCTTGCACACACATACACCACAGAAGCATTAAGTCCTTCCATGGTACCTGTTGTCCTGTTGCACGACCCTTCCTACACAGGTTACAACCCTGAGAAGCACCAGGAGGCCTCAATACTGCCCTTTCAAGTAGTTTTCCTAGTCAGCTTTGCAATCCACCAATACCAATTTAGAGAAAGAAAGAGGGGGAGCTGAGCAAGCCCCAGACTTTCTAACCCTACCAGAGATGATTACAGGCTGTTCTTCCCCACCTGTGCCTACTGCATACTGAGAGCAGACCATAACAAATCGCAAGCCCCATTACAGAAGAGGAAAATATTTGGGGAAAAATTAACATAGGAAACTAATCTGGTGGCTGTTAATAATCTTGAAGTACTTTCTTGCAAGCTGCAAGCCAAACCAGAACAAGATACTTGGAACTCCACCACAGTCATTTTCAGTAGACAAGTGACATCAGAACTAACTTGAATCTAAATCCACAGAGCAAATCTGAATTACAGCAGAAGCACATCCA
Organism: Apteryx mantelli; assembly: GCF_036417845.1. Lineage (NCBI taxonomy): Eukaryota > Metazoa > Chordata > Aves > Apterygiformes > Apterygidae > Apteryx > Apteryx mantelli. The sequence continues at coordinate 4,134,971 of NC_090010.1, read as the reverse complement.
CCTGAAGTTTGATTGTGATTAGTAGCTCAGAAGTCAATACAGAGGGCTGCGAGATGACAGATGGTGACATTGTGTCACCTAAGGCTAACAGTGGAATCTATCTGAAGGAAAGAATTGAACATACCCGCTTTTCTCTCTTCTTCAGTCTAACAGCTTTCACCACAGAGGAATCCCAGTCCTGTGGGAAATACGCGACACTGGTTAGCTCAATGTAAATACCATATAGCCTCTGGCCAGGACTTGCATTACGTTTTAGCCAATAGCACACCAAAGAAATGCAGATCAGCTCTGTCAATTTAATACCGTAGTATTCTAAACAATGCTTCTCTGGAGATTACCCCACACCCTTAAGGTTTTATAGTTGAGGAAAACTTCAGTACTTGGTGTTACATTACCAGTGACTCATCAGTCTTGTCAAAGCTGATGTCTGACAGAATTGAGCCAGATTCATCAATTGTAGACAGCCTTAAAAAAAGAAAAGAAAAAAAACAAAGCTAGAAGAAACATGTATCAGTTAGGCTTTCAGTAAGTCATGGTTCCAGAACAATCTTATTGACTCATAAGAGTTTTATTTCAAAGTGGAATACAGAGTGAAACTCTGCTCATATGAATACAGCATTAGTAGGATCACAGATGTACACAAAGCTGTATTGATGTTACTTATGTTGCTTAGACAAAACGCTCTTTTGCCTACCTTTTGTTACCTGAGGCCCCTACAGAAACCTGTGGCCTGTTAAGAAAGGCAAGGGCAGATTTCTGTTCTTCACTTAGCTGAATACTCCCAGATGCATCACACATGAGCAGCTCTCGAATCAGTTGTATTTGCCGTTCCTGTAAAGGTAGATAATAGGAGAAACTGCCACAGTATAGACTACCATTTAATTACTGTATGAGCCAATCTCAAGTACTTGAGATACCGCACAGATAGTCTCAGAACTTGTGTCAGTAGAATGTTAAAGGCTGCGAAGCAACAGCAGCCCGTGCTCTGCCAGGTAACGGCAGCTCCACTGCAAGCAGCGGCTGGTAGCCTTTTTCCAGACCAAAGTCCGTTCCAAGCAGAAGGCTACTACAAGGAGCCAAGCAAGGCTTCTTTTTTTTTTTTTTTTTTTCTTGAAACCAGTTATCATGAGTGTCAGTCCTTATTTTCTATAGATCAACGCAGATTAACCACTATCTCTCTGCAGTCTAATGAGCCAATCGGTAATAAAAAACTACTCACCAGCTTCTCACAGTCCGTTTCAGCTTTTTGCCTTCGTTTGATCTCCACGTCCACTTGATTGCGAGCATGTTTCAGCTTCACATCCAGAGCACTACGTTCAGTTTCTGTTTTCATTAGGAGATCCTTGTACTTGGCAAGCTCATGCTCTGTTTTCTGCCATTTTCTCCGAAACTCTTCAAAGTTCTTTGCTAACTGAATAAATTCTGCAGAGAAAACACTTCAATCTTTAGTTGCTAAAGCAAGCAGAGGAAATGCAGCAGCCCTCTGTTTGCAGACAGTAGATATCTATTGATATAGCCCACCCTTGACAAAGAGGGGGACAAGCTGGCCTTTCAGCAAACCCAGCTACACTCTAGTTGTTCACCCAAGATTTCAGACCAAGTCCTTCATATCTGCATCAACCAGAAGAGCTAGGACATACAAGACCCTGCATGGGTGAAGTCAGCTTGCTACAAGCAGAACACGGCCCTGTCCAGAAGTTCAGCCTGCAACTTCATATTTCTAGACAATGAAAAAACCCAACCAAACAAACCCCCCCCCCCCCCCCAAATCTGGCTACCCACAGCTTCATCAACAGATTCTCCAGTAGTGGCCATTGATGTTTGTTTGCACATTTATAGTCTCCCAGCAAACACATAGCGGCCCACTTGAACTACCCACAGAGACAGAACTTACGATATTCGTTTCCTTCACTTAAAACTTCGGCCTGGCGCATAAGCTGATCAAACAGATTCCGCAAATTCAGCATTGCTGTCTCCATCTTCCTGCCAAGAAAGGAGACCTAAATAACCAGCTGAATACTTCCTTCCCACCTTCAAACAGGGAAGGTCAGCAGCCCAGAAAAAGACAGTCAGCTTTAGAATTAATAATTAAAAAGCCAGGTTTTGGCAGATACACAAATAGAACAGTTACGTTTTAATCAAGATATATGCATCCAAACTCAAACCTAAAGAGTCTGGGAGAGCCTCATGCCTCCACAGCTTATGTATAGAAGACCAGCAATATAAAGAGGTAGTCTAGATCACCACTTTATTGCTTCAAGTAACCTGCAGTAAACTACAGAGGCTCAAACCTCCAAAACAAGATGACTTTCTTTCTGGAAGGCTGCAGAACACAGCTCACACCCAGGCTATGAGTAACTTGGTACTATATAGGCCACTAAAATCTGTAAGGTTTCAGAGCTTCACAGGATAAAAATAGAAGTAACATTCTTGGGAGTTCTCATACAGTTTTAAATTTAGCTGCATTTTAAGTTACAGCTCCTACAGCAAACAGCTTTTAAAATTCAGGACAGTCAGCATGTTTTCCTCAAACAGCAGCAACAATAGCATGACAGAAGCAATGAAGAGAAAAGTCTCCAGCTCAGCAGCACAGAAATGACTTCTCTAACGCAAGAGGCTGCCGGAGCACACAGGGGGGCCCTGACTAACAAATGACTGTGAGGAGCAGGTGCAGACAGCTGGGAGAGGAGCCAGGATGAGGTACAAAATACCACCTTCACGCTTAGCGGGCTACTGAAGAAGACTCTGAAGTACTTCATGCAGAGTTACAGACTCGACAGACACACGAATACCCCAGGCCTTTGCACCTTACACGGACTCTGGGAAACGGAAAAGCTTCAGGCTGTCCTCTGTCCCTTCTTTCAGTCTGCTTGCTCCATTGCAAGGGGCATTCCAGTAGGGCCATCAGTGAGCAAACTGGCATTTATTTTATTGTATATATTGTATTAAGGGCAGTAGGATCGTTAGCCCGGCACCGCCCAGCCCGACAGGGGAGGGTGGAGGAAGAAGCCAGCGCGAAGGGTGCCCACAGCCGCCCCCCAGCGTCCGGCCCTGGCCCCAGGCGCCACAACTGCCCCTTCCCCTCCCCTCATGGGAAAGCCTCTGAGGAAACCGCACCGGGGCGGCCCAGGCCGCCGCCCGCGCGGAGCCCCGGAGGCAGCTTCCCCCTCCCGGGGGCGAGGGCCTCGCTGGCAGGGCGAGACCCAATACCGAGGGTACCGAGGCCCCCAGAGGGCCGGTGGCGAGGGCCGATACCGAGGGCGGCCCCGGTTTCCCCTCAGCCGCTCCCGCGCGCTCACCTGAGGCGCCGGCCCGGCGCGAGCTCCCTCCAACTGCAACCGCCCGGCCCAACCGTCCCGCACTTCGGTTTGAATCCCAGCGGCCAGCCAATCACAGGCCGCTCCCCCACCTCCCGGCCGCTCATTGGCTCTGCTTACCGCGAGCCTGAAGCCGAGCCGGCGCCATGTCTGCTGAGGGCGTGGTCGTCTCTGCTCCATTCCCTCGTGCGAGGGCGGACGGGGCCCCAACGGCCGCGCGGTGAAGCCGGCCCGGCGCCATCTTTACTGCTGGTTCCTGGTCCCGGCCTGCGTTGCTTAGCAACGGAGCAGGCGGGGGATGCTGACAGGCCCCAGATCCCCCCAAAATCGTGTCCCCCCTCGTCCTTGCCGGCTCTGTCGGGGCTTGTCACCAGGCCCGGGCCCAGGGACAGCAGTCAGTAACTCCCGTATGAGATGTGGGGGGTGATAGGCCCCTTCCAGCCCTCCGAGGCTCCCCAGGCGCCTCTCAGATATTAAAAAAGATCATTTTCCAAAATTGCCTTTGCTTGTGACCAAGTGCCAACGGCTGCGGGTCTGGGGGCCTCTAGGCCGGGCCATCAACTGGGCCCCAAACACAGCAATAATGATACGCGAATTTTGGCCCCTGAGGAGGAGAGAAACCCATGGATCCGGCTTCCCAGAAGGAGGCCCACGGGAGGAAAAACTCCATTTTCTGCACATTCCCATTCACAAAACGTAAAAGCTTCCAGGAACCCATTAACACACAAATGAGGCCATTTATTAAGTGCTCCCGTTTCGGAAAAATGATGCCTCAACTGATTTTTCTTTGAAATTTCGGTCTGAGCAGTAGCCTGGCAGGCGCCCCTCGCGCTGAAAAGCAAAACCCCATTTCAGGCCGTTTGCGGCTCTTCCACCCGCAGGCATTTAACGCGCGCGAGCAACGAGACACCAACCCAAACCCCACAGATACAAGAAGCCAAATTGCACAATCATAAAATAACAACGCATTTTAATCTCTTAAATCTGAAACAAAACAGCGGGTAATTGAAGAACGGATATTAGCAATTATAAAGCGGAACCAAACGCTTAAAAATCGCTAAGTGGGATCGTTCGGAAAGCGCGTTGCTCGCTAACGGAGTCAGCTCTTTTGTGAGAACTGCTTTACTGAGGTTATGCAGCCTGCTTTAAACTAATTAATAAACGTTAATTCACAAGAGGCAGTAAAAAGCCTCGCGGTCCTCTGAGGAGCGAACATTGAGGAAGGTTCCTCGAGAACGGGAGTCGAAATCATCCGTGTTTTCCCAGGGAATGGAGGCATGGAGGGAGGGGAACGGCCACCCTCTTCCTCTGTGCCGATGGCCCGAAGGAAAGACCCCGACGTCGGCGTTCGCCCCCCTTTTTGGAGCATTTTGGGCATGAATGCCCTGGGGCTCCTCGTCGCCTCCGTCGCTGGGTGGCCTCCACTGTTGGTGGTGACCCTCAATCTTGACTGAGAACTGTGATTTCAACCCAAAAAACCACGTCCCCCAGGTCAACGCTGGGAAGGCAGAAGGGCCGGAGGAGCGGGAAGGAGCCGTTGGCGCCCGGCGCCGTTGGGAGCGAGGGCTGTTCCAGCAGTTTCTTTCTTGCAAAGCAATTATCCTCTCTTTCGCTTGCGTCGGGTGGGAGGGAGAAGCCTTGAAACGTCTCATCTGGGAAACCGTTAATAGAATTTATGCTAATTTGATGATTCCGGCGATTACTGGCGGAAGCACTTCAGATGTGCAGGCAGCAGCAATTCTCCTTGTTTTTTTTCCCCCCCACCGCCGCGGTCTCCCCCGGGGTCGATCCCATGCCCATTTGCACCCTCCGGCCGCCGGGGACTCCCGTGCTCCCCGCTCCCGTTGTCCCATCCCGGGGCTGGGGGCTCCAAGGCTGCCTGGTCGGCTCGGGAATTGCGAGCCCTGTGGTGCAGCTTGGTGCTCGGGGGGGAAATGTGTATTAACCTCCTTTTAATCCACAACTGGCTGGAGCGCGCGGGTCTCCACCGACGAGTCATCCAACGACAAGGAAGCGGAACCAGTGATTTTAGTGACCTTTCTCTGGGAAGCCCCGAGGGGGAAAAAAAAGCGGAAGAAATTTTTTTAGGTGCATTTTTCTCAATGGGTTGATACAGCGCCGGGTTCAGAAAGCAACGATTCAGTAGCATTAGGGAAATAAACACCCGCCGGGCTGCGCAGGGAAGGGCGGCCCGGGTTTAGCTGGAGGAAGCTGGACCCTTTGGGGGGAATTAATTTCCCTGGCCCCAGCCGCAGGCCGGCAGATGGCATCACGCTCTTTCCTTTGGGTGATATCGGCAGCCTGCGAGACCTTGGAGAGGGCTCGGTGGTGCAAACTACTGCTCCGGGCATTGCTCGTGGAAGGAGCGTGCCGGGGAGACATGCCGGTGCCGCGAGCGGCTTCGGGAGCCGGCCTAATGCCCCCTGGCTTATCCGTGCTCTTCCGTAATTCCTCGGAGGGCGGCTGGCACCGGGGCAGAGACCCCGGGCAGAGCGGTCGGATGGGGCTGCAGCTACGTCAGGTCCCGGCTTTCTGCTCCCGGCGGCGAAACCCGGGCGTTAATGTCGGCGGCGAAGCCCCCGCCGAATCCCGAGCTCCTTTAAAAACAAGGGGAGCCTTTCTGTGGTCTTCAGCTTGCTTTTAATGAATGACCTTTTGTTGCTGGTAGCACAGTGACAAAGGACCTTTGTGGGCTGATATTTGGGATTTCATTGAAGCCAGAGAGTCAGTTCAGGGAGAGGGCTGCGAAATAAGAGCCGAGATGTTTCCCACTTTAAACTCAAGGGGGGGGGTTATCTAGTTTTTGCATTAATAGAGTTGTCATCTCTTAAATATTTGAGCAGCTCCCGGCCACGAATGTTTTTGCGCTCACGTTCCCGCGCTGGAAGGAGGCGAAGGTCGCGCCGGCAGAGCGGGGAACTGGCTCCCGCTCGCCCGAGCCCCGGGTGTTTCTTCGGGCCCTAACGCTGGGCAGAGGGGAAGGTTTGCATTTTCCTCGTGCCCCCCAAAATGAGGAGCCCACAGGGCTCGGCTGTGCCGGGCTGCCGCCAGGTCCGAACACACACCGGGATCCTGCCAACACTGATAAATTTTCGCCTTTTCCTTCGGCGGCAGATTAAGCAGCCGGGAGTCTGGAGCGAGAGCGCAGCTCCCCCCTCTCTTTTGCCGTGCAAACAGAGAAAATTAATCTTCCAGCTTCCTCTGATATTTGGGCTGAATTACAAGCTGGGAGTGGAGATAAAGCGGGAGCGAAAGGCGTGCGCAGGTACGGCCGCACGCGCCCGGCGGCCGGGCGCAGGGCTTTGTCCACGCAGATAGCGGCTTCGCTCCTGCCGTCATGCATAATTCACCAGCACTGCCTCCCTCCGTCCCCCAAGGACTCGCTCCTGCCTCTCCGTCCTGGTCATCCGCCTCCGTTTTAACTACATCTCCCTGTTTTAACTGCTCTTCCCCTGGAGCATCTGCGAGTCGTCGTGTCCGAGCGCGCTCCGGCGTGTTAGCAGGTGCCTAAGGCGACGTGCGTGGGTGCAAAAGTGGGAAGAAGTGCGCGTGTCCGGGTCGCAGCAGCGAGGTGCAAACCTTGCTTTGCTTCCTTTGGAAGTTGGCCCTGGGGCGCTGGCGAGGCTGAGCTGTCCCCTGTGCCCGAAAAAATCACCGCGTCCCCTCTGCCGCACACAGAGCCGGCGCCCGGTGCGGGAATGCCTGGCGCAGGAATGTCCCCCGAAACCAGCCCACCCGAACGCCAACAGCACGTCAGATCCTGCGAGAAGCAGCTTCATCCACCCATGGGATTTCAGCTTGGGCGATCACACCGTCTCCCGAAATCCCTCTGATGCTACAGCTGGATGGAGGTGGCATCTGTCGGGATACCAGCCCCGGCATTAACTGACTCCAGCTGCATTTTATTTGCTTGATCACCCGGCGGCATCTCTGTACGGCTCTTGATGGCACGGTGCCGCGCGGAGCAGAAAAGCCAGGGAGGTTTTCCAGGGCCTTGGAGACTTTCTTTCCCAGAGTCAAGCAGAAATAACCTTGGTCACTCCCGGGCAAACAGTCAGCGTAGCCACCTGCTTAATTATTTTTGCTTTGCAAATGAAAGCGTTGCGGTGAGTTTAATAACCACTGCTCGGGAGTAATTGGGGTGATTATTGTATGGCCCAGGGGAAAAACTGCAGCTTGTTATCCCCAGGGAGCAGCGTTAGGATTTAGCAGATAACCAGAAGGTTATTTGTAGCACTTTAGATGACATTTGTTATGGATTTAGGAGCGACAGTGATCAAACCATGGTGCCACCCCCAAACTGGGGAATCCGGAGATGGTGCTGCTCCGGCAGATTGACGGATGGACGGACGGATGGACGGACGTCTCGGTGAACTTGTGTTAAAGTTGAAACACTTCCAGAGCTACCTGCATCCAGCCTTATTTATGTATTTATTTATTTAATTTGATCTTCTCGGAAGAGAAACGCCGCTCAGGACAGCGGCTCCCCGGCGGCACGCGGCAGCTTCCAGCTCCGAAGGCGCCCGGCGGGTCGCCGAGCTGGGGGAAAAGCGGTGCGGCTCCCGCAAACCCTGAGCGCCGCTGGGCGCCGCGGTCGGCGCCGCCGGGCGATGGCAGCTCGAGGCCCGGGAACGACGGCGCCTCTCCTCCTGCCTCGTCCCCCCGGCGCGGGGAGGGGACTCGCTCGGGGACGCGGCAACGGCCCTGCCGGGGGGACGAGCGGGGACGAGGCTCTGCCTGGCGGCGGGCGGCTTGGTCGGCAAGTCGCACGCGGGACGCCGCAGCGGGCGAAGGCGATCTGCGGGACCGGACCGGCGCGTCGGCACCCAAATCCGTGTGCGATATTTACGGGGGCGAGCGGGCGGGACAACGGGCCGGCGTGGCAAAAAGGAGGAATTAAAGCCACCGCCACCCTTAACTCGCGGAGAGGCCGGAAAGGGGAGGGGGCTCCGAGCCACTAGCCGTCGCATCCGAAGCCATTTGGGGACTTAACGTGGCCAAACTTCGTTAGCTGATGGGGAGCGGAGAGGAAGTGCTGGGGAGGGTGAACGGGCACGTCCGCATGCGCCGGCCGCCGGGATGGGCGTTTCGGCTGCCTCCAGGCACCCAGCAGGGTCCAGCGTCCCGCAGGTTTTAACCCTGCTCAAAATTCACCTTTAAAACCAAGGAGTTTGGCAGCCGCTACTTGTTTTCTCCCGCTCTTCCCTGGCGGGAAAGCAAAGGTGTTTCGCCCTCCAGTATATTTATATTCTCATAGCGCCACAACTGGCACTGCCTGGCCGTTCTCAGCCTTCGCGGAGATCGCACGCTCAGGATGGGCTCCGGGGCCCGGCAGCGAAAAACCACCTGGCTGCTGCGAGCCGGGAAGAGCCGGTGCCGGCGGGAGCCCTTCTCCCAGCCCGGCTCCTGCTTGGGCCCCGCCGGACTTCGCACTTCTCCTCCCCGGGGCAATTCCAGCAGCAAACCTCGGCTGAGGCTCCCGCGGCGCCCGGCCGCGCTCCCTTCTCCGCCCTCGCCGCTGCGCACAGACCCGTTACTTGCAGCAGCGCTTTAATTTGTTTGCCAGCTTTTCCGCGCCGGCTGCTCCCACCGGCTTGGTGCGGAGGCTGCGCGCGCCGGCGGCGTTAACACTTGTGCTGCCGCGGCCTGGGAGCCGCTTCCCCGTGCAGCCACCCGCAGCACTTCCCGAACCAGACGGGTTGTGTTGGGATCGCAGCCGGCGTCAGAGGGAACGGAAGGAAACGGCATCGGGACGGGTGACGAGGGCACGGGGACAAACGGCCACTGGGAAAACCGGGGCGGCGCGGCTGGCCAAATGGGATGCACAGGGAAGTGAGGCCGGATCTGCCCCCGGAGAGCCCCGGCTCATCCCACAGCGGTGAGCGGCAGCACGGGCACCTCTTCCCGTGGAGCTCCCGGTACGGATATCTGCAGTGCAGAGAGAAAGGAGCCGGCAGGCATCGCCTCGGGTGGCGCCGGAGAAGGAATCCCCCACCGTGGCGGCACCTGTGAAACGAGCTTGTCGGGTCTCTGCCCCACGCTCCACCGGTCCCACCCAGCCTGGGCACCTCCGGAGCGGCATTGGACCAGCCCCGGGCCGCGTCCGTCCCGGATAACCAGCCTTTTCTGGATGCAGGATTACACAAGCGAGGGAGCCGCGCCAAGCGGGTTTCACGAGCCGAGGCCGCGGGGAAAGCGGCGCCTGGGGAAAATATTTCGGGATGCGAAACCCTTGGAGAGCCCACGGCGCCTTCGCCCTTCCCCGGGGCTCGCGGCGGCTCCGGGTCCCCCGCGCCGGCGCCGCAAGGCGCCCGGTGGTTGAGCGAAGCAGCCTCTCTCATCCCGAGTGTGGTCCTGGAGGTTTAAATAGAAAGATATCAAAATAAAAGATAATCGTTGAGAAAGATGAATAGGGGGGAGGGAAAAAACCCAGCGGCACGGAGGAACTCTTGTCTAATTTCTCACCCACGCAGAGCACAGCGATATTAGTGCCTTCAACCCCGGCGCGTAAAAGCTTTCATGGCTTTGTTACCAGCTCCCCGAACAGCTTGTCCTTTTAATAAGCCGAGGCCTCCGGAGAGCGCCTCTGCCCACGGCAGATCCCATCGGGACGCGGTCAAGCCAGGCAGACGCAGATCGTCCCCCCAAACCACCCCCCCCCCCATCGGCATCCTCGGCGGCCTTCGGCCTCGTGCTCCCCGGGATCTCCGCGGCCGCCGGCTTTGGCTGCGGCGGCCTTTAATTACCCAAACCGCTGCCCCTCGCAAAATTAAATGCCGCCGAGGATGACTCAGAGCTTCGCGGGCTGCCGGCTCCGGGCCCCTTTCCGGGAGGGTTTTCTCTCGCACTGGCTCCGGACGCTGCCGGTGGCACCCCGGGCAGTGCGGGAGACGGCGCGGGGAAGCCGGGGCGACTCCTTTGGTGCAGCGGCCTTGCACCGGGGTGGGTTTTGGGGTAAATTCCTGCCAATTTGGGGCGCGAGCATCTGTTTCCTTTGGAAGCGTCGCGGAACCGGTTTAAACAGCAAGTGCAATTCGGTGCCAGCGGCAGCTCCCTGAGGCTTATCCCGGCCTCCGAGCGCCTGAGCCGGGCTGGCAGCTCCCGCTCCCAGCCGGTGAGAAGCGCCTCTGCTAATAGCCTCGTTAGCCTCGGCTAATTAGCGGCGTGCGCATGGGTTGGGAAGGCCTGGACCTCTCCCCAGGCGGATGCAATGCCACCGCGGCCGGCAGGGAAGGGACGCAGGGGACGCCCCGGCATGGCCTTGCGGTGCCTCATTCCCATGGGATTCGCTGGTGCTAATGATGCTCGCGGCTAATTCCCCGATGCAGGAAGCATTTGGCCCCCAAATGGGCTCCTGGAAGCAGTTTCTAACGAGCAATCTATAATATCGGAGCTGATGGAAGCAATTTGCAACCCATTAGCAGAGATCGGCTGCAAAGGCGCTGATTTACATGTCGCTCGGTCCAGGCTCGAGCGGGGCTTGGATTTTCCCCCCATTTTCCCCGGAATTTCTGGCCGGGGTGGGATGGGATGGCCTCGAAGGGCCAGGGCTCCCCGCTTCCCCTCAGCGCCTCCGTCCTGCCCGTTTCCTCCTCGTTTCGGCGTCTCTCCCTTTTGGTTGCCCCCATCCTCTTCATCCCTCGCCCTCACGCCTGAGGCAGAGCGAGTCCGATGGGAGCCCGGACCGTGCCGGCTGCCATCCTCCTCCTCCTCCTCCTCCTCCTCCTCCTCTTCCTTGTCATCGCGGTCCGGTGCCCAAGGGAGGAGGGAGCACGCGGGAGCTGCCCCCGCTGCCCTCGACTCCACGGCCGGGCGGCGCGGAGGTTTCTCCCACCACCTTCCTGCACTCCCGCGTTCCCATGCCGGCGGCCAGGGCGCGGCGGCGTTTGGTGGCCCCGCGGCGGCGTTTGGTGGCCCCACGGTGGCAAAGCCCCAGCCCTCTGTAGATGCTCCTATCCCTCATCCGAGCGCTACGTTCTTCTCCAGGTGTCGGATGGGGGCTCGGAGGCGATGGCAGGGCTGGAAACGCCGGCACCGTTCCCGCACCTGCCAAGCCTCGCCCGCCCCGGCGCTGAGACCGCTCGCTCGGGGGGCCCGGCCGCCGCTTCCCGACCCCGGGGGCGAAGGCCCGATTTGGGAGAGGTTAGCCCGGAAAAGGACAAAGCCGAGGGCGCCCAAGGCGCGTTTCGGGGAAGGGGGGGGCATCGCAGCGCCCCGGCTGCCCACGCTCCGGCCCTGGCGTCGGAGGCCACGGCGCTGCCAGCATCGGCGCCGGCACGACCCGGCAAGCCGGCAGGGACGAGCCCCGGCTCTGCCGTCGCCTTCCCAGCGCCCCGAGGATGCGCGACGCTCTTTCCCACGGCGCCGCTGGAAACGCGCGGGGCTTGCGGAGGCCGAAGAGCCGGGCGAGGCGGCAGCGCGTCCCGCTCCAGCGCCAGGCCGGGGGGGGCCGGGGGGGCCGGGAAGGGGCTGGGGGATGGGAGCGGCGCCCGCGCGCCCGCGCGCACACACGTTCTCCCCATGCACACGGCGTCGGCACCAGCAGCCCCAGCCTGCAGTCGCTGCCGCCGGAGCGCTCCGCTCCTCCGCCTCCCTCCTCCTCCTCCTCCTCCTCCTCCTCCTCCTCCTCCTCCTCCTCCTCGCCGGCGCGCGCCCCCCGGCCCTGCGGCACCCCTCGGCGGCCTCCCGGCCCCACCGGCGCGCGGTGACTTCATGCGGATTATGCAACCGAAGGAATAACCGGCTCCCGGAGCGCCACGGCGGGAGGCATCCATGTGCCTGGCCGGGAAGCGGCCGCCCGCTCCCGCTCCGCGTCCCCGCTGCCCGTCCGCCTCCGGTCCTCCCGTGCGCCGCTGAGCCAGGGCCGCGGCGCAGCCCCGCTCCCGCCGTTGCACCAAGGTACCGGCCGGGCTATTTTTATTCCATCCCCCCCCTGCAACGCCGTTTCCTTCTTTTCCGGTCTCGCTCCGGCTGCCGGGCAGCCCTCCGTGCATCCCTCCATCCCGGCCAGAGGGGGGACGCCGGCCCCGGCACCCGCTTCGCCGCCGGCAGCCGCCTCCCCGGAGCCGTGCGAGCCGGCGCCGGCCGCTGGCCCCGACTCCAGGTTTGCATCCTTGGCTCGTTCTTCTTTTAATACATTTATCGATGCGCCGGGGCCGTTCGGGGAGGGGGCGGCCGGGGCGGGGGGAGCAGGTGCCGGCGGAGGGTCGGAGCGGCCGGGATGGGGGAGCCGGGTGCCGCGGTCCCGCCGGCGGGAGGGGAGGAAATGCAAGAGGCTGCACCTAAAAAAAAAATAATAATTATATATATATATATATATGTATGTATATATGTATGTATATAAAAATATATATATGTATATGGCTGGGGCGGAAGAGCAGGGCAAGGCACGGCGCCTCTCCCGCGCCGCGGCTGCCTCGAGCATCCGGCACGCGGAGGCGCCGGCGCCCACGGGCTCCCTTCCCGCAGGGAGGCCGCCCCGGGGCGCCGGCCGCCACCATGATGGACCTCAAGGTGGACGAGGAGGAGGTGGGCAGCGGGCAGCCCGTGAGCATCCAGGCCTTCGCCAGCAGCTCCACCCTGCACGGCCTGGCGCACATCTTCTCCTACGAGCGGCTCTCGGTGAAGCGCGGCGTCTGGGCGCTCTGCTTCCTGGGCTCGCTGGCGCTGCTGGCCCTCGTCTGCACCAACCGCATCCAGTACTACTTCCTCTACCCCCACGTCACCAAGCTGGACGAGGTGGCGGCCACCCGGCTCACCTTCCCCGCCGTCACCTTCTGCAACCTCAACGAGTTCCGCTTCAGCCGCGTGACGAAGAACGACCTGTACCACGCCGGCGAGCTGCTCGCCCTGCTCAATAACAGGTGGGTGCGCGGCCCCGGGCGATGTCCCCAGCCCCTTGTGGTGTCCCCAGCCCTGGGCGATGTCCCCGACCCCATGCAACATCTCCAACCTCTTGCAGCATCCCCAACCCCATGCAACACGCCTGGCTCCATGCAACATCCTTGGCCGTGCATAATGTCCCTGGCTCCATGCAATGTCCCTGGCCCCGTGCAATGTCCCCCAGCCCTGTGCAATGTCCCCTAGCCCCATGCAACATCCCTGGCCGTGTGCAACATCCCCGGCCCCATGCAACACCTCCAGTCCCATGCATCATTCCCGGCCATACGTGATGCCCCTGGCCCATGCAACATCCCTGGCTTTGTGCAATGTCCCCAGCTCCGTGCAACATCTCTGGCCCCATACAGTGCTCCTGGCCCCATGCAACATCCGTGGACATGTGCAATGTCCCTGGCCCGTGCAACGTCCCCAACGCATGCAACATCCCTGGCCCTGCGCAACGCTCCTGGCCCCATGCAACATCTCTGGCCATGTGCAACGCCCCAGCCCCACGCAGCACCCCTGGCCCTGGGCACTCCATGCCCCTCTCCGGGCACCTCCCAGCCCCCGGGGCAGGGTGCTGGCATGGGCGACGGGAAGGCTGGGACCATCAGGGTCCCACCAGGTCCCGCTGGCACCCCAAGGCGGGTGGCTCCAGTGCCGCCCCCAGCAGCAGCGCCCGGGCGCTTCCCAGCTGCCGGCAGGAGGGAGGGAGGGAGGGAGGGAGGCTGCCCGGCACGGGCCGGCAGCAGCGCGGGCTCCTTGCTGGAGCCTTTCCCGAGGGCTTTTCCTCGCCCGTGTCCCAGCACGAGGAGCCGGTTGTCCCTGCAACAGGGAGGGATTTGCAAGCGCCGAGTAGCGGCGCTGGGCTGGAGCTGGAGCGAGAGCTGAGACCTGGCACGCTCAGCCCATGTCCCGGCGCACCGCCGAGGGTGAACGGCCCCTTGCGCCTCCCCGAACCCTCCGTCTCGCTTGGATTTGCCCTGACCGCCCTGGTCCCGGGCATCCCGGCGGCTTTGCACCCGGCTCAGGCCGTTCGACGCTCCGAATCCGCCGGGGGCTTTGCCGAGGCACCGCGGGGACGCAGCCAGGGCTGAGCCTGCGCCCGCTCCTTCCGGCAAGGTACGAGATCCCCGACACGCAGACGGCCGACGAGAGGCAGCTGGAGATCCTGCAGGACAAGGCCAATTTCCGCAACTTCAAGCCCAAACCTTTCAACATGATGGAGTTTTACGACCGGGCCGGCCACGACATCCGGGAGATGCTGCTCTCCTGCTTCTTCCACGGGGAGCAGTGCAGCCCCGAGGACTTCAAAGTGGTGAGTGCCCCGGCGCCTCGGCCGGCAGCCGGCGCGCGGCTTATTCACCGAACGGGAGGGAATTTGCAGGAAACGCCTATTCGGAGCGAGAGCGGCATCAGCCCAGCGCGGTCCGGAGGGTCCCGGGTCCCCGCGTGCATCCGCACATCCGCGGCGTGCTTATTCCCCGCTTCCCGACCTCCCCTCTTGCCGGCAGCGGCGAAACAGATGAGCAGCTGGTTTGTTATTGCTGCCTGGATTATTCCTCGCGAGCCGGCCGGGATGATTTAAGGGATTCGATTAGGGAAAGCCGGCTCCGTGCTGCCTTTGTGGCGCTGGGTGCCCCCGGAGGGAGAGGCCGCCGGCCCCGGCCGAGCCCTGGGAAACGTCTCCCGGTTTCCCGCGCGGGGGCTCCCGGGGCGATGCTTCCCGCGGCTCCTCCAGCCGCCGCCTCCCTCCCTCCCTCGTGCTTTATTTTTCCCAGCTCCTTGCTTTTTTCCTCCCGTTTCCCCCATCTCAAAGGCGATCGCACAGGGAATTCGCCTGAGGGCCAGCGGCTCAGTGCTGGGCGTCCCTGCGTGCCGGGGGGGGAAAAGGCTTGGAGGGCTGCCGGCATCTCCCGGCTGCTTCACCGGCCGCGCTGCCCCTCTGCTCCCGCTGAGCTTGAGACGGGCTCTGCTGGGGGGCGATTTTTCGGCCGCCCGGAGCTGGGGGGGCTCTGGGGAAGCTGCCAGCGCTGGGGCAGGGATGGAGCTCGGGCCGCCGGGACCGCGGGGCCCGTTGCTGCCCCATGTCCGTCCCCAGCTTTGCGGCTCCCGGAGCCCGGTGCCGCGGCCGGCGGGAGCACCGGGGGGGCCGCGGCCGCCCGGGCCGATGCCGGCTGCATGCTGATGCCGGCTGGCGCGGGAGGAGCTGGGCTCCCGCGGTATCCGGCCTCGCGGCAGGGAGGGCTCGGAGTGGGGGGAGACGCGGTGAGCGCAAAGGGCTCGGTGCATCCCCGTGCTCCAGCGCGGGATGCCGTGGGGAGGGCAGGCAGGGACAAAGCACCATCCGGGGATTATTTCGGCTTCTCCCACCTTCCCCTTCCTCCTGCGTCGCTGCACAGGGAATTGGGGGGGGTCTCTCGCATTGCTCATCCCCCTCCGGCTCCGCCTGCCCCATCCTCGCCCCCTCCGTGGGTCCTGCATCCGCCCCGACCTGACTGCCGGCTCATCCTCGGCACCGGCGATTGCGGCGTGGCAGCGCCTCGGCGCCGTTCGCAGCCCGGATCGAGCTTTGCTGCTCCGCTAACACAAAGGGAATCAATGCCAAAATCCTCTGGCCCGGGAGGCACCGGCTGCCAGCCGCGCATGGGATCCCGGGATGCTCCGGGGTGGGCGCTGGCATGGGAAGGGGCCCCTCGGTGGCCTCCGTTCCCGGGAACCGCCTGCCCCTCCGCTCCGGAGGCCGCGCTCCCCGACGTGCTCATTAGCAGCCGAGATCAATGTTTCTCGCCTGCTGCTTCATTATTTATAAGCCGGAGCCATCGCTCCTCTGCGGGAACCCGAGCCCCTGCCGGCGCCCGGCTTGCGCTTCCCTTCCCCCACGCTGGGGAAGGGGCCCAGGAGTCCTGCTCGCTGCTCCCCCGGGGAGCTGCTCCGGAGAGCCAGCAATCCTGCCTTTCGGCTCTTCCTCCTCCAAATCCAGCTAAATCGCTTTTGCAACTCGGGGAAAGAGGAGAAATGCAGGGACGAGGGTCCCCGTGGCTCCCCTTGCCCATCGCGCCCCTCCTGCCCGGGCACCCGAATCCCCTTGTCCCCGTCCCGTGTCTCCGCGCGGCCTTCCCGTGGCAGCGACGCGGGAAGAACCTGCGTCTGCCAAAATCGCCCCGAACTCCGGGGTCGTCCCGTGCGTCGAGGGCACCTGGGGCTGTCAGCAGCCCCTTCCCGGGACGCGGCGCCCTGTCTCGGTCTGGCACGTCCCTCCCCGCCTCTATCCCATCCGAAAGCGGCACGGTCGTTATTTATTCCCGCGCGGGGATCTGGGGCCCCGGCAATTTGGCTGCCGGGCCAAGGCACCGTCTGCGGCTCCGGCGCTGGGTTTCACGCCTGCTCCACGACTGCCCCGGCATGTTCGGCGCTGCGCGGGGGAAATGCCTGCGACTGAGCAGAAACCCCCCGGCACGAACCCGGCTGCCTCCCAGCAAAACGCAGGGTGTGGAGGAGCTGGAGCCCAGCGCGATCCCGGGGCCAGGAGCAGCCCTTCGCCTGCCCGGCACCGTCCGCAGGCAAAGCCGAGGGAAATAGTGCTGCCCGGATCAGGCCCTGCTGCTAGCCCCGCTCACGGGGGGCAGACGAAGGGGATGAGGGCTGGCTGAACCCCCTGCACCCCACTGCACCCCGAGAAACCTCCTGACCTCCCCTGCACCCTGCTACACCCTGCCGAACCCCCCCAGCCCCTAATGCACTCCCCTGTGCTCCCTGCACCCCACTGCACCCCACTGCACCCTGCGAAACCCCCTGAACTCCCCTGCACCCTGCTGAACCCCACTGGACCTTAATGCATTTGCCTGTGCTCTCCTGCACCCCTCTGCACCCTGCAACCCCCCCCCCGAGCCCCCCTGCACCCCACTGCACCCTGTAAAACCTCTCTGACCTCCCCTGCACCCTGCTGAACCCCACTGGACCCTAACGCACTTGCCTGTGCTCCCCTGCCCCCCCCTGCACCCTGTGAAACCCCCCTACGCCCTGCTACAGCTTGCTGCACCCCACTGGACCCTAATGCATTCCCTTGCACTCCCCTTCTCCCTACTGCACCCTGCAAAACCTTCCTGCACCCCTCTGCACCCTGCTGCACCCTGCTGCACCCCACTGGACCCTAATGCATTCCCTTGCACTCCCCTGCACCTCATTGCACCCCACTGCACCCTGCTACACCCTGCTGAACCCCACTGGACCCCACTGGGCCTTACTGCACTCCCTACACCCCACTGCACTACATTGCACCCTGTAAAACCTTCCTGAGCCCCCCTGCACCCCGCTGAGCCCCCCCGAGCCCCCCCGCACCCTGCCGAGCCTCGCTGCACCCCAGCGGACACCGCGGCACCCGCGGGCCGGGCGCCAGCCCTCGCTCCAGCCAGCGCGTGCTGGGGGCCCCCCCAAAATCCTGCCCTCGCACGGGTCAGACCTGCCTCGGGTGCGAGGGGCCCCCGGGACCCCGCGGCGCAGCCCGGGCGCCGAGCGCAGCAATTGCCGCCACCCAGGCGTTTCCTGGAGCGTCAGGCCGTTCGCAAGGAACCGCGTGGGTCCGGCTGCCTCGGCGCGGCGAAGCACCCGGGGGCCGGGGCGGCGCGGGAATGGGCTCCCCCCGCGCCTCCGCGCTGCCCGGCCGAGCGGCGCCTTTTACAAACTCCCTGAATCATTTAAGCGACGCGTGTAAATCACTTCCTCAAGCGGCGCGCGGGCTCCTAAATAACTTATAAGCGCTTGCAACTGCTACCGTGTCTCTCGGTCGCTCCCGGGAGGCGTCGCACCTCCGTTGGCAGCTCCGCGCCTGGATCCGCCGAGCGGCATCTCTCCCCGGCCGCTGCCGGGGCGGGAGCAGCCGGGACCGGCGGGAACCTGCACCGAGTTGTCATTAAATCGGACGTTTGGCCGTGCAGCGTGATGTGCCGGCAGCACCGGAGCCAGAGCCGGAGCCAGGCGGGACGAGGAGCAGAGACCTGGTGCATTCGGTGCATGAGGGTGTCGTGCCTCCCCGCACGTGGAAACCCATCAGGGCAATCGCTGCCTCAGCTTGGGCACCCCGGCAAAGTGATTAGGAAGGGACAGACGGACGTGGGGGCAAGGGCTGAGGCCTGAGCACGCTCAGCGCACGTCCCGGCCCGGGGTGTCCGGCTGTGCTGAAGCTCCAAGCCGACCCGACGCACCTCGGGGTCCCTCCTCCTCCTCCTGCTCCTCTCGCGGCGCCTTTGCACGCAAAGCGTCATTAACAAATCTATTATTAATTATTATTAATAAGGTTTAAGGGTCGCATCCGCCGCCGGCGCAGGCGGGGTTCCTTTCCGGCACCGCGGGGCGCGTGGGATGGGGCCAGCTGCGAACGCCGCCCCGAAACACCGTTCAGCCCAGGCAGGAGCCCGGCGCCCCCCGGCCCGGCGCCGCGAGGAAGCCGCCCAGGAAACCCCGTTTTTGCCGCTTTTTCCTCTCTTCCCCCCTGCTGTCGGACCGGGAGCAGCCGGGGCCAGGTCTCCCGGGGCGCTCGGGAAGCTCGGCCTCCGGCATCGCTTTTCGTCTATCCGCCTTCGCACAGGCGCCTCCTTCGTCGCCTGCGGGAGCTTGGCCGGAGCGGGACGCTCTGAACGGCCGCTCCGCCGCGATTCCCAGAGCAGCCGTGGCTCGCGGCGCTGCTCGCCGTCTTGGCCTTCGGTTATTTATAGGGCCCCGACACTCGGATATTACAGCCGTATTTTTTTTTTTTGCACAAACATATTTGCTTTGCAAGAGCTGCTCCGGCCCGGCGCTGCTGCGCGGCGGCTTCGGGGCTCTCGCCGCAAGGATCGATGCTGCAGAAGGGGGAGGCGGGCGCGGAGGGGGCCGAGCGCTCCCTGCGCTCGCTCCGGGCTTATTTGGGATTTGCCGAGCGGCTTTGTCACTCCTGGTCTTCCTCCTCCTTTTGCAAATCCCCGTCTCGGGATGCTCTCCGGTTCCCTGGGACCCGCTGGTCGGGGTTCCCGCGCCCCAGCGCCGTGTCCATGCCCAAATTTGCTCGGACGAGATGCGATTAGGAAACGGCGAGGCGCGCGGAGCCGGAGCGGGTGAATGCGGCGGGAAAACCAGACAGGAATATGGTTTTGTGTTGTTTTTTTTCCCCCCGCCAATAAAACCGTCGGCTCGAATTTGTTTGCGTGAACCGTCCAAGTGATTGTGAAGGATGTCGGAAAAAATTGCAACCCACTCGCGGGCAATTCGCCACGGGCGGAAAACAGGAGGCGGCGAGTGGATGAGTGTCGGCACGGGGAATAATCCCGGCGGGGTGGACGGGGATGAAGAGATGCCGTGGCCAGGCGAACCACGTTACAACCCATCGCAGTTCCCGGAGCGGGAATAGGTTCCTGGCAAGGAGGATAACGCATGGGACGCAGCAGCCCCGGCACGCAGGATAACCCTGCCATCGAGACGCCGGAGCGGCTGGAGGAGGAGGAGGAGGAGGGTGGAGGAAGGCAGCATCCCGGCGATGCCGGGATCCTGTCCACAGGAAGCCCCCGTGCTGGCGCAGCATGGCCCCGGCACACAGGCAGCGCCGGCTGGGAAGCGCTCGGCCACGTGGGGCCGGGAGGCTTTGGAAGATTAATGGGATTTAAAGGGAAGCGCTTGGAGAGGGAGATAAGGCTCAGAGATAGGAGCCACCGCTGAGCACCGGGAGCCGCGAGGCCCCGGGGCCCTGACGACGTCCACTTGGCACCTTCCTCGCCGTAACGGGCTTTCTGTTAAAGTCCGGCGCGGCAGACGGCGGGACCGCGGCCCCCGAAGCGGCTCCTTGGCTTCCCATCCCCAGCGGCAGCCGGGAACCGGCCGGGGGCTCCCGCGGCACCAGCGCGACGAGGAGGCGGCGGATAACGCGGAGGGAGAGACTCCTCTTTAATCATCAGTTTTTCCGCATTCGGATGCGACATGCTAATCCACTGCGAAGCGCCTAATCTGGGGGATGAAGGGCCGGATAACAGCAGCCGTGCGCGGCGCGGCTGGCGGAGCGAGCGCCGGCAAGGTGGCCGGAGCCGATAAGGGCCGCCAGGATTAGCGCCGGCAGTGATCCCGGCCGGCGATGCCCGGGAGCACCGCAGAGTTGGAACTGTCCCGAAACGGCCGCCGAGGGGCCGGGTGGGACGCGGCGATGCCGACGCTCGTGCGAGGGGGCTGCGAAGCCGGACGGCACCTCCCGGCTCCCGCCGCGGCCGGTCGCGGCACAACGCTCCCGGGCTCGCAGCTCGCCGAGATAACGGAGCTTGCAACGCTGCTTTCCGCTCGCCTCCTCGGGGATTGGTTTATCCCTGTGCATAACTCCATCCCGGCTTTGATCTCCTCTGCCATTAAAGCGTGACAGGCTGCGAAAGGCGCCGCCGCCGCGGTCAAATCCCCCTCCCGCCGCCCTGCTCCGGGGAGCCTCCGGCAGGCAGAGCCGCAGCGGAGCGAGCTGGCCCGGAGGGACCCGGGACGCCGGCTCCGGCGCCCTTGGCAGCCCCCGTTGGGGCCCGGGCGCCGCAGTCGGGCGCGTTGCGTTGCGTTGCGTTGCGGCAGGGCCCCGGCGCGCCGCCGCGGGGGCTGATGTCACGGTTAATTATAGCACCCGCCTCCCCCGCAAAAGGCTTTACCTGGAGGAGGGTAAAAATAGCTCCTAACGCGGGAGGGAGGGAGGGAGCGAGGAGCTGGAACGAGCCCAAGGGCTCCTCCGGCATCGCCGAGGCTCCCGCATCCCGACCCCATCCCGGCTCCGGTTTCTCCCGGACCCTGCGGCGGGGATGGACCCCGTGGTGGTCCCAGGGCGCCTGGCTCCCCAGCGGGCGGCGGGAATGGGAACCGGAGAGGGATGAGGGCTCGTGGGTCGCCGCCGCCCTGCGGGAACCGTAATTCTCCGGCGGTTGTTGAAGCCGAGCGACCGGCGGGATTAAGGGCTCCTGCCCGCGATGGAGCGTTTTCCTTACGGCATCGGAGATTCCCCACGGCCAGAGCTGCTGGGAAGCGGCGGGGAAGGACGCGGAGCAGCACGGGCTCTGCCTCGGCCGGGCCAGGAGCCGCCGGGGACGTGCAGCCCCCGGCCTCGGCTCGGGGTCCCCCGGGCGGCGCCGCTTGCGTTTCGGCACCGCAAGCAAAACCCCTTCAGGCCTTTTCCTCCTCTTTTTCTCTGCCTCCCGCAGGCCTCGGGGGTGGCTCCTGCAGCAACGCGCTGCCCCAGGGCCCGGCACCCCCCCCCGAAATCCCACCCCGACCTCAATCTCAGCCAGCTCGTACCTGCGCCAAAAGCATCCTTCCGCGTCGGCGCCGGGTCGCCCCGCCAGCTCCCCTCTGCTCCCAGCCCCATCCCGCACGGCCGAGTGCCCCGAGCCCTCTCCCAGGGGAAGCCCCGACCCCTTTCCAGCTCTCCCTGCCCGCGGCTGCAGCCCGTCTCTGTCGGAGGCGAGGGGCCGGGATGCGGCAGGGATGCGGGTGAATCCCCCGCCGGGCACAGCCGGCCCGGGAGCAGGCAGGTGCCAGCTCGGCTTCGGCCTCTCCCGGCTGCTCCCGCGACGCCCAACCTTGCTCGCGGCTTTATGAAATTTCATCCCGGGGTGCTGGCGCTCGTCCCCAAGGTCACCCGCCCCGCTGGCACCTGCCACCGCCAGCCTCCCTCTTGCACAAGGGCCTGGACCGGGAATGCTGGAGCCGGGGAGCCCCGGGACGGACCCTCGCGGGAGCCGTGGTGCGGCACGTCCCGCCAGCACGGCGCCCGTCTGCATCGCTTTTGCCCGGCAGGAGCAGACAACTTTGCATCGGAATCAGCTCCGATTTGCCAAATCTCCCTGGCTGCATTTCTTCGCCCGCTCTGGTGGCACCGGGGGCTGCGCTCAGGCACGGGGGGACCCCGCGAGCCGAACCCCCCCGGCGCCGCCCCTGCGCCTCGGAGCCGCCTCGTTTAGAGGCTCTCGCTCCCCCCCCGAGGGGCTGCGGCGCGGGGCTGGCGCTGCCGATCGCTCTGCGGTCACGTCGGATGCTTTTACGGAGCGCTGAGTGCAGGAAGGAGGCAAACCACAAGCAGGGGCCGTGGCCAAGGGCGAGAGACGCTTCTCCTGCGCCCAGCACAGCCCGGATCCCCAGGGCCCCGGCATCGCATCCCGTGCACTGACCCGGGGTCCACAGCACAAGGAGGGATCATCCGGCTCGGGATGCACCTCCAGGGATTCGCTCCGTGGGATTCATCACCTAAATCACGGCATCGACCAAATCGTGCAAAAATCAGCCGGGCTTCAAGGAGGGACCTCGGGCGCCGCTGGGGGCATCGATGGAGCCCGGGGAAACCGGAGCATCGATCGCGCAAGTGGCACCGGGGCGCTGCGGGGAGATGGTGCTGCCGGCATTTTGGGCAGCTCTTTCTGGCTCCGGCCACCCCGGAGAAGAGCCCGGCATATGGTGGCCCTGGAAACAGCCTGGCCCCCGGCGGGGAGGACCCGGCCGGAGCAGCCGGTCGGGCTGCCGGGGCCTCGCTCCCCGCGGACGTGACTGGCGCTCGCCAGAGCGGGCAGCCCCCCGGGAGCTCCCGCCTCGCCGGCAACCCGAGCGGCACTGCCGGAGCCGCCGCCGTCTCCGCTCCGTCCCCGGGGACCGGGGCAGCCCGCAGAACCGCCCCTCGCTCCTCCTCTCGCCCGGCTCCTGAAATACCCTCTGCTCGCCTTCCCCTCCGAGCATCCCTCCGCTCCGCTCCCCCCTTCTCCCTGAGGCGCCGCCGGCCTCTCCCACTCCCATCCCTTCTCCGTTTCCCCCCCCTCCGAACTTTCCCCACTTCCCCTCGCCCAGCGCCGCCGGCGGCGACCCTCCGGGCCGGACGATGCCTCTCCAGATATTCTGCACCATCTCCTTCTCCCACGAGGACGGGCAGGCAGCCGCGGCGGCCGCCGGCAGCGGCGAGGACGGAGCAGACGAGTTCCTGTACGGGCAGGAGGAGGACGAAGAAGAAGAGGAGGAGGAGGAGGAGGAGGAGGCGGACGCGGCCACCGACCTGGTGGCCTTCGCCGGCAGCTGCACCCTGCACGGGCTGAGCCACATCTTCGTGGAGGGCAGCCTGGGCGCCCGGCAGGCACTCTGGGCGCTGGCCTTCCTCCTCTCCCTCTCCGTCTTCCTCTACCAGGTGGCTGACCGCGTCGCCTACTACCTGGAGTACCACCACGTCACGCTGCTGCGGGAGGAGGAGAGCCCCGCCATGACCTTCCCCGCCGTCACCTTCTGCAACGTCAACCGCGCGCGCCTCTCGCAGCTCAGCCCCCGCGACCTGCTCTACCTGGCGCCCCTGGTCGCCTACGAGCCGGGCGCGGAGCCGGGCTTCGCCCCGGCCTGGCCCGGTCCCGGTCCCGGTGACGAGGACGAGCCCCTCAATCTGTACGGTTTCTTTAACCGCACGTGCCACCGGCTGGAGGACATGCTGCTCAGCTGCAGCTACCGGGGCGAGCGCTGCGGCCCCGGCGACTTCGCGGCGGTGAGTAGCCCCCGTCCCGGCGCCGTCGGCTCCGGCATCCCCGTCGCCCCCGACCGGCTCGCCCTTCCCGCCACGCGGGGCTGCCCGGTGCGATGAGTGCTGCGTTCTCAGCTGCAGCGGGGTGCAAGCGACCCCCCCGGTGCCCGCAGCCAAGCGGCTCCCGCTGCCTCATTCCCCTACGGAGTAGAAATGGGGATAGATGCTCCTGGATGAGCCGCTCGCCCCAGCAGGTGCTGGGGAGCAGCTTGCACTGGTGTTGTTCCCGGCGCGGCTGTTGCATTGGACGCGGCAGGTGACGCCGTCCTTGCCGGCTCACGCAGGGACAGCTGATATTTCACCCCGGCACCTGGGAGCCGTGCCAGGCTCGGTGACGGCAGCAGGGACCTGCTGTGCCCCGGGATGGGGCTGCAGGGCGGGAGCCGGAGCCGCCGGGCAGGAGCTGGAGCCGCGCCGCCGTCTCTGCCCTGCCCTCGGCCGGGGCGCCCGCGTTGCTTTTAAACGTCCGTGCGTGCCGGAGACCCGTCCTCGCTGAGCTGCCGCGCGGAGGTGCCAGCCGCCCGCGTCTCCGGCTGCAGCGGGAGCCAGGGGGTGCAGCAGCGGGGCGGCCGCGGGGGCCACGACGGGGCGCGCGAGGATGCGCCAGGCCGAGCGCCGCCCCGTCGCGGGGTCCACGGCATCCACGGAGCCGTGCACCGGCGACGTGGCGCTCCGCTCGGAGCAGCGGGGTTGGAGCCGCGCCGGCAGGTCCGTGCCGCTCCCGACACCTTCCCAGGCGGATGCCTCCCCTGCGGCGTCAAAGACGGGGCTGCAGCCCAGCTCGGAGCATCCCCCCCCCCACACACACACCGGGACGGCTGCGTTTTCGGGGGAAAGGCGGCGTTCTGCAGCGGGGCGGCCTCCCGGCTCCCCGTGCGGCGCCGAGCCCGGCCTCAGCCCCGCGCCCTCTCCCGCAGGTCTTCACGCGCTACGGCAAGTGCTACACCTTCAACTCGGGCCAGGACGGCAAGCCGCGGCTCATCACCATGAAGGGCGGCACCGGCAACGGCCTGGAGATCATGCTCGACATCCAGCAGGACGAGTACCTGCCCGTGTGGGGCGAGACGGGTGAGCGGGCGCTGCCCAAAGCGGGTCCCGCTCGGGCCGTCCTTGCGCTCGCGTGTCCCCCCCCCTCCCTGGCTCCCTCCTCTTTCTTTCCTCGCTTCGGGTCCTTTTCTTCCCTTTTCCCTCCTCGTCTCCATCATTCGCCATGGCAACTCCCCAGCGCTCGTGTATAAATAGAGCCGAGCGCCTTCCCCGCTGCTCTGCCCGGGGTCTGGAGCAGGAGGGTCGGGGACACGGCGCAGCAAACGGATGCACGGACGCACGGACAGATGCACGAGCAAATGCGTTAGCCTGGGCAGGCGCGGGAAGTTCGGTCCCCGCCGCGGCTCAGCCGGTCTCACCCCCTTTCCCCCCCGCCGCAGACGAGACCTCGTTCGAGGCCGGGATCAAGGTGCAGATCCACAGCCAGGACGAGCCGCCGCTGATCGACCAGCTGGGCTTCGGGGTGGCGCCCGGCTTCCAGACCTTCGTGTCCTGCCAGGAGCAGCGGGTAGGAGCCGGAGGGGGCCGGGATGCTCCCGCTGTGCCGTGCCGGGGCGGGGGGCTCCCGTCCTCACGCCGTCCGTCTGCCCCGTCGCAGCTCATCTACCTGCCGCCTCCCTGGGGCGACTGCAAGGCGGCGGCGGGCGACTCGGAGTTTTACGACACCTACAGCATCACGGCCTGCCGCATCGACTGCGAGACCCGCTACCTGGTGGAGAACTGCAACTGCCGCATGGTGCACATGCCAGGTGAGCCGAGGCGATCCGGCCTGGAGCCCGCCGGAGCCGCTGGCCCCGCGCCCAGACGCCCTGTCTCTCTCCTCCAGGCGATGCCCCTTACTGCACCCCGGAGCAGTACAAGGAGTGCGCGGACCCGGCCTTAGGTGAGGATGCCCCACAGCTCCCCGCCGGCTTTCGGCATCTCCAACGCCTCTTGCGGCCCCCGCGGGTGTCCCGGGAGCGTGGCCAGGGCAGCGCCCGCCTGTCCCGGCCACCGGCATCCCGTCGGGAAAGCGCTGCCACCCCATCGGGTCCTGGCTTGCCACCAACCCCGCACCCTTCGTTCGTATTCGCATCGGCGGTTTGGTGTCGTTTGCTGCCCCATTGGCGCCGCGGGAGCCCCCGGATGGATGCGGGAACGATCCCTGGGGATGGGAAAAAAGGAAAAGGCGGGGGGGTGGGGGGGGAAGGCAGCGCTCGGCTTTGCGGCGGCTCCGTCACCTCTGCGCCGCCCGTCTCTCTCGCCGCCGGCTGCCAGATTTCCTGGTGGAGAAGGACAACGAGTACTGCGTCTGCGAGATGCCCTGCAACGTCACCCGCTACGGCAAAGAGCTCTCCATGGTGAAAATCCCCAGCAAGGCCTCCGCCAAGTACCTGGCCAAGAAGTACAACAAGTCGGAGCAGTACATCGGGTAAGGCGCCGCGGGCGCCGGGCGGGCGCCGCTTCCCTCCCCTCCCCGGCCCGAACCTCGGCCTGACGCCGCCTCCCTCTCGCGCAGGGAGAACATCCTGGTGCTCGATATCTTCTTCGAGGCCCTCAACTACGAGACGATCGAGCAGAAGAAGGCGTACGAGGTGGCCGGCTTGCTGGGTGAGCGCCTCCGCCCCGCAGCCCGCGGGGAGGCCCGAGGCACCGGTCACAGCTGCGACGAGTTCTGCCCTTTCTCTGCTGCCTCTGCCGCCAGCCTCGTGTCCCCCCCTGACCGCTTCCCTCTCGCCTCCAGGTGACATTGGAGGGCAGATGGGGCTGTTCATCGGTGCCAGTATCCTCACGATACTGGAGATGTTCGACTACGCCTATGAGGTGAGTCCCGGACGGCTCCCCACCCGCTGCCAGGGCGCACGCGGGACATGGGGCCGCCCAGCCCCGAGCCCTGCACCCCCCCCGGGGCCGAAACGGGACCGAAAAGGGGCTGAAACGGGGCTGAAACGGGGCTCCCGCAGGTGCTCAAGCACCGGCTGTGCCGGCGGGGAAAGTGCCGCAAGAGCCACAAGAGGAGCAACACGGACAAGGGCGTCGCGTTGAGCATGGACGACGTGAAACGCCACGTAAGTGCCGGCCGTGCACCGGTGGGGGGGGTGTCACGATTTGAGGGAATATTCAGGAAAGGAGCAGAGGCACCGGGCGGACGCGCTGGAAGGAGCCAGGGCTGCTCTCGGCGCGGGTGAAACCGACGGCACGCGGTGACGGCGGCGCCCCGTCCTTCCTCCTCTCCGCCCCGCAGAATCCCTGCGAGAGCATCCGGGGCCACCCGGCGGGGATGACGTACGCGGCCAACATCCTACCTCACCACCCGGCCCGGGGCACCTTCGAGGACTTCACCTGCTAACTGACGTCTGGATGTACAACCTGAGCTACCAAAGCCCTGCGGAGAGCTGCCCGTCCCGCTGCGAGCGCCCGCAGAGGGACGTGTCGAGGGGAACCTCGCTCCTCGCCACGGTGGGACGCGCACGCCGGCGACAGCCTCGGATTTCGGGGCGGGCGGGTGGGTCGGCTCGGCCTCGGACCCGGCGCGCGGCCCCCGCTCCGCTCCGGCCCCGCTCGGGCAGAGACTCGAGGACGCTCCAGGCTGGCCACCCCGGCGGTGCCGGGAGCGACACGCACAGCGGGCTGGGGCATGGACCTGCCCCGTCTCCTGCCCCTCGGCCTTTTTAACTAGAAACCCAGAAGCCAAGAAGAAGCAGCCGTCCGGCCGCAGAGCCTCCATCCGCAGCCCCGTCCGTCCGTCCGTCCATCCGTTGTCTCCACATCCATCTCGCTTCCACGCCTCGGCCCGGCGCTTGCGGGGTGCAAAGGAGGAGACCCCCTTCCCCGTGCCGGGCAGGGGGGACGGCGAGGACCCTGGGACCGCGTCCCCGCACCGGCCCGCAGCCTCCCCTTGCTGGGACGCCGCGCGCGCCAAGCCGGGGCACCTCTCCCGGCCTTGGCCCCTCCGAAACGTCTTCCTCGGCACCCTGCCCCTGGGCCTGCAGAGCCCGGCCGCGGGGCGAGGAGGCCCTTCCCACCAGGCCGGGGCTTCCTCGGCGCCGGGAAGGACCTCGCCGTCTGCCCCGGCGCAGCGGGAGCCCGTCGGCCGGCCGCAAGCGCCCTCCTGGCCCCCGGGACCGCGCGGCCCCGAAACCGGCCACCCTCGGGGAGAAAGGCGCGAGGAAACCTCCCGGCCCCGCGTCCAGCGGCGGCCGCCGGCGCCACGAGGGTCCCCGCGCGGCCCCGGCACCGGGGAGCGAAGGAGCCCCGGCACCGAAAGGGTGCACGGGTAGAGGGACGCCCCGCGGCGCGGGGTGCTCCAGCCCGTGGAGCGCAGGCTGCCGCCCCGCTGACCCCCCCCCCCCCCCCCGCCGGCAGCGCTGCCCCCGGGCACGGCGAGCCCCCCCCCGCGCCCTCGGGGTGCCCGCAGGCTCGCCGCCCCGCCACCACCGCTGCCCGTCCCCAAGCCGCCCTCTCCCCGAGCCGCGGAGACCTGCCCCGGCACCGGCGTGCACGTCTCCGCTCCTCGGGCCCGCGAGAGGGGCGACGTCGGCCTCCCCCGGCCCCGGCCAGCCCCCGCACATCAAGCAAGATCCCCCCCGGGGCTGAAGTGCTACTTATCTTTAAGAGCTTTTTGCAATAAGTCTTTTCAGTGATTATGATTTCGAAACCTCCGTTTTGTTTCTATTATCGTCATTATTATTATTATTATTATTATTATTATTTGCTTGCTGACCAAAATTAGGAACTGGGGGTCAGTCCTTTGTATCCAGCATTCGCCCAAAGACGACGGGTCGGCCACATCCATAAATTTTCTTATGGATTTTTCCCAATGTTTCATTGCATTTCATTTATTTATTTTCTTTCTTTCTCCCGTTAAAGCTTTTAAAGATGGGGCTGGGATTTGACCTTGATGCTCACACGTTGAAGCATAGACTTTTTTCTTTGTTTCTATTATATCATTCTCATTTTATATTTCTTATATATAATATATATGACTATATATATATGTGTACATATATATATATATCTATATGCATCATATCAGTGTAGATACCCATCTAGGAGCATTTAGGCCTTGTTCTCGTGCCATTTTTTTTTCCGTTACTGATCTCTGAATGCCTTCAAGTGTATAAAGTGTTGAATTCTCTCTGGTATCTGTACTATGTACACACATTTTCATAGGAAGCACAATAAGATGACAGATGCATTGTACATCAATACCTGCTACTCTTAACGATGATATAAAGAATGATATAACTCATGAACACCGCGCCTTTCTCTCTCACCGAGCTGCAGGAAACGCTCCCCGAGGAGGCAGGTAGGGACGGCACCATCCCAGGATGCTCCCGAAGGTCTCGCTGAGCTGCTGGAGCCGAGGCCAGAAGGAAGGGCTGGGGGAAAGGATAAGGCTTTAGTCCAGACTCGCTTGAAGTCCTCCAACGCGCGCTTCGCCGCACTCAGCTGGCGATTGCTCTTGGTACCTAAGCGAGCTCCAGCATCGCTGCCTGGTCCCGCTCTGCCATGCGGGGACACGTCAGGGCTGGAGGATGGGAACTGATTTTTGCTCCCAGGGGGGGACGAGAATTAACATATGTGCAGCTGCTAATCTTTGGCAACTCTAACACTTCTGTGCTTTGGGACAGACACCTGAGTTTCTGCAGAACACTGCCTTGGATCTCACCTGTTTTTAATTTAACTCAGTTAGTAGCAGTTGTAGCACAAGCCATATGTAAACACAGTTTCTGTCCTAAAGATTTCCAGGTGCAGAGAGCAAAGTAAGGTGCCAGATCCAACACTGGGCATGAGAAAAAGCCCTCAGGACCCCACGGAGACTGAATAACAGTGAGTGGGCAGTGACTGCTGAAATGCCAAACTCCCCCCGGTCACTGGGCGCTGGTCACGTCCCTGTTGCTCCTGCAAATGGCAGATGGGTGTTTTGCATTTAAACTAGAACTGACTTACTGCTATTCTGGTCCTTCTCTGCCAGAGCCGGTGCTGCACAGGCTACAGGGTGGGCTTTGAATGGGAACAAAATAATATAGCTAATCCCAGAAGGGAGTTAATGAACCTAAATTAATTGCAACCAGCCACCGTGAGTAGCCAGAGCAGATGACCGCACGCGCTCCCTCTGCAGCGGCATTCACAGCAGCTCCTGTTGCAGGGGGCAGGCGGCCGCCCTGGCGCGCACAGGTCGCACGAGTCCCAATTCGAGGCTCCACCGCGCACACAAGCTGTGCGCCGTCAGAGCACGCCGGGGCAGCGTGCGCGGGCCGGGGAGCCGCGGGGCGTTCGTTCGGGGTGCTGCGGCTCATCCACGTCCGTCACTCGGTAGCGCGGGATTCTCGTGGCGCACAAGACAACGAGTCGACGACGTGTTGCAGGAAGCATTGCTGACGATCTAGGTGAGGACGAGACGCGACACACCTAGGCCTGGGATGCCGGGAAGCACCTGCGTGCACGCTGCTGCGTTGACCTCGCAGATCGTGCGGCTGCCGAAACCCCACAGAGCAAGGATTAATCATGCAGGATGCATAAAACCACGGCAGAGATAGCATCACCTCCTCTCCTCCCTGGCAGTAATTCCCGGTTACCACTTGCTCAGTGCTAAAGCTGCCAGCAGAAACAGGCACTGAGATATAATTACACAGTCCTGGATGCTGCTCGGCTGCCTGGAGCCAGAACCATCAGGCCAGGGAGGAAGGCTGTGCCAGCAGGTGCAGTAAAACAGAGGTGCTGGGGGTAGCGGCGCAGGAGCCGTCTCCACCGGGAGGAGCGAGCCAAGGAAACCCTCGGGGCAGAGGGAAGGAGGAAGGTGAGGCGTAAGGAGACACTGGGCCACGGAGGCTGGGGTTATCTCTCCCTGTGTTTCTTAGGGGACACAGCTAATAACAGGGGACAGAGAGCCGGGGTTGCTCCCAGCTCAGCTCGAGCAACACGGGGGCTCTGAAGACCCTGCAGCTCCCCTGCTCCTTGTGCCACGCCAAGCAGCTATCCGACTCTCATTTCCCTCTTCCCGCCTGTCAGCTTAGCCTTTGCTTTCTGCCGCTTTTGCAGTTCCTCACTCGC
Organism: Apteryx mantelli; assembly: GCF_036417845.1. Classification (NCBI taxonomy): domain Eukaryota; kingdom Metazoa; phylum Chordata; class Aves; order Apterygiformes; family Apterygidae; genus Apteryx; species Apteryx mantelli. The sequence goes on along the minus strand of NC_090010.1, from coordinate 4,104,158 downwards.
TCTCTCCCAGGAGATCCAGGCAGTTCCAGCCTGCCCAAAAGGCTCCTGCCAGGCTTTAAGTCTCAGTCAAAGTTGCATCCAAACAATACGGAGCAGATAAGTTCCACCGCTTTTCCTCCCCATGAATATTTCATAAGGCAGCTGGGCGCCAAGCCCGTTGGAGGTGGCATTAAATTAATTGCACGGACACATGGATGCTGAGACAACAGTTAATGGCTGTGCTTGAAGCTTTGTGCTTTTCACTGAGGATAGGAAATACCGTAGCTGGCAGAGAAGGTACCAACACATCCCCGCTTCTCTGCTCAGTCAACAGTGCCATGCACTGTACAGGACATCCTCCTAAATGATCCATGACCATCATTAATTGCTTAATTAATGCTTGTGGTGTGACTGTTCACTTGTTCCCCCCCCCCCCAAATTAATGTCGGCTGCATTTGTGTCCCTTTTCTCTCCGAGCAACCACAAGGGTAAGTGCTCGAGGGAAGAGGGAGCTTAATGCTGATATTTGCAGGAAGCAGCCTTTAAATCTAACACCGTGCTGCCTGTAGCAGCCCAAGCCGCCGCTGAGGGAGACGGGAGCCCCTCACCTGGGTGTTCAGCCCAAACCTGAACAAACCGACTCCTGAACACGGTCGGCCCCAACTACCTGACCGGTGGCAGAGCCCTGGCGGTCTTGCACCCACGAATCCCCCTCTTGGTCCAGTCGCCCCCGAGGTTCAAACCCCAGGTACCAGGAGAAGGTTTCTGCCTCCAGCCTTCGAGAATCGCTGTCAGAAATCCTATTCTGAACATCGTCCAAGCCCCTAAGTTAACTCACGCATACCCACGCGCGAAGACTAATTCGGCATGACCTTGGAGGAGGTATTCGGGATAACTGTGTCCCCCTGCGGAGCACCATCACCCTCTAGACAGAGTCTTTTAGCTGCTGCGTGCTGACACAGGCAGGTACGAGCTGGAGGCGCGTGCAGGGGATAAAGAACAGAAAAGGAATACAGCTCTCCAGACCCTGCTCCCCACGGACCTGCCCCAACGCCCCCAGGACCCCGAAACCCCACAGGCCCCCCCATGGACTCCCAGCCTCCCCACGGCCCCTGCACCCCCCCCACTGCCCCCCGTGGACCCTGCACCCCTCACTGACCCCTCCCAGACCCTGCACCTCCTCAAGACCCTCACGGCCTCCCCAAGACCCTGCACCCCCCCCCAGCCCCCCATGGAGCACCCCCCCCCCCAGACTCTGCACCCTCTACAGCCCCCCATGGACCCGGCAACTTCCCTGGAGCCCCCCCCCCCAAGATCCTGCATCTCCCCCCAGCCCTCTATGGACCCTGCACCCCCCACAGACCCCCCCAAACACCTTCTGGCCCCCCCCCGCCCCAATGGAGCCCCCCCCAAACCCTGCAGCCCCCCATGGACCCGGAAACTTCCCCCAAAGACCCCCCAGCCCCCTTTGGACCCTGCCCCCCCCCCACTGGACCCCCCTCAGCTCCCTCCCCGCCCGGCAGTGCGGTCCTCCAGCCGGCAGGGGGCGGGCGGCGGCGCTCTAGCGCGGCGCCCCGCGCGGGCTCTCTATGGCCGGCGTCCGGTTCCGGCCCGCTCCCCTTTGTGCTGGGAGAAGATGGCGGCGCGGGCGGGCTTCCAGGCGGTGACTCCCAGCGGCGGTGGCGGCGGGGCCGCCGCCGGGGCTGCCGCGCTAGGGCCGGGCACGCCGGGCGGGCCGGTTCGCATGGGCCCGGCTCCGGGACAAGGCTTGTATCGTTCGCCGCTGCCGGGGGCCGCCTACCCGGTGAGGCGGGGGAGGGGGCGCGCGCGGCCGCCGTTATCCGGGGCGGGGCGGGGGGCGGCGGGGACGGGGACGGGGACGAGGACGGGCACGGGCACGGGCACGGGCACGGGCACTGCCCCCCCCCTCCCGGCGGGCACTAGACCGGTCTCTTTCCCTCCGCAGCGCCCCGGGATGCTCCCGGGCAGCCGGTTGACGCCGCAGGGCCCCTCCATGGGGCCGCCGGGCTACGGCGGGAGCCCGGCGGTGCGGCCCGGGATGGCGCAGGCCGGTCTGGACCAGGCCCGCAAGAGACCGGCGCCGCAGCAGCTCCAGCAGGTGCAGCCGCAGGCCGTGCCCAACCGCAACCACAAGTAAGGACCGGCATCCCCGGGCACCGGGACGCCCCCGGGCACCGGGGCCCGGACGCGTTGCCCCTCCCTCCCTTAAAGCCCCCGGGGGTGCGGGTAGGGGCCGGTGATTCCACCCCCCGCCCCGGGATCGGGGCGCGAGCGGCTGAAGCAGCGGGAGCGTGGCGGTTGCGGCTCTGCTCCCGGCAGCACAATGCGCTTCTGTTCCGCGGCAGCCCGGGGCACGCTGCCTTCGTGCCGTGCCTGGCCTCTTCACCGCCGCTTCTTGTTGGGCGGCTCAAAGGGACGCGAGCTTCCTTGTGCAGTGACTTGTTTGGGAGAGGGGAGCTTCCAGCCAACAAAAGTATTAACGCGCAGCTGCTAGACAAGGGCAAATTTGTTATGTTTCTGGCGGTATAATGGCAGCCTTATCATTATTAACTCATTTCTTGGTTTAAAGCGTGTCACGCTGAAGCTAAATTAGGCTTGAGAGTCACTTTGGTTCGATATTAGAGCACACCCTTTCCAACGTGACGTTACCCCACTTCTCAAGCTCTCGCAGGGGATGTGAGACATTCAGGTAGTCGGTTAGTCACGGTGCTGCAGCGTTTGTCAGCTCTGCAGCGCAGGGCTGTAGGGAATAAAGAGCCTGCCTGCGCGTGGGGACTGGCAGTAGTAAGAGCCTTGGAAAACGAGAGGCTGGACTGAAGGCCGGCACCCAGGCTAAGAGCACTGCTAATGCTGCAGCGCTAAACCAGGGACTTACCCATCATCCTCGCGCCCTTCACGAACGCCTGCAGTTACACGGGACAGAGTAGTTGCCCTTTTAATGCGTGTGTGTGTGCATCTCCTTCCTTAACAGCGCTAAAAAGAAGAAGATGGCTGACAAAATTCTACCTCAGAGGGTGAGTGGCACGTGCCTTCGCTGCCTCTGTTGAGATGCAGTAGGTTGGAGAAGTGCGGGGGAGTTAACGGGGATTTGCATTCTTGACTGGCTTGTGCTCTGCTGTAGATTCGCGAGCTCGTACCTGAGTCTCAGGCCTATATGGACTTGCTGGCCTTCGAAAGGAAATTGGACCAGACGATCATGCGGAAACGCCTGGATATTCAAGAGGCCTTGAAGCGACCCATTAAGGTAGAGGAGGATCATGTTCAACGTTCCTGTAAGCAAGGTTTGGAGACTCTTACCTTAGTTAAGAGAGCAGGAGCACACTGAAACTTGGGTCCTGTCCCTGTAAGCATGGTGTATCAGGAACCTTAATAGTCTAGACATCGACCAAGGAGCAGAGCCAGGAATGCCTGATGTTCCTCTTTCCTTGCTGCCTGTCCTGGGAGAGGTGGAATATGAAACAGATAAGGATATTGAGCCTCTTAGCTTCAGCAAAACATAAGCAAGATAGTTCTTTATTTCAGAATTAACATTTAGCTGATGCTTTTTCTCTTAGCAAAAGCGAAAGCTACGTATTTTTATCTCCAATACCTTCAATCCAGCCAAGTCAGATGCAGAGGATGGTGAAGGAACAGTTGCCTCCTGGGAGCTTCGGGTGGAAGGAAGGCTGCTAGAAGATGTGAGTGTGAGACACCCAGCCCCTTTAGGGAGAAAAGGAGACATGTGTTGATGTCTCTGGATAAAATAAGCTAAATGGGGCTCTAGGTCCACCGCCAAGTACTGAGATTAGCTCTCCTAACACTCTTCCTTCCTGTGTTGCTTGCAGTCTGCTTTGTCTAAATATGATGCCACCAAACAGAAAAGAAAGTTCTCATCCTTCTTTAAATCTCTGGTCATTGAACTTGATAAAGACCTGTACGGCCCAGACAATCACCTGGTAGAGGTGAGCTGCTTTTTGCTGTACTGTCTCTAAAAGCGGGTTGTTGTTCAGCAGACAGGATTTGGATGTCATTCGTGTCTCGAGGTAGTGGCGGCTTGAACAAGTGGCTGGGAGCCAGGAGCTATTGAAATCTTAGCTTTTCCATTGACTTGCTGGGGGCCTGAGCAAGTGCATTAACTCTTGTGTCAAACTATATATGGGATTAAGACTAACTCTTTGTAGGCGGGTGAGCGTGTCGGGTACCAAGCAGGAGCAAAGGGAGCCAAGAGTGTAGGTGCCACTGAACGCGCTCTCCTGTTCTGTGTGTCCCAGTGGCACAGGACTGCTACGACTCAGGAGACAGATGGTTTCCAGGTGAAGAGGCCGGGAGATGTAAATGTGCGCTGTACTGTGCTTCTGATGCTCGATTACCAGGTAAGCTGTTTGGAACAACATTGCTGGGCAGGCAGCGTTTGCTGAGCCCCGTCTGTCACCACGTTCCCATCTCATCTTTCTGTGCTTTTTGTTTCAGCCTCCCCAGTTCAAATTGGATCCCCGCTTGGCTCGGCTCCTGGGGATTCACACTCAGACTCGTCCAGTGATCATCCAGGCATTGTGGCAATATATTAAGACCCACAAGCTCCAGGACCCCCATGAGCGGGAGTATGTCATCTGTGACAAATACCTCCAGCAGGTAACAGTGTCCGTGGCTGGAACAAGCGACTGTTTCAGCTTTTCTCTGTTAGCAGCCAGTGATCCCTGGCACTGAGCTCCTGCTCCTTCCCTTAGCCCTGTGTTTCTGTCACAGATATTTGAATCTCAGCGGATGAAGTTCTCTGAAATCCCACAAAGACTTCACGCGTTGCTTATGCCCCCAGAACCAATCATCATTAACCATGTGATCAGGTGAGACAGGTCCACTTGAGTTCATATTTCTACGAAAAAGGGTGGAAAGAATGGATGAGCCTGGTACAGGAAGGTGTTATAATATGTTGATTTTTCAGTAGCACTTTCCCTGTATTGCCTGCCATCATTTCTTTGTGCAAGAACACGTCCCTGTGCTGCAAAGCCACCAGTGGGGCTCTGCTGGCTGGTGTTAGAGGTGATGCCAACACTAGCTTGCCGTGTCGCTGCCTGCAGTCCGTACGCTGCAGCGTCCTAGAGGAGCTACAGTTCAGTGCTGTCTTGAGCTACTGATTGTTTCAGTTTTTTTCTTGTGGTTGCCCTTAGTGTTGACCCAAATGACCAGAAGAAAACAGCCTGCTATGACATTGATGTGGAGGTGGATGATACTTTGAAGACTCAGATGAATTCCTTCCTGCTATCTACAGCCAGTCAACAGGAAATTGCTGCTCTGGATAACAAGGTAGGAAGAGCTCCTTTGTTTCTGCCCTCCTCATTGCTGGATATGAATGTGTCCTTGGAGCAGCTGAGCTCTGAGTAGGACAGGAGTTCAGCACATGCTCTGCATTTGGGATCTGGCGTGGAGTCAGTCGTGGTTAGAAATGGGTGGCTTTACCTAGAAACCAAGTTTTAAAGCAAATGGTCAGTGGGAAAACTGGTAACACAGGAAACAGAATTGAGAATTCTATCTGATATGTATAGGTTAACCAAGGAGTATCAGAATTCACCTTCATGTTTTGGACCTCTTGATGTTTCCCCTCTTTTTCCCCTGTTCAGCAGTCTTGTTGCTGTGCGCCTGTCTTTCAGATCCATGAAACAATAGAAACAATTAACCAGCTGAAGACCCAGCGAGAGTTCATGCTGAGCTTTGCCCGAGACCCTCAGGGCTTCATCAATGACTGGCTGCAGTCCCAGTGCCGGGATTTGAAGGTAAAAGTTTTGCCTTGTGTGGAAGGTGGATCCAGTCACAGGCTTCCCTTGTTAGAACCAGCTCCCACACAGAGAGAGACAATTTGCTGCTCAGAAACCAAGACTAGAATTGGAGTCGAGCATAACCTGACCTGACTGTACTGAAGTTTCTTTGAAGAAATGGGAGGGGGTGGGGGTTTGCTCAGCACAGTCAGAGCTTCGGTGCTCCCTGAACCGTTCTGTCCTTGGTGCTCTCCAGACGATGACTGACGTTGTTGGGAATCCTGAGGAGGAGCGTAGAGCTGAGTTCTACTTCCAGCCGTGGGCTCAGGAAGCTGTGTGCAGATACTTCTACTCCAAGGTGAGTGTCTCCGGGCAGGGGTTCCCCTCCACACCTGGTGGCTAAGGGTACATGTCACTCCTCGGGGGCAGATACTGCCAGTAAAAAGTGGCAGTGCTAAGCTTCGCTTGCAGACTCTGCTGATAAACCTTGGTCCCAGTTTGTGTTCACCCTTTTCCAGCTGGGGCCTTTCTTACTTGGACACTGCCCTGCTGTGCAGTCTGAGAATATTAATGCTATGACTCTGGCTTGTCCTGCAGGTGCAGCAAAGGCGGCAGGAATTGGAGCAGGCCCTGGGAATCCGTAACACATAGGCTGCTCCACTCCTCCCCAACCAGAAGGCATCACAGCTACTTGTGGAGACAGAGAGCTGCAGAGTATGCTGTTAAGGCTCACACAATCCCACTCCGGCACTGAGGCCTGCACCATTATCCATCCTGGCATTGTCCCTCTTGGGGCAACTCCAGGACACCTGGGGTCTTCTGGGGTGTGGCAAGCAGACAGGCTCCAATGAGCACACACTTCTACCTGGTTTTCTTCCTGACTGTTGCCTTGTCAGTCCCAAGGCTTCTGAGAGCCTCCCCTTGACTCTGCATTGCCTGTAGTGTCCCCAGTAGCCAGTATGACTGCTGACTTGGAGCCTCTCTCAAGTTCAGAAACCACAGCCCTTTCCTCCTCAGCTAGCATCTAGTTGTGGCACATGCGAGACCTGGGTCTGGGAAGCCTGGATCTACTGTAGGGATGGAGTTCTGTGACTAGGCTCTTCCCTGCTTCATTTTATAGCAAGGTGCCAGGAGATGTAGTGGGCAGTATGCCATGAGCTGACATACCTCCCTGCCCTCCCCTCCCTCGCTCAGAGGGTGCTGCTGCACTGGGCTGCCTCATAGGTCACTCTCCTCCTTGAGGAAGAGTTACTGGACTGTGTAGAGAATTGCTTCTTCCCTTGTCCCCTTTTTTTTTTTCCTTGCTTCCTTCATGTTCTTCGGCAGGCTGTCCTAGGCTGGGATCGCAGGGGAGACAAGGCATTGGCTCAAGGCAGGGATGTGGAAGCATTGGAGCGGTGAGACTTCACTGCACTTCAGAAGACCTCCACTTGCGGTTCCAGCAAGCCGTCTGGCTGCTTGTTCTCCCTGTAGCAGGGAGAGGGGATGCAGCAACTGCCCGGTGGAACTGTGCAGGAGCGCGATGATACAGGCTCATTCCTTTGGGACAGTTATCCTGTGTCATTTGCTGTGGGGACCAGAGACTCCTTGATGTGGATCTGAGGGTGTAACGGGACAGTCTTTGGGGATGGACGTAGCTGCAAGCATATGCGAGTTAGCAGAGGTTTCCATGCTGAAGCTCCTATTTAGGCAGAGTTTTAGGTTCTGGGGCTGCCATGAGGCCCAGCATGAATCAGGAATGTACAAGTAGATTTTCTCTACCTTGGGGAGTAGCAGCCCAGATGCCTCTTCATGGAATGAATTAATAGTGAATTAATTAGTGGTCAGGCATAAGAGAATGGTTTCTCTTAACCTGGATCTCAGTATTTCTGCTCGGGACTGAAATGCAAATGAACTTGAAAGTTGGTCATATTCTCTTGGAGATAGCTGCAAAATCATGTTACTGACAAGCCCCCCTCATACCCACACCTGTCTTGGTGTGGTTGGGAAGCTTACTATGAATTTGGGAGCCTGGGTGGCCCTACTCCTTGTGTCTGTGTTACTACATGTCTGTGAGTAATAGACTCTTGACTTCCCTTCTCCTTCCCCCCCCCCCCCCTTATGAAATGGCTCCTCTGTGGTACTGGGGTGAAGGTCTTGGTGCTGACGAAGCAGCCACTGACTCCTCAGGGTAATCACACGTGAAGGATGCTGAATACTGCGTAGGCAAACATAGCTGTTGCAGAGTAACTGCTTTTCTTAACTGATTATGGTTTTTTCCATGGACCAAAATTTTTTTTGTACTGTATCCTTGTAGACGTCACCCAGTTTTAATAAAAGCCTCCTGTGAAGGAAGCTGTTCTCCCTCCTTCTGTGCTGACAGCAAGCTTTCTCTCAGCAGCTGCTTCGGTGGATGTCACTGTGTACTTGCCTAGGAAGGACAGATTATTTCCTTTTTTTTTTTCTTCTTAACAAAGCCAACTGGGATAAGAAACTAGAGAGAAAATGTTCTTCACACTTTGGCCTTTTATACAGTGCCTTCCTTTCATGTGAGGAACTCCTCTGACTTGCAGAGTCTGCTAAGCCTTTGCCAATTCCTTTTGTGGTAAACAGGCAAAGTAACTTGAGTAAAACTGGAAATCCAGTGGCCAAGCTGCTGATAAAATCTAGACGGCCTAGTTTCCACGCTCTTCTGCTGCCTTACAGAATGGTGACAGCCTTTTATAAGCCCCACGGGCATTACGCACAATTCTGAAGAAACTATTAACATTTATGTAAGTTTGCTTTAAAGCTATGTGAAAGGCATTATTCTCCTAACAGCTTTTGATCCTGCCCCACAGAACCATTTGAGTCATTGTTTATAAGAGTAGGAATGTAATGCTTTACGGAGCCTGTACAGCCGTGCTCCGAGGGAAGAGGTCCTCTGCGTGCAGAAGGGCAGTTTGCCTGAGGTCGAGCACTTAGTGCTGCTGCTTACGCTGTGACATTGGCGCTGGAGTTGTCCCGGGTCTGCAGTCAGATGGTTCATGTTTCTCGCTTGAAAAAAGGCGCTCTCGTTTCTTGGGAAGAGGGGATCCATTTCCCTGCAGAAAAAGGGGGAGGAGGGAGGCTGGGTAGTCATGACTGCTGGCTCTGCTGAGGTTTGGGATCTGAGCTATTTCACCTTTGCTTCAGGGGAGTAATCTGTGCCTCCAGCGCTGCCCTGCGCGTTGCCTCCCGCCAGGCAGAGGGGGGGACCCAGCACGGACACCCGCTTGCCCCAGGCGGAGCCAGAGGCGGGTTGGGGCCGCCCCTGCTCCCGGCCGCCCTGAAATAGCGGCGTCAGGCTCAGCGCCACACAGTGCCCCGGCTCCCTGCACCATGGGCGGCAGAAAGGTCTGCATCGTGGGCTCCGGCAACTGGTGAGCACCCGCTGCCCCGGCCCCCGATCCCCCTCGCTGAGCACCGCGCGGCCCCCTTCCTCCCCCATGCACCCGGTGCCCCAGGACCCCTGCACCAGTGACCTGCGGCGCACCGACGGCCCCGGCACGTGCTGGTGGCCTCGGTGCCTGCCGCCTACGGCTCTGCTCTGCCCGCGCAGGGGCTCGGCCATTGCCAAGATCGTGGGCAGCAACGCGGCGCAGCTGGGCGCTTTCGAGAACCGGGTGAGCATGTGGGTGCTGGAGGAGGAGGTGGGCGGCCGGCGGCTCACCGACATCATCAACACGGAGCACGAAAACGTCAAGTACCTGCCAGGGCACAAGCTGCCCCCCAACGTGGTGAGTGCAGCCCGCTGGGGGCCTCTTTGCTGAGTGCAAGGTCCAGTGTTCACAGCTGGGCTCCCTGCTGGCCGGTAATAAATCACGGTGCTGGGCGGTGCTGGAGCCCACAGGGCGCTGGGAGCCGGGTACGTAGCGGCAGGGATGCACCGGGCTGCCCAGGGCTCGGTTACGCGCTCGCGGTGACCTTGCGCTGCGCTTGGACGAGCTGCAGCCCTGGCTGCTCTCCCTGCCACCTTTGCCCCTGCTCCGGTGTCCCGGGGGCTGGGCTTGAAGCCATGCGGCTGCCTCTGGGTTGGCGTTGGCAGTGCACAGAGAGCCTGTGGGTCCTGCTGCCCCCTCAGCCCCCCAGGAGGCCACCGAGATCCCCAGAAAGATCACAGCTCTCTGCTCTGCCCCTGCTGCCTTCTCAGGACCGGCTCTCCCCGGCTGAGCCTTTCGCCCTGCCGTGCTCCAGCCCCTCTGCCCTGCCAGACCTGCAGCTCCCTGGGCCTCGGGAAGGGGAACTCGTGGGGCACTGACCTTGCGTCCCCTCTGCCCCTGTCCCGGCCCGGGGCCGGCCCCTGTCACCGCAGAACTGAAGGCACGAGTCCTTGGTGACAGCCGTGTTCTCTGCAGGTGGCAGAGCCGGACCTGCTGAAAGCCTGCGCGGGGGCTGACATCCTCCTGTTCGTGGTGCCCCACCAGTTTATCGGCAAAGTCTGCGACCAGCTCAAGGGTCACGTGAAGAAAGACGCTATCGGGCTGTCGCTCATCAAGGTGCGAGCAGGAGGAGCGCTGCCGAGGCGGCCTCGCCGGCAGCGACCCGGCTCCGAGTTGTACAAGGAGGCGGGGGGAGAGGGGGCCGTGGGGCTGGCACTGCGGGGACCGTCGCGATGAGATCCAGTACAGGGAACGAGGGGATCAGGGCAGGTAGGGCCAGGTCCCTGGTGGGGGGGACGCATGATCATCTCTGTCCCTGGTTGTGTCCCAGGGAGTGGACGAAGGACCAGAGGGGCTAAAGCTGATCTCGGACATTATCCATGAGAAACTGGGCATAGAGATGAGTGTCCTCATGGGGGCCAACATTGCTAATGAAGTGGCAGACGAGAAGTTCTGCGAAACCACCATCGGTAAGCAGCCACCAGCCCTCCTCACTAGCAGACCTCATTTCTGATGAGCGGGAAGAGGCAAAGGGGGGAACGCGGTGCAGCTTAAACTACTCCCGTCCGGGGTGAGCCGGCCCTTTTCCCTTGTGGAGGCAGCGAGACTCCACGGGAGCTGGATGTTGAACTCATTCGCAGGGTTTGCGACACGATTGCTCACCTCATTAAAAGTAGTGTGAAAGCTGCTGCCAGCAGGGACTCGGAGCATCAGCCAGTCTCCTGCCACAAACGAAAGGGACGGGGCCAGTCCCTGCTAGGGTCAACTCTCCTACCAGTAAGCGAAAGCCCAGCTGGGGGTCACGTCCTGGCTGAAGGCAGAAATCTGATGGTTTTCCAGCTTTCTGCCTCTCTGACTGATCAACAAGCGAGCAAGTCCATCTGACCTGAGAGACCCTTTAGGAAATAAGCTGAGCTCACCTAGCTACATTGCCCTGGGCTTCTGGGGACACTCACCTGGGTCTCACGTTCTTACCAGCAGGGCTGCCTGAAAGTTCATGCAGTGACTGTTCCTCACATCCTGCATCCTGTCTGTGACTCATTCAAAGCATCCAAAAGCAACGGAACAGTTCGCTGGGTTAGAAGTTACAGGATTCAAGGTGTCCGTATTTTAAACAAAAGCAAATAGTCCATGCAGGAGGCTGCAGGGACTGGAGAGGCGTAAGCAGAGCACACTGTTATTGCTAGCACACAGAAATGCCCTTGTGCAGGGCGCTGCAGGAACAAAGAAAACAGCAGTCTCTAACTCAGAGTTTACAACCTCTGAAGACACCTTTAATCTACTGGGCACATGTCACTTCTGTCCCGCTCGGCACAGCACCAGGGATTGTCCTGCTCTTCTGGGAATTCCAGGGTTGCAACCTTGCTTATCGGCCAGGCGACGTGCGCTTGGCACTTCACGTACCTGCAAATGTTTAGCAGCATCCAGCGGTTGGGTAACAGGTTCCCCTCGCTGCAGTAGCTCCAAGCGCCGCGCTGCAGGAACACACCGGCAGGCAGGAGAACAGCGCAACCCTGCTTTAGGATCCTCCCCGTCACCTTCCTCCCACTCCCTTTGTCTTGTCAGGCTGCAAGAACGTGCAGAACGGGCAGATTCTGAAGGAGCTGATGCAGACGCCGAACTTCCGCGTCAGCGTGGTGCAGGAAGCGGACACCGTAGAGATCTGTGGGGCTCTCAAGGTGGGTGAGCCGCTCGGCCGGGTTTGCAGGGCTCGGTTAGCAAAGCCGGCAGTTCTCGCGGGCCCCGCAGGGAGCTGCGGGGAGGAGGCTGCCGGCTGAATGAAGCCCCTGGATATTGCGCTGTGGCATGTTGAGATGGTTGGGCCAAAGGCCAGGCTTTGGAGACAGCTGCACGCGTGTCCTGTTTGGCTGCTTGGAGAGACGATGGTCACTAGCAAAGGCAGGAGCCTGTGCTTGGGATCACGCAGGCAGCTTGTGGATGTGGCAAAGCTCTGGGCTCCGCTGGGAACCGATCCCTCTGTGCCATTGTCCTCTTCCAGAACGTAGTGGCTGTTGGGGCAGGTTTCTGTGACGGGCTTGGCTTTGGGGACAACACGAAGGCTGCCGTGATCCGTCTGGGACTGATGGAGATGATCGACTTCGCCAAACTCTTCTGCAAGGGCCCCGTCTCCCCCTCCACGTTCCTGGAGAGCTGTGGGGTCGCAGACCTCATCACCACGTGCTACGGCGGCCGCAACCGCAAGGTGGCCGAGGCTTTTGCCAAGACGGGGAAGGTGAGCGGAGGAGGGAAGCAGGCAACAAGGGGACATCGGGACCTGCGGGCTGAGCTGGCAGCGGGGTGGAGCTGACTCGCACTGTGGCACCCTGCTTCCGCTGGTCCAGTGCCACAGCCCGGCTCCAGGGAGGAAACTCAGGGCAGAGGATGGGGTTGCAGGGTGCAGCTGCCTCACTGTTGGATTGTTGCAGTCTATTGAGCAGCTGGAGAAGGAGATGTTGAACGGGCAGAAGCTGCAGGGTCCCCAGACGTCTGCTGAGCTGCATCACATCCTCAAAAGCAAGAACGCAGTGGAGAAGTGAGTGCTCCCCGGCCACCTCTCGTCTCCCACGTCTGCTCTCTCGGGGCTGGGCTGGGATCTTTCCTGCAGATGTGGGAGGGGAAACCCACCCTGCCAGCGGTCCTGCATGTCGCAAGAGAAGTTGAGGTGCTTTCACCCTGCCAGTCCTGGTCACAGGGCAGGGGGTGACTTTGTTCATCTGCCCGCAGGTTCCCCCTCTTCACAGCCGTGTATCAGATCTGCTACGAGGGCAAACCTGTTGCTGACATCATCAAGTGCCTCCAGGACCACCCTGTACACATGTAAGGCAGCTCCGCCTGCGAAGCCGTTAATCCCGCTGAGAGGAGCAGCACGCCCCTGCCTGCACCACCTTGCTGCTGCTACAGCTTTGTAAGGAGTCTGGATTTCTGGGAGCCTTTGCAGAGCGCTGGAAGGGCAGAGGTTCCCTTCCTCAGCCCCGGAGACTGCCAGCCTGCGCCGGGCGTCTGCACGGAGGTACCTGCTGCTCTCCCCCTCTCTCTGCAGGGCTCACGTAGCTTCTGCTGCTGCCTCGGGTCTGTCCTGAGGAAGGCTGGGCATCCTCCTCCTCTCTCTTCCTCTCGCTGTGATGGGTTCGGTTCTCAGCGGGACTCTGCCAGGTCATCTTGGTCAATAGGGGCTGCGCAGGAGGCGCTGTCTGTGGGGACAAGCTTTGCTTTTAGCCCCATGGGGCCACTTCATGTGACACAGGTCCTTTCCTGCTTGCTGCTGTTCCTTTTGGCTTACCCACCTCACGGAGAGGGGACAGGTCCCTGCCAGGCTCCACCGACGTGATCGAAGCTCCTGAGGACTTTTGAAGGGGAGGAGAATCACTCCTCCTTCTAAGATGCACCAGCACAGAAAATAGTGTGCTTTGCCACCCTGCCACGCGCTGCTTCCCCAGCTGCCACCAGCTGCCCCTGGTGAACAGCACAGCCAACGCTCGCCCTGCGTGAGGGCAGCTCCGGGGGCTCCGAACCCTTGGAGACTTCAGAGCTCCCTTTCTGGCTTTTTGCTCTCGCAGTCAAACCTGGCCTCCGCACCAGGGAACTCCTCTTTTGTCACAGATTTGGCTGTGCTAGTTCCAGGACAACTGACTGTCCCTGGACGGCCTTTCTCCCTCGTATCTGTTTGGCCTCTGTCTGCTTTGGCAATGCAGGGACCAACTGCCCCAAATTCTTTCTGAGCAGCTGGCAGGCTGTGAATCCCTCAGCAGCGTACCTGCCAAAGCAGTTGGGCCGTGTTGCTTTTAAACAAATGATCCTCAGCAGCTTTTCGCTTTTTCTCCAGCTTGCTCCAGTCTGTGCCTTAGCCCAATCTTTGCTTCTACGCATGGCTTTATAGGAGCTGAGAAGAGAGAGCAGGTTCCACACTTTCCCTGCTGCCCCTCCCGTGGGAGTGCTGGAAGCTGCCTGCCAGCTCAAGGGGCAGCAACGGACGTGCAATCCCCGGAGGTACAGGGAGGCTTCCACCATCACAAGAGAGGACAGAGGTCTCCGTGCCTCGTGCTGTGTGTTGTGCCTTTGAAACCTGCCCCTTGTCCAGCCGCTCACCCACGTGCCTCTCTGTCCTCTGAAGCTGTTCCGCTCTGTGCTCATGGTTGCGCAGGCCGGTGTCCAACGGGTCACTGATCCCTGTCTGGGCTGGCAGGCAGGAGCTGCTGCTGGTCTCGCTGTCCACCAGAGCTCCGGGTCCTAGTGCCACTGGGTCTCTGACTAGCAGTGTACTTTATGAATGTTTAAAATAATAAATTTGGGGAGGGGAGACCCACCCTTTGCTCTGTGGTTCCAGTGCGTCCTTGTCTCTGGGCTGGTGTCTGCTGCACTTGCAAAACAGGGCACTGTCTGCTCCCTCCTGGCTCTGCCACCTTGCACGGTGTCCTGGAAATGGGTGAGGAAGCCCCTGCGGGACAATGTTCAGCCACAAAACGTAAGTCCCCACTTGTCTTTTCTCAGCAGTGGTGCTGGTGTCAAAATTTGGCTGTAGGACTGAAGAGGGTTGAGACTGCAAGGCTTAACTAGGTACAAAATCCTCACTCTTTTATATGGGACCTGCTGGAGCAGGGCCAGGACCCCAGTGGGCCAGCTGGGCCCCAGCCTCCCTTTCTCTGGTGTCTTGGCTTCTTGGGAAATGCCGTGTTGTTTTAATGATCTCTCAAAAACCTTTTCCCTCCTGGACTTGCCTCGTTCCTGCCTTTCTTTGAAGTACACTTCGCTCTGAGTGACCTTTCCAGGACTGTTAGCCCTCCGCTCAGCCTCTCCCTAGGGCAATTTAATCTGCTAGCGCTGCAGTTGTTTCTGTACCTTTTATTAGACACGCATTCTCGCTACGCACCCTACGACCTTTAAATTCAACTGAGCTGTCGTACAGAAAGGAGCCAGTGTCGGCTTCCTCTCATGAGGAACTTAAAGGAGGCTGGAAGATGATAAAGTTCAGTGTCTTCCTACCAGGCTTGCACAACTTCTCCTTCCCTTTGTCTTCAGGTGCTCCAGCGCAAGTGTTTGGACGTGAGAGGTGCTCTGAGCTCTCGCTCCTAGCATGTCCAGTCTCTCACCTCGGCTTGCAAAAATCTTGCCAGCAGCTGCCTGGAGTTACAGCAGGATCTGGAATTTGGCTTCGGACTTGCATTTAGCTGTTAGATGAGCTAACATGGAGGTGCTTTGTGCATCCTTCCTCGTGAGGGTTTCTTTGATACAGAATCACAGCTACTGAGCTCTGCTGGCAGTAATTTGTTTCTATAGCCACTATCAGCAGTTTAGCAGCACCCAGAGCACATGAATCTCTTGCTTTTGAAGACAGGCCCTGCCTTGCGCTGCTGCTGGCGTTGCTTAGCTATAAAACATCTTCCCTTTGCCGCGCGGAGTTATGTTCTGCAGACTCAGCACAGCCGGGTGCTGCAGGCTCTGCGCGGCTCAGGGCTCGGGAGCCGCCGCTGTGCAGGGGCCCGGGGAGGGGCAGAGGCGAGGAGGCTTGAAGGAGCTCTCGGAGGAGCGCGGCCTCCTCGCGTCGCGTCGCCTCGAAGGAGCCTTGCTGGCGGTGGCACGAGGCGGGAGGCTGCCGCCGCCTGCCCCGGCGCGGGGCTGAGGCGCCTCACGGCGACAGGCCGCGCTGCCCGGGGCCATGAGGGGGGGCAGGCCCCGGGGGGGGGGGGCCGCGCTGAGGGGGGGCAGGCCGGGCTGCCACGGCCTGGAAGGCCGCGGCGAGCGCCTGAGGTAACCGCGAGGCGGCGCTGCGGCCTCCCCCCCAGGACTACAAGTCCCAGCAGGCAGCGCGGCGGCGCCCCCCCCCCCCACGCGACAGGAAGAGGCGGGCGCTGCGAAGCCGGAAGCGCACTGCAGCGGGAGCGCCGCGCCGGTGGCCGCGGAGCGCGACGGCTGGTGCAGGTACCGGGATGGGGGGGAGGACGGCGGCGGGGGGGGGGAGGGACGGCGCCCCCGCTGAGCGCGGCCTTGTGTTGCAGGCGCAGCCATGGTGTCCGCCAAGCAGCTGGCCGACTTCGGCTACAAGGCCTTCTCCGGCTCCATGATGCTCCTGACGCTCTACGGCGGGTACCTGTGCGGCGCCCGCGCCTACCGGCTGCTCGAGCGCCGCCGCGCCCGCGCCGCCGCGCCCGCCGCCGCTGCTGCCGACGACTGAGGGCGGCCCCGGCCCCCACCGACGACCCCGGGCAGCCCTGACCGAACCGACGGGGCCGGTCCAAGCAGACCGGGAAGGACCCGCAGCGCCCGGCGTTACCGGGATGGGCCGAGGGGGGAAACGGAGCCCAATAAAGAAAACGGTCTGTCAAAACGCCTCAGTCACGCGCTGCATGTTTCCTGCGAGCGGAGCTTCCGGGGGGGCAGCGATTGATGTTTTCATGTAATTTTACACCAGTGAAGTTCACCTGGCTCCAGTTGCGAAGGGAGGAGCAGTGCGGGTGCTGCCTGCAGCTGCTCACAAACACAAACGGGCGGACGCTTTGAATGATTTTATTTTCCCAAGATGAAACAAGTCAAACACCTTTCTGAAGCATCTTTTAATTGGAGATAAGAGTAAACAATGGTATAAAACGGTAACAACTCAAGAAGTTTCCAAAATTCTGCTCATGATTGACACACAGGCCTTTCATTGCCCCAAAGTACCATTAAGTAAAAAAAAAAAAAAAAAAAAAAAAAGCAAAGCCTATGGTGCAGCTGCCTTTCCAGCCCAGTGATTCCTCCATACAGTTGCAAAATCAGAGCAGCAATAGTCACTTCTGTCTTGAAGTACAGACAAGCAGGACTGAAACATGTATTCTGTGGAAAGTTAAAAACAGCCCACCAGCACTGGTCCACCCTCAGCTGAAGTCCTAGCTTAGCCAACTGTATCCAGTAGGTCTAGAAAAGTCTTCAAAACCGAGACTTGCAACAGAAAAGAATTTAAAAAGGCATGTATTGTGAGAGCTGTCTTAGGGGCAATAAGCAAAGCCCCTCCCCGCCATTTCAGAAGGTTATAGCTAAGGCTTCAGAGGGGCTTGCAGCACCAAAATAGGCAGCAAATGCTAGCCTGGTCCCTCACGACAGCAGAGATAACAAGCTATAACCTCCTTAGCAGATAGCACCCCAATGGCAAGTTAGAACAGTGTTTTTGTTTGTAGCACAATCCAATTCAATGCTTGTAGTCCAGATCACTCACAGCAGAACTGAGAAAAGTCTCTCTGCTACAGCCAGGGTAGCTTGGACTTGAAAACACGAGACCCTGCTTTCTCCATGCTCTAAGTGGCTTCTGGAGTGCATCGAGGAAACATGCTGAACCTGCACTGGAGCAAACCGTCTTTGAAATGGCACTTAACCTTCCTGCAGTCCATGGCCAGCCTAGTCCACGCTTGTTCCATCTTGAGTTGATCCTAGTAAAAACCAGTTTATCACAAACAAAAATACCTCTGCAAATATCAATGGGACAACGATTTAAGTACAAAATGGCTTAAAATGAAATCTGCAGCTTTGTTTTTGCCCTAGTAATTGGCTTTATCCCTTCTGTTACATAAAGCCTTTGACTGGTCTGAATTGTGCTCATTTCAGATTCGCTGGAGGTTTCTGGGGAAGGGGTATCTTGATTAAAGATCACTTGGGAATGTGGAGCTCAACACATCTAGACATTTAAAGACAAGTTCGTGTTTGCTCAAGGCCAACCCACAGTCTTACTCCTCTTCTGTCCACTGGCCACTAGCCACATGACCATTAACGCGGTTGGAGCCGTTGCTCGAAGTGCTGAAAACTCCTTTTGTGCTGTTGGAAGTTGCATCCTCCTCTTCAGAGCTGCTCTCTACATCGCTGCGGTCATCTTTTGATACCTAAACATTTCAGATGAAATTTGGAAGTGGGAAAGGGAGGAGGGAAGATGATAAATTCACAGGAAATAGCAGTTAGCAGGTGGCGTCCACGGGATTAACCAGCCTTGGCCAGCTACAGTTACCTTCTACATTTGATTTTGAATCACTTCAAATTGATGAACAGGAGCTTGTAATCACATGCCGAAGGCAAGACACAGAAGTTGAAAGAGACAGTCTGGAAATACAGGTTCCATTTTCCAATTACTCTGTACATCTTAGGTGAAAGCACTACACTTTTTTTTTGCTCTCACCAGATCCACGGAGGACACTATAGATCTTTGGTTGTTCTTTTCTTCCAAGAGCTGCATTTAAGTTAGATAAAGGCTGCTTTTCCAAACAACAAATTCATTTTAAATTAACAGACTCTTCAGACACATCTGAATAATCGGTGGGTATGATGACAAAAAAGTCCACCCTACAGAGTGTGGCTTTGATATTTCAAAATTAACCAGCTATATTTATCACATTACCATGCGCACAAAGTGCCTCCCATTTTCACAGCTTGTGTTTCATACACGAGAACTCTTCATTTATGAGCCAAACATGTTTGGACAGCGGGCTGCAGAACAAAGACAGTACCTAACGCCAGATCAGGAACTGAACAAGGATCTCAGCCAACAGAGACCTAGATCTGCTCTACAGATTTATGTTTTTAGTTAAAAGACTGACTGAAAATCCAGCTAATTTCGATTTTTAGGTGGGATTTGAATCTCCGAAAACACATCCAGGCATAGTTCTGGCCAGGAGTCTGCACTCTTTGCTGTCGGCTGCTCTCAGAGTGCCACGGGAGGGCAGTGTACCAACACTGCAGAGCCAAGTGCATGGCAAGGTGAAGGGAAGAGGTTGTAAACCCAACTCTAACTGCAAATAAGTACCTTGGTTGCTGGCTAAGTGCCAGAACCATAAACTCACTACTGCTGAGAAGTGACTGCCTGAATGGCACATGCTTTACGTTCCCCAAGGCAGGCTTCTCCACACTTGTGTGTCTGCAACTAATAGCCCTCATTTACTTAATAAGCAAGCATTTATTCTGTGGCTAATGTATTTCCAAGCTGTGTTCGGGATTTAATTCTACTCTGCTTGCTTTGAGCTGGGATTATGGGTTTCGAACAGCACCAGACAGGAAGTTTTCAAACACAGAGGAAGATCTGGCAGAAAACCAAGTGAAGTTAATGATTTCCAGGATGGGTTTTGACAGGCCTGTTGGATGTACTGACTTCTGTGTGTTGCCAAAACTTTGATATGTTTCACCACTCCCCTCCCATGCTGGAAGTTCAAAGGGTCACTGGAAGGAAGCAGAAATCCCTCAACATGTTTCCAATGTCTCAAAATTATTTGGGGAACAAGTGACTGTACTATTCCTGTATTCCTCACAAGAATGACTGGATTTCTGCTGTCCTCTTTCATTGAACAGAGTGTTAATGAGCACTAAAAAGGTATCAGAATTCTACTGCAGGCCCACAGCTAAAAAAGACAGAAGGTCACACAGCCAGCTGACAGCAGATGGGAACAAACTGCAGGACTCTGCTTTAACCTTTGGGAAAACCCGCATTTTTGCATACTGTCAGGACCAGCACTATATCAACCAGGAAGACAAACGTTTTAAGAGAAGGCACAACCCATCTGAAGCCCCAAGACCATAGCTTTGCGCTTGTCTCAGCCTAGAAACAGACACAGATATACTTCAGTGTACGAACAGGAGCACAGATTACACTTACATGCAAAGGATGAAATTGTCCAGCTCCAATCTGGCACAGAGAAAAGGAGTGAGAAAAGAATGAAGGATACAGAGCTTAGAGTCCTGTCTCTGGCTAGGTCACCTGGTCAGGAGAGAAGCAAGGAAAGGAAAAAGATGTAGACCTCAAGATAAAGAAACAGCTACACAGACAGAAACTAAGACACTTGCAGTAGCAGCTGTAGGGGACAGATGATAAGCTCATGTGCATACTCTGAAACATGCCTTCCCCGACAATCACTGCCACACACAACTATGATATAAGTATTTTTCAAGGTTACATTCCATGTGTAGGGGCGGCAAAAGCAAAATAAAGCAGAGCCATAAGAGAAACTCAGATCTGAATACCAAACGTCTGACAAAAATGGCATTTTTGCTAGCAAATCAGCTGCCCTCTTTGGTAGCTCTGAAGGAAGCAGCTTCTCCTGCTGGGTTAGCTGCGTGTCAGATTGGTTCCCAGACTGGCCTGCCCCATCTCATGCTACTTCAGTTGAACTACACCTTTTTGCTTGGTAACTCAGGCCGCAGCAGCAGGTTAACATTATCCCATTAGCCCAGTGACAACCAACAGGCTCTTCTGTGTTTCTGATAACCCTTCCTCCTCTGCATGCTGTAACTCGCTGCCTGGGCATGCACAGCCAGCCCCAAGCTCACGGTTTTGCTAACAAGTGGAAGACGCAGAATCCCCATCACAACCCAAGAACCAGTTGAGGCTGAAAAGTTGGAAGTTGAAAAATGTCCTCTATGATAGTTCAAAGAGCCTTCTACCAGCTTAAACTTCAAACACAGCACCTAACAAATCTATCACCATCACTATTACAACATCTAAATGCATCAGAAAATGATGTTGTTTACCTGCATGATGAGAACAGAGAGGGAAGCATCCTCTGTTTATACCTGGCAACTGAGTCTGCAGAGCAACCAGGGTTAAAAAAAACCTACACTCCTACAAAGCATTCCTGACTCAAGTATCTCAGAGCCAAGTACCATCCCTCATGGATCACAGCAGGGCCCACTTTCTTGGCTGCCATGATGCCTTCACAGAGCTTGTAGAAAAGAGGACGCAAAACAGTCACCAGCAATCTTACCTTTCCCCGCACAAGGGCCTTGTAGGCAATGCGAATGATGAGGTAAGACCAAATGATATGCAAGACCTGCAAGGTTATCAAAAGGCCATTGAATAGCCACCATGAAGGATAAGGGCCAATCAGCTCCCAGCTTTCAAATAAGGTTGTATTCAAAATCCTAAAAGAGATCCAGAAATACATTAGAGATCAGCTGCTCTGGTAACATGGCTTCCAGCTCTAAATTCAGATGACTGGCCAGATGCACAACAGTTTTGTATCTCTTTAAGCATCTGTTGCTTTTCTCCTGTCAGAGGGGTGATGCCTCTAGTCTCTTGCCAGAGTTAGGAGACAGGCCAAAGCTAATTAGAAACATTTGAACTGAGCAACAAACAGAAGATGTTCTACAATTTGGTTACATATACAGATCTGTTGCCAGTTTCCTTCTCAACAGCATGAGCTTTTATAACAGCTTTACAGGAAGTGATGTCAAACTGCACTGGTCATCAGAACAACCGTCAACACATTCGTACTTGGGCGAGCTTCACCCATATTTAAAGATCACGAAGGAATTTTGTTCCCAGTAGGCCTCCCTCCCTACGTGCTATTCCCTTCCCTCAGATTTTTATAGATTCCTCCTGCCAAGCTGGAGGACTGGAAACTGCTTTGCGGACAAAGCATCGTGCATTCTTTCATTAATTCTTTGCTGCTGTTCTTGTCACTGCAATTTATTGCCAGTACTTAAGTAATTTGATAAACACTTTAGACTTTATGAAGTAGAGAGGTGTGGAGAGACCTTTAAAGTTGCCATTAATTTCACATAGCTTTTAACATTTCATAAGAAAAGAAAAATGAGCTTTCAAAGAAGAATCCACCCCCCCACAAGATACAGCTACAGAAACATCTAATTCATAACCAGTTTACAGTTGAATTACATGCAAATTCCAGAGGTCTGTTGATGTTTCATACTACTAATTAGGGAAGGGAATATGCATGAAGTGAAATAGCAATAGGGTCTGCAATACCACAGAAAACTTGCTGTATTTCTCTATGAAGTTGAGGAATTACATTACAGCCAGTGGAAAACACATTAAAGATTTACAGGTCTGCTGAGCAATAGCATGATGCAAGAGCATCATCTCATGACAGACAACAGCAAGAAAAACAATGGCAACTATCTCATCTGTCAGTGGCAGGCAGCCTACGGAGACACAAGTACCAAAGTTATTCCTTATCTGGATTCCTTTGATGCATTTACTGGAAAACAAGCGAGAGCTTTAATTGCAATCCTGATACCAAAACGTAAATTAAGCCCTGTTTCCCCCACCTTCAAGGCACTCAGGACAAATGGGAATGCAGGCTGCCCATTGCCCATGAAATAAATATACAGAGCAAAACCAAAACAAACTGAATAATAATCAGCTGGAATCAAATTTTCAATATACCCTTTCAACAGAAACAAGTAGACAACATGTCATCAGCAGAAAAACCTCACCAAGCCTGACATGTTGGGGTGAGAGGGAATCTCATTATAGGATGATGAGCTATAAGCCATTTAGTCAGGCTTTTACCTCCAAGAAACCCAAGACTTATTTCAGGCTCCAAACAATCAAGGCACAAGGATAGGACAAGAGTGTGATAAGAAATCAGAAGAGGCAATGATGACTAAGCCAGATACTCAGAAATCAAGTTTACCTCAGGAGACCGTGCCTCATTTGTAACTATTTCCAAAACTCCTTAAAAATCAAGAGAAGCAAACAACTCTTGAGTCTTCCAGAAGAGACACCAGCTGATTCAGCTCCAGCTAATAAGCTCTGTCATCACTTTGCAGTAAGAGGAGAGGGGGCAGCTGCACTTTAGGATTCTAATCACATTCCCTCAACTGACTGTTGAGAGGTTTCTTCACATACCTAGTTCCAAACCAGGATTGCTCCAAACAATATTTACGTTGTCTGCAGCTTCAGGCTGCCTTGAGGGACAGGCTGTAATGCTTGCAAGACATCTTAATACCCAGGCTTTGCTTAAAGGATTGGGAGAACAAACAAGATTTTACAGCTCAAGGTGCTTACCAGAAAGGATAAATGCCCAGCCGCGTAACAATGAATACAACACCAAAGAGCATGAAGAAGGCATCACACAGACGTTGGTACTTGGCATAATTGGCTAGCTTTGCAGCCTAAAAGAGACAAGAAACATTAAAACATTATTCCCTTTGTGTACTCATGTAATTGCCAGGCTGTAGAGCTCTGATACTCTCAAACCATCACATTTTTAAGGCGTTTGGAACAGTTGAGGATTATTCTTAGCACTAAAGCAGTTATGAGGAAAAGCTGACAAGGCAGGATCAGCAGCACAAGTTTTATGGCATGTTTAATGCTGTTTATCCAGAATGGGAAAGTCGGCTTGCTCCCCCGAGACCACATGAGCATTAGGTACACAAAGATTAGAAAGGAAACATCAAGCAAACTCACCTCTAAAAGGAAATCTGATGCATCATGCAGGCACAGCACCAGAGTTCCAACCCGCACCATATTATTCATATAAGAGAATGTGATGAGTCCAATGGTAGCCAAATGATGGACAAACATGATCAGGAAGTCCTGGAAGCAGAAAAAAAAATGAATGAAGAACCTTTAGCTCTCAAACAAAGACAAAGGTTTGAAATGGAGCCACAAAACTGACTAACTGGGGTCACAGGATTACTTCAGTTCAGACTCTGACTCCACTTTTATATAAAACACAGCTCATCCCGCAGCAACACCCATCATCACTAGAGGTTCCAGAAAGGTCTCAGTCTCAACATTTGTGCTCCTGTAAAGTCAGAGCTCCACAAACACAGGCACAGCACAAGCCTCTCTGGCACATATATGCATGGTAGAGGTAAGTATGGCTGCAAACCCCACTGAAAAGACTGACAGGACAAGGTATGCTCCTTATTTTTGGCTCCTTTTGGTTTTACAGTCATATTGCTGGTCCTTTTGGATCTTGGCACAAATTGCAAGTACACTGCTGTTACTGTTTATCAGTTTGCAAAAGCCTGCCAGAGCATAGCAGGCAAAGAGCATGAGATAATCCAACAGCAAGAACTAGGCCACTACATTAAAAAAGAAAATGGTACTACACACATACATTCAGGGCTCTTTTTCAGTTGCACCCCTGGGTGCAACACTCGTGCTCCCTATCGGTGTCTTGCCATGTTTGCAGTGGGGAACGTAGTCCATTTTGTTAAAGTCGGAGTACAAAATTAAATGTTATAAATGGTATCATAGATGCTGTTAATCACTCCCTTCCTGCAGCTCCAAGATCTCTTGCAGTGCCTGCCTCACCTGCTAATATTCCAATACAGAACAAATACCAGACAAGCTTTTCTTTTTGAACAGTTAATGCAAAAATTGGGATAATTTACTACTTTGCAGTTTGTATAACAGAAGCAATAAACCATGATTTACTATGAACTGTTTTCAACAGTAATAATATGCCAAATCCTAGAACGCAGCACAATGGAATTAGATTCCAGCAGTCATTACCAGTCATCATTCTGCTACACACATGGATGAAGAATTACTTTCCAAAAAACATTTATTACTGCTTTAGTGTTTGCCATTTGCTCATCCTGCTCAGCAAGGTAATGGTGAGAGTATCTTATTTTCATGTTTTCTTGCAAGCCTTCAATCTATTTTTATACAATGGTTTGATAAACTGTTTATTGGGAGGTGTTGAGTGATTCCTTCTTTCCTGGGAAGGTGAAAAGGACTCTCAAGGAGATACCAGGTTACACGCCAGGCTTGCCCCTCCCTTTCCCTCCAGGATTGTGTAGTGACTACAAGAGGAGGCAAGCTACAAAAAGATGCGAGTGAGGAGGAAGGTATAGTTATTACTATGCTTCAGTTTTACTGGCCAGGCACACTGACATTTTCTGTTAGTCCTATCTATTTAGCAAAGTGGTTAGTGCAATTCTGGTTAATCTCACCTTCCGTTTAATGTCTGTAAACTGAGAAAACATGAGAGACCAATAGAAGGCCAGCTCCAAGATATAGTAATAATAAAGCCTGGATGTTAGAGGCTGGAAAACAAACAAAGATAGCACAGTTAAAAGACAAAGTACTTCAAAATTTACATTAAAATTCACTTCTTCCTTCCTTCCTTCCCATCCCCCTCTGTCCCTCCAGAATGCTGAGGCATAAGTTAAAAGATCCAGAATTAAGGTTTAGTAAAAACAAGCTTAAGCAACAGAAGTCTTACTATGCGCTTAGTCACACAAACTTGTGTGTCTGAACTTTATTCTAAAGGCGTAAGATTTACTTGTCCATGTTTACAACTCATACTCCAGCCTCTTGGATTAGGAAAACTAAACGCTAAAACAGACTGGCTGGCCTCTGTACAACTATACTTGCTGCAAAAAGGCAAAAAAAGAACATTGTAAATAAGTTACTAGTATAATTTTGTGTGTAAAATTCACTTTTAATAATCTCAGCAGCAATTAAACATACAATGAATGTGAACTGAGTTAGTCCTATCTGAGGAAACAACACTGTTGACAGCCCTAAACCAGATCTGAAGACATAAAGAGCAAAATGCCATCTTTGCGCCTTCCAAGGATGGCCATTCACTAACTAGAAAGCTTGCCATGTTGCAGCCTGTGCAGCATCCACTCCACAGAAAATGAGAAGCATTCAAGTCTAATGTGTTTCAATCTGCTATCATTAATGAAAAATAAAAACTGGAGTTGTGCAAAAGATTTGAATCTAATAAGTGTTTATCTCCTACCTGAAAAGGGTAGTTGTACCAGCACTGTCGTGTGTCCCAAAACCAGGGTGCCTAAAGGGGAGGGGACAACAAAAAGTTATTATTCTGCTAGATGCTTTTCTGCCCTATCACCTACAGTACTGTTCCAGAGAAATTTCCTCTGGATTCTACCATCCATGCTAAATTTATTCTAAGGCATCACAGGGATTTAAAATATTCTTTCTGCAGCGAAAAGCAAGCTATAATACACATGGAAATTCCAAGAATAAACATAAAGATCTAATACTAATTACTCAAAGACATGAATATGGGGAAAGAGGGGAGAGGAAAAAAAAAAAAAAAGCAGCAGCAGAACAACAGGTTTCTCCTATTCTGGGGTAACTGGACAAATATTTTCATAAGACCAGATTTTATAGAAACTTAGAAGCTTTCCTATATTGTCAAGAAGGTCTTTAAAAGGAAACCCAAGGATCTCAAGTAAAGAAGCATAAAGATGACCAACACCACTAACCCTCTGTGGTTGTAAGTTAGGTGCAAGTACAGAAGAGGAGACAGGGGTAATCAAACCTCCTGAATTTCAGCAAGACACAGTCCAGTACCATGCCACACAGAACAACAGTAAAGGAGGGGCGGGGGAATGGGACAACTCACCGACCAGAGAAATCTGATTCCGTATAAAAATATACTTAAATAAAATGTAAATCTCCACCTGGAAACAGAAATAAAAATAAGATTAAAATAAAACATATTAAACAGAAATAGCTTCTGGTTAACATTTGTAACAAACTGGAACAACTGTTAAAACAACCAAGTCTGACACCTGAAAAGTGTTCACCCACCAATTTGTAATTCTCCATTTGTAACCTTTTTCTGTAAGAATAAACCTATTTAAGAATTTCCACACCACACTAGTTCACATCAACAGCCAAATTTGAAATAAAGTTCAGAGTGAACGTGCATCATTCATATGCTTTAATATACAGTATCAAGATAACAACAAGAAAAGCCATTGTTATCCAGAAGGTATCCTAATATATGTATTTGTCCCTCTTACCTTGTGGCTTTAAGTAGACAAAATCATACTGGGGGGGAAGAATTAATATGAAGAAAATTACTGGAAAGGAAAGAAACCAGCACAGAAGAAATAACAAGTCAGGAAAAAAAATATTCAGATGCTACTACGCTAACAGAGGCAACTGTGAGTATTGAGAAAGAAGCAAAGAACAAAAGAATGAACTGAAATGAAAAGAACAGGAATCCAAGAAGCGCCTGTATAAAAGTACATACAATCATTGCATAAGTCATAAGGACAGTCTGTCGGGGAAAAACACTGATCTACAACATAACCGTGCAGACAGCAGACTTGAGTATAATTACTCAAATTGTGCACGTGCACCTGCATACATGCACACACACAGACCCACTGAAGCGTTACCGTCTGCATCATGGATGTGGTACACTATCTAGAGCTGCTCATCATTGACAGCTAGACAGGAAGTCCTGTACAGGTATTCTGGGCACTCATACATACAAACAAAATACATTAAAACATTGAATTCTAAAAAGCCCTCCTAATTTCCTCCATTTTCCTATAGGAGAACTTACCTTCCACCAGCCAACCCCAAGACACTAGGTTAAGTTAGCAGCTGACCACAATTTCAGTGAGAAAAGAAAACACACAACTGGAGCTCTAAGATTAAGCCAAATCTTGGCTTCTGCACAAACATACATGCTCTCACAAAATTTAGTGAGGGTGGTGGGTTTGTCCTGGTTCCTCCGGTGACGAAACCAGCGCTGGATCTTTCGAACATCCCAGTCTAGCTGCTTTGACAAGCCTTCTAACCTTTTTCCATCTGGAGACTGAAGGAAAATAAAACAAGTGTCATTTCTCCTACTTCTCAACCTGCCTTCAGTCTGAGATTCTTCTACTCTGTACTACAACAGAAATGATGCACAATTAATGGGGAAAAAAAAAAAAATCAAGCAAGGAAGGCATTATGTACACAATATTACATTTTCTAAGCAGGAACCCGTTACCACAGATACTCATTCAAGGTTAACCGTCACATACAACTAATTACTTCATTATTCAGAATGCTTTTGGTTTAACATTTCCTCATCTATTTCATCATTTGACAGAAATTATTACACAAAATGCAATTGTTCTGTTTCTTAACTTGGGGGGAGGAATTGTTAAAATGTCCTGTCCTACCTGTTAAAACTTGCATACCAACTCAAATAGTCCAGAATACAAGAAGATCAAAGCTGAATGTGTTTAAGGGTTGCTACTCACTGAAGTTTCCTTAAATTTTAAAGAAAGATTTTGGGTATAACACAAAATATTTGCATATTCCAAAAGGGCATCATACAGGTGGTGATGTTTCCGTTATCACTTTTAAACTTTACAAATAAAATTAAATTTGAAAACTGAAATAACTGTATGATACAGAATATATCATTGTTCTCTGATGGGGAACTGTATTGGCAGTTTATCCGTTTGAATAACGACATAAATGGATTTATAAGTGCAGACAAAGTGAACAAAACCTGATAACTACCTCTAAAATGGCCCAGTGCTGAGGTAAGCCACGTTAGTTTCAGACAAGCTCTGCCAGGGAGCTCTTACAACTGAAAGATGATAAACACATTTTACTACTTGAGTTACATACAGACCCAAAAAGCTATGCAGAATGCTGATTTAATAAAAAGTCACCAGACCTTTCAGCTGAAAAGTAGAATAATTTGCCATTTGATTTTGAGTATGGAAACCACAACAACTTTCCTGTAATTCCATCACAACCAGATTTCTCTCCTCTTAACTAAACTGTAAAGGTTCAGGCTACTTGATACTTGTGCACTGAAAGTGAACCTGCCTCAAAAAATAAATAATAAAAATCATCCAGCTTATTTACAGAGCTCCAATTTCAGAACAGCAGTGTAATCTTTCCTCTGCATCAGTGCCGCCCTACCTTCTGATTCTCCAAATCCGAGCCAACAGCAGACACAAGCACAGTGGTACAGTTAAATGCAGCCCTGTTTTTACGAGCTAGTTAAATTTTGCACAGCATGCTTCCTCATGGGTTTCCTAAACATTAATTTCAAGGACACATAGAAGTCCCCCCAGAAATCACATCAAATCATAAGGGCCTTTCAGTTCCAAATACCTCAAAACGTTATGCTCCCATGAGCAAAGTTTTACTAAGGTTTTTATAGAATTTCTCTTCCATTTACCGAGTGCTTTATCTGCTCCACTCAGAATGAAGTTCAGCATCACCAGACCAAAACATAAAACCTTCCATTTCATTATCTTTAATGAAAATCTATCATACTGTTAGTGTTGATTTAACTGCCAACATTCAATAGAGTACAGACAGTGTAGCATTGTCATTCCAGGGCAAAGGAGCACTGTCAGCTTACGCTAAGCGAGAGAATGGCCATAAGAAACAATCAAAAGAAATACCTATTGTCAACATTAAACATCCCACCCTTTATCAGGGCACACTTCCATTGACTGAATGGCTTTCCTTCCATAACTGGCTTCCACTGTGACAGCTGTGACCCAGTTCCACAGTAGACAGCAACAATAAGAGGAAGGCATTCACACAACTGGCCAATAAGACCAGCAAAGTAACAGCCCTCAAGAGAGTAGCACCTTTCCAATAGAAAGCAAAAGGCATTGGGAAATTTTTTACTAAAGCAAGAACTACTGCCTGTTACAGGAGTTACAACCTGGACAGAAAGCCAGAGAACTGAAGGGAAAAAGACTCACATCTTTCTATAAAGAGAACTTTTCCCGTTCAAAAAAATTCTTCTGTTTGTAAAAACGCAGGTCAGGCATGAAGAGAATTTACTTTGCTACAAGAAAGAAGACATGTCAGAGGCAGAGTAAAAACAGAAGGAGCATGTTCCCTGTGCACGCACACTGTGAAATGCGTTTCTCTAGAACTAGAGAAGTGGAAAACAAAAAGAAACAGGCTCTTACTTACAAGCCTTCACTTCTAGCAGAATCTGAAGTGTGACTCACCTTAGTGATGGATGTAAACACTTTCTCTAAAATTGCATTGGGCTGAGCTCTGTGAGGTCCACTGTCTTGAATGCCAAGGTTTATGGCACATGGCTTGGCAATAAACCTGAAAGAATGCCAAAGAAAGAACTAGATTAAGATATATATTTCCCTCCTCTTTGCCTAAATAACAATGACCCTGACTTGTCACAAACTGCCAAACCTATCTAAGAAGCTTTTGAAGGCCTCCATTCATTTTGCTCAAAGAAACCTCTACAGGGCCACAAAAGGGACAAGGCTTCATAGGTGAGGTAATATCCTTTAATAGTCCAACCGGTAATGGTAAACAGCACACGCGTAGTACACACATCTCCTAAACAGAAGGATTAAAGCCTAAGGCCCTTGGTTGTAGGACCAGGATGCCTTCCCCCAAGTGATTTACAGTGCTCAGAAAGGAAATAACAGATCACTGACGAGATGAACTCGCTCTGTGCCCTGTAGTACTGCAAACAAAATGCCTTATTTCCAGAAGGCTTCTCGATATCACATAGCTGCAAAAAGGGGGAAGTTCAAGTGACAGTTTCTAAAGGACACAGACATCCTTTTTTTTCCCTTTGGAAAATGAAACCAAGTGGCTTGTTTACTTAGGGAGAGTGGGAAAGATGCAAGAAGTCCCTTAGTCTAAAAGCCACAAGATCCCAGTATCTCCTTCAAACCCGTATGCAACATGGATTCCAAAAGCTGATCTAACGCTTTATGAATTTTAGAGCACAGACACTTTCTCCTCTAAGAGGCATTGAAAACAAGACCATTTTTGCGACTAAAATGAAGATATACATATTCAAAAATAATTAGGGTTTGTAGTATCTTGGCGCCAAACTGACCATGGGATTAAAAAATAAATAAAATAAAGCATGTGTTACTGGAATATGTAAGTAGTTTCCCCTCCTATTGGAAGGCAAGGACTACAAAGAGCAGCAAAATTTAAAAAAAAAGAAAAAAGATTAACTTGAGAGCAAAGAACTTGTTAGACAAGTAATAGACACTGTGACTCTATGACCCTAAGTTTCACTGTCCTGCCCTTCAGTTTCTTCATATACACTGTTCATTTCAACAGTCATGAGGGGGAGGAAAGGGTGATTTCCTTTTAATTCAGCTCTTCCTAGCTCAAAAGGCTTACTGCTTCCTCTGCAATCTAGACCACCAGCCAGGAATTGTGCTATGATATTATAAAACGCTTGGCCAGACCCCCATAAAAGTCTACCTCTTTATAATCTTCTTTCCTACAGGATATACCACTGCGACAGTAACTAAGAAGTACGCACATGTAATCACAGGATGTCAAATATTTTCATTTCACTTTGTGGGTCACACTGCTTACGGTCCTATCAGAAAAATAATCCAGGGCTGGCCTGAAGCTTGCACTATTTTCCTCACATAAAAGAACACCTGAAAATCTATAAATCCACCCATTCAATTAATTTCTTATTCAGGAGATCCTTTTTTTGTTTTAAGAGTAGGTAAAAAGAAGAATCAATTGTTAAGAAACACCTTGTTCTATAGAAAGTTTTGGCATTATCTTAGAATTTAAAGCTTGATGCAGAGAGAAAAAGATACAGAAATAAGTAGAAAAAGCTCACTCCGAGACATTAACTAAAGACTAACTAAAAAAAGATGCCAAAACTTTGTACAAAACCACCCCTGAGTAGTAGGCTTCCGTCACTAGAAGGCTTAGGGAAAAAAAAGCAACTGTTCAGGGAAATCAGAAGTGACCAAATAAATAAATAAATAAATAAAAAGAGCAAGCCACAGGTTGCAGATACACAACAGGTCTCGAGTTACTCAATCAAGCATGCAGGTGACCAAAGAGCAAAACAATAAAACCCCACAAACATTCTAGGTGCACAGCAGCGGACAAACATCAACGCAAGCAAATAAATAAAGCCACAACGGAGATAGTCCCAGTCTTAGAAACGGGAAGGAAAAAGGATGGCAACAATGGATTTCATTACTTTTAAGGAAGTCTAACCGAACGCCCTAACGTAGCTCCTCTAACTCTGGTAATGGCATCACGCAACGGGACTGCAAGTCACAATTGCCTTTCGACAGGGCTTCCCGACTAGCTGCGAATAGGGGTTTTACCCCAGCTGGCTCACGCTCACGAGTCCACCGAGCAGAGCGCACCGCACGCTCCCTGTGCAACTGCTGGGCCGTTGCCACCTTGGAGGTGGACAGGCATCCCATAGAGAAAAAAATCTGTGTGACGACAGGAGTTAAGCCCTGAAAAAGGCTGCCCGGAGGTTGAAGAATTTCCTCCCTTGGAGATATTCAAAACAACAGAACAAGACCATGAGCAACCTGATTGAACTAAAAAGTTGGCCCTGCTTTGAGAAGGCAGTTGGACGTGACCTCCAAAAGTCCCCTCCAACCTAAATTATTTTATGACTCCATAAAAATCTTTTAACTGCACCAATTATTCCCAAGGTCAAATTTCTGCCGCGCCCTTCCAGCAAGGAATTATCTACACTTACACACTTATATTGTTATTTTCTGAACAAGGATCTGCTCATTGGCTGAACTTACACCTATTAAACTATCTTTTGCATGCTGGTTACTGAGATAGACTGATTTCGTGACTGACGCCAATTTTCAAGTATACGGGTATCATATACTATAACAGGTATCTACTTCACAAACCTAACTTCAAAATCCTTCTTTATGGAACACTCAAGTTTGTCTAGTAACTTCCTATTATAGCTCTGAAAAGGAAGAACAATCACCTAACAGTAAGATTTATAATGCCTGCACATCCTGGAGTTAGTTGCACTCAAAGTTAGAACCCATCTCTTTATAACCTCTCACTTTCACTGTATTAAGAACAGACCAGCTCATTCCACAACTGGCACCGGTTTTCCAGACACACCTGATGAAGTAACATCCAGAACCATATTTTTGCCAGAGTGAACCCAAGCTGCAGATCCTCTCTCTGACCCATGGAGTAACAAGAGTGTCTGTTAGTGAAGAGGCATTCCAGTGTAATCACACGCACATCATATGAGTAACAGGCTCCAGGTTCTCCCAGATACCCAGGAATTTTTTTGTGCCTGCAGTGGGACAAGATGTGAAGGGAAAATAACAGCCAGTATAGCTGAGAAAAAGTGAGAATGGACACAGCTGTAGGCAGAAGCCCATCTTCATCTTATCTGCACAAAAAATCCCCTCCTGCAGCTGTGAG
This sequence comes from Apteryx mantelli, assembly GCF_036417845.1. Lineage (NCBI taxonomy): Eukaryota > Metazoa > Chordata > Aves > Apterygiformes > Apterygidae > Apteryx > Apteryx mantelli. The sequence goes on along the minus strand of NC_090010.1, from coordinate 4,071,381 downwards.
TCAGGACCTTATCTTTCCCTGTATGTCTTGCCTCATGTCTATAGTTCTCACACACTATTCCCCACATACAATCGACTCGAGAAAGATTTTACCAACATCTTGATGCAGAGGCTAATTTACAGTAGCATGTACTAACAGAAATATGCATCAGTGTAACAAGTCATCCAACAAGGGGGAAAAAGCACTTCTTCACACTGAAGACCTACTGCAAAAGGAGAGGAGGAAAGAGAAACTGAGAAAGAAAAGCTAAAACAAAAGAGCTGCAAAAGTATATAATTCACGTTCTGAGTCATCAAGTCCTACTGCCAATTGTGTGTCAAGGAAGCAATTTGACTTAATCATCCCCAAGGCCTGTATCAGGGTACGTGCACAATGGGATTTTATTAGACAAATCTGAGTTTTTATGACATGTTCAAAAGGGCAGAAGGAAAGAGGAAAGCATTTCTTAAAAAAAAAAGTACGGTCCTTAAAGCAAACACACTAGAAATTGCCCGAGGTATTATTCTTACAATCTGCTTTTACTTCAGGATACAATCACGGAGATGCTCTATAGCAAAGACACAGCTGAAGAAAAGGAAACAACCTTCTCAGCAACCAGGCCATGGTCTCGAGGTTTCACTGTGTAGGAGGAGGACTTAATTTTTCATTTGACTCCTCCCTAAATTAACACTGCAAGAGGAATTTCACAAGCCAGGGAACATAGCATAGACTTTATGAGGACGAAAGAAGTGTTACCAGGAGGACTGTTCCGAAGTTCAGTAAGATGCTTTGTACTTCTACCAGTGCCTCATGCTCCAGAGAAAAGTGACTCTCTTGCACTTCTTCCCAAAGCTAACATACGTGGACATATCAGGTCTGAGGGAAGCGAGGACACCTTCCATCCTGATCCCTGCAACATCCCTGTACGGGGGAATATTCCACCTCACAACTTCCCTTCCTGGTCTGCTAGCAAGCATGGACACTTGGTCAAGACCAGCACCAGCACTCCAGGCTAAGATGACATTTTGGCACTGCCACATATCTCTGTGTTCCTCGGTCCTCTGCATTGGTTTGAGCTGAGAACAGTTTTCTGAAGCTTGTTTTTTGGGGGGGAAGAGAGCAGGAAGATAAGATGGAGAATTTAAAAAAAAAACAGCCTTTCAAATGTCTATCCTACTCTACTTACCAGCTTCACATTTTTCTCCACAGGTCTCCTGTCTTTTTACTTTGCCCTAGTCCCCCCTTCTTGTTTAATCTCTGAAAGCATGGAAAAAAAATGTGCTCCTTCCAGAAAATCTGCAAAATAAAACTGACTGGATTCCCGCTTAGTTTATTTCTACAGCCCTTTTCACGCTTAGAAATATTTCAGCCCTTTCTATGTAGGCATTTAAGATCAGATAAATCTTTAATGAACTAGTTAAACAGGAATCCAAGGTGCTTTCAGCCTGCTTCACCTAACGGTCCTTCTAAACAAGCGGCTTTATGAATTAGGATTTGTGTCACCCACACAGTCTGCCTGGCATGTAGCTGCACAAGACACCCGCCGCAGAGGATAAAGCTCTGCCCCAGGCGAGAGCTCGCATCACACGCTCACCACTCCCGAGTAAACCAGAAACGCGCTACTAGGGCCACTCGCAGGCAGACCCGAACATCCACCCGCGACGCGCTTCCCTCCTGCCCAAGATGCCGGGCAACGCAGAAACCGTTTAACAACGCGCTAGGCCACGCGAGCGAGTCCCGCTTCCTCAGCCGGGAGGCGGCGAGCAAACGGCGAGGGAGGCGGAGGGCAGCCCGCGCTCGCCCCGCCGCGGAGCCCGACGCGAGGCAAAGAGCGGAGCGAAGTCGGTGTTTTCCCTCGCCGCCGCAGCCCGCAGGTACCGCCGGCACCGGGGAGTCCCTCGGGGTCCCGCCGGGTTAGGCGGCACGTCGCGACAGAGCCGCGACAGGTTTTCTGGGATTACACAATATTCCGTTTCCACATACACACACACACACACAAAAATAAAAATAATAAAAAAAAGGGCCCGCCGGGGGAAGCAGCGGGCAGCGAGCCCGGCTCGGCCTCCGCGGCGAGGCCTCGGCGCTGCGCCGGGGCAGAGCGGGAGCGGGGGGCCGCACCGCTCGGCGGCCCCTTCCCGCCCCGCCGCCGCGCCCGTTGCTAAGAGACACCGGCGGCCTCGCGCCGCGCTCGCCCCCCCCCCCCCGCCGCCGCCGCCGCCGCCGCCGCCGCCGCCCCTGAGGCGGGGGCGGGCCCCGCGCTCACCTCTCGAAGAGCAGCCGCACGGCGAAGATGCCGAGCGCCAGCGGGAAGGCGGAGAGGACGTGGCCGGCGCGAGGGTACTGCAGCCCGCTGCCCGGCGGGCCCGGCTCCCCGGCCAGGTCCGCCCACGTCACGTTGTGCGGCAGCCAGAACCGCTCGTTCCAGAACCAGGCCCGCAGCAGCGCCGCCGCGGCCGCCGCCATCTTCCGCCGCCGCCTCCCTCCCCCCCCCGCCCGGCGGCCGCTGCTGCTGAGGCGGCCACCGCAGCCCACAGAGGGGCGGTGCTGCCGCGCCCCTCAGCGCGCACGCGCCGCTGGGCGGGGCCCCAGAGAGGGGGCGGGGCTCCCTCCTCGCCACGCCCCTCGCCGCGGACCGTTAGCTCGGAGCAGGCGCACTGCTGGGAGGGGAGGGGGTGGTGCGCGCCCGCCCCTGGGCACGGCGCTGGGCGAGCCCTTGGGGGGGCGGGGCGAGCCCTTGGGGGGGCGGGGCGGGCGGCGGCGCGCGCCAACCGCCTTAGCGCTCGCTGAGGGGAGAGCGGCGCCGCGCGGCCCCTCACGCGCTTCCCGGCTGCTCGCGAGCGGGCAAAAGCCTTTTTTTCCGCTCAAAAAAGCCCCCCCTTGAAGTCGCTAAGCGGTCCTGCAGCGCACGCTTCCGCGGGGAGCGCGGCCTCTCGCCTAGGAAGGGCCTGGCTGAGGCAGGCGCCGAGCCAGAGTGAGTACGGGGGAGGCAGCCGCCCTTAACCTGTGGCGGATAAACCTCCTCCTCCTCCCCGACTAGCCTGTAACCCCGTACACTCGCCTCTCTGAGGGAAAGGACCCGCAAGCCGGGCCGCGCAGCTGCTCCCAGGAGGAGTTCGTGGGAAGAGACTAACGGTTAGTTTTACTGACATGTTTGGCTTAACATTCAAGTACAAAACAGCAAGAAACAGGTCGTTTTGGCAAAGCTTAAACTAGTCTAAATAGTTGGGGTTTTTTTTTAATATTCAGGAAACTTATTTATTACGTTCTGGCCTAACAGTCCGGGGATAAGGGTTACCAAGTAACAAAACCTAGCCTTGTGTAAACATTTTAATTGGATTCTCAAACAGTGTAAAGGTGGTCAGCATCAACTTCCTTGTACACTGTAGCAAATGATCCATCTTTTATAAAATAGCCCTTTCGGCATCTGTCCAGCAGAGAGCAAATTAAATGGCCCATTAAGCACTCAAATACTATGATAACTAATAGATTCAAGGACAGACTGGTTCATGTTTTGTTTTTTTTTTTAAATGGAATGACTTTAATAAAGTATTCAACAGTGGAAATTTCTTCTTGAAGAAGTTCAGCTAGGGTCAATCTGAGTGAGCAGTAAGGATTCTTGTATCTCAAGGACTCACAGATGTCTCAGATTTAACCAGAATTAATGATGTATAACATCAAAGTTTCCAGTAACTGCAGCCAGTGTTGCTTTACTATCATGTAACTGGGTATGCCTTGTAGAATTCAACTACAACTTCTAAGAAACAGGTAATAGGCACATCCAATGCATCCAACTGAATCATTATTCAGGCTATCCTATGTTGAATTAGTCTCATAGAAAACCTGTTCTTCCCTTCCTTTTCAACTATGCTTAGCACAAAGTTTCCTGTCAGAAAGAGCTCTGATTGCTTAGTAATTTGAAATCTGATCCCAAATGGATTTTAATAGGAAAAGATAAGGATTTAAGTGTTAAAGAAAGCAGTATGTACTCACACATCAGCTTAGTTCTGCAGTACCTCTGCCTTTCCCAATCAAGTCTTACTTTCCCCTTAAAGAAAAAATTAGCGAGCATGTCTTATGCCTCATGATGCACAACTGCTAATACTTTCCAGCTAGATAACAGGCTTCCTTTCTCATCTCTCCCCTTCCTTTCCTATGCCAGTGTCATACACAAGTGCATCTTCTGATTCTGCTGCAGGTCACTTACTGCCTCTTCTCCAGGTCTTAGCCCACCTCTAACCCATCCAAAAACACCTCAGGCTTGAGTGAAAACAACTGCAATAAAGAGCAGCTTTTAGGAAGGGAGGGGGGAACCAACCAACCAAAAAAAACACTCAGTAGCCCCAGCTACCATGCTTGAGAACCAGCTGAAGCCAGCAAAGAAAGTGTAAATATCTGCATGTCCTTATTTCTTTTGCCCATCCTGTTCTAATCAATCTTCCAGGAAGCGTATGAGAGCATGGTCTGGCCATTAGACAGTAAACCAAAAAAGTGGACACAGTGTCACCTAGTGGCATCAAGAAATTACTGTTCTAGTCTCCAAGTTCAAGTAAGAATCAGTATCTCACCCATCTTTTCCCAAGGTCTTTTTAAATGCTGTTTATGAAATGAGTATGAACCAGTCTTCAGACTTAAAACAATGTAAATGACAGAACTTTATTGAAGATTTCATACTGAGCAGGATTGTTAAGAAAGCAGAATATTTTACACCTCAAATATAGTTAGAGCTAATTCTCATGAGAATACAGTACAAATAAAAGCTAATATAAAAGTACATCCTCCTTCCACCATTCGTATTCCATTATTCATAAAATAAATGCAGTCAAGTTTAAAAATGTACTAAGCTTCAATGCTAGGAATAAGAAAGTCTCACTGTTCATACAGTTTTATCCCAGATATTTTGCAATACAGCATAATTTCACAGCCATAATGAAAAGATTTCTGGCAGCCTGGTACAAATAGGATTTCATAATTGTCAAAAGGCCTTAAAAATTATCTGCAGCTTTAAATGAATCAAGGATGAAATCTACTAAAAAAGAAGGAAGAAAAAACACTTAAATGCATATGAAATGCAAGAGTAATGCCTTGCAGGCTCCTGTAGAAGTGTTGATTTGTCTTCAAAGAGTCCTGTCAGTCAGCACAGCTTCTGGATAAGCACTAAAATACATATATTCCAGCAATGGCCATACCATTCCAGTTGCACAGAGAAGAGTAAAGAATAGAAAGTCTTCTACTGATCATAGGCAGTTTTGAGATTAAAAAGAGAAAATCATGTTGCACTCAGTTTAAGATGCTTTAGTTGCTGGATTCTAAGCATGAACATAATTAGGGTTTTCATTATTAAAAAAAAATCCCAGCTGTGCCCTTTACATGTATTAAAGTGCATTCAGTTACCATTTTTAAAGCAGGCCAGAAAGTCCCTTTGAAATTGGTCCCTAAGCGCTGCAGTAGCATTTGTAGTGGTAGAAGTAGTGTATTACAGAAAGCCTGCTTCACACAACCTTTGTGAGCACAGTAAAATTCTGTAAATTGTTAGTGGAATAAGTACTAAGCTCAAAAAGGACAAGACAATTCTGTTCTCATGCTGTGGACAGAGAATACCTGTTGAAGTTATCCCACATCAACAGATACTTGTTTCCATGCACCTAAATATACTCTTTGCAGGCTTCAACAGTACTTCTGTATTCAAGATAATGTGCACATATGATTCCCTTACATGTCAATGTGCAGTACAGCATCACTTTCACAGAGGACAGCTGCTTGTTAAAGCTAAAAATACCGATTTAAAAAGGCCCAGCACCTTGCAGCAAATTTTCTAGTAAAAGGCCAATTCATTCTTCATCTTCTTCCTCATAGTAACGATTCCTTTTGATCTGTTCTTCCACAGATAGATCTTCCATATCTTCACCCTCCCAGAAACCAACATCTTGGGATTTACGATTCTGGTTAGGAGATGATTCGTTAGCAATCTTGATGTTGGCTAAGCTGGAACGTTTAGGAGAATTTGGCTCAAGAAATCCTTCACTTAGAGTTTGCTGCTCTTCCACAGCATGTTCTTCCTCATCTGTCTCTGCACTCACCTGGCCATTTTCTACCAAGTTATGCTCTACTGCTTTGCTATCAGATAATTCCCACTCTTCCTCTTTCTCTTCAGCATTCTGGATGTTCCTATTCTCAACCTTCTTTTCTTTCTGCTTTTTGTCTGTCATGACCTCTCTCTCCAGTTCCTCACTTCTTTTCAAGATGTCTCTCTCTGCCTTAGAAGGAGAAGATAAATTCTCTGTTTTATGACCTTTAACAGACATTGTTCTAAATGAGGCCGCTACTGTGAAGGGACGGTGTTGGGGCCCTTGCGGTACTTCAGAACAATAATCTATATGAAATATAGAGTATGGAACTACACTGTTTAGGATTAGTTGCTTAGCACAACTTGCTTAGCATAAGTAGCTAAATTTGCTGAAGCCTTAGGCCTCAGACTGTAGCTGCTGCTATGTGCTTTGAAGTAGTTTACCAAGGACACTGGTGCAGCTGGGAATGATACATCCTGAGAAAGTACAGATAAACTAGCAGAAGCCAGTGGGAACCAAGGTTAAGGGCTAGACAGCTTTGCCAAACAAGTAGCAAGGTACGAGGCATGACCGCTGTGTGCGTGATCGGTGCAATGATTGGCTACCTGTGACATAATCTGTATGAACCACAAATCAAGGGCCAGAGCGCCGAATACTTGTACTTATAAAATAGGCAAATTGCTGAATAAAGATGGAATTGAACCTGCATTCTGTGAATGCGTATGATTCATTCCCGTCACTCCCGCGGACCGCGACATCTGGCGACCCCGACGTGATACTGCAGAGGAGAAGCTGGCTTTGCTAAGAGTTCGAGTAACGGGAGTGGATACCGCCCGGGAGGCTCGTGCCCGGGGAAAACGAGCCTGGCCGTCTGAAAGAAGACGGGAAAAGTCGTAGCTACGCAACTCTTCTGACCGGTGAGTCAGGCGCCCTTGTGAGGCGGCGGGCGGTATGGGAAACGCTGTATCAGCGGTAGAAAAGGCCACGTTAGAAAAATTGTTACAAGTGGCAGCACAAACAGAGCGCCAGGTGGAGCGCCAGGCGCTGGTGGACTTGCTGTGGTGGAGAAGGCGGCGCGGTTTGTTACGGGAGTCCAGCCAGGTCTTTAGCGCGGTAACCTGGAAGAAGGTCGGGAAGGAACTGTGGGAATCCATCCAGAACGGAGAAAAAGAGGCCAGGCGTCTGGCCAAAATATATCGAGACGTGCGGCTCATGATCGAACAGCTGCACGGGGAGGCACAGGCGACTGCTGCCATACGGAGGGCGCTGCAAGTGGAGCCCTCTGCAGCGGCACTTTCGCCGGGGAGTGAGTGCGCGGAAGGAGCGGAGTGCGCGGTGCCCGGAGCGGAGTGCGCGGTGCCCGGAGCGGAGTGCGCGGTGCCCGGAGCGGAGTGCGCGGTGCCTGTCTTTGATACACCATCCGCGGGGGGGCCCTCGGTGACAGATGAGCCCTCCCTGCCGTGTGCGGCACCTCTCTCTAAGCTAGAGCGGGAGGCTTGGGGGACTGGCACAGGATATGAGGACTTGCCACCGTACAAGAAAGGGGACGTTGCTGATGCCTTTGCCGCCCCCCCGCAGCCGTCCGCTCCCCCTATGGAAGTGGATCCGGCCACTGTGCCTTTACCTGAGGAGAAAAGCGTTGATCTGACTGAATATTCAAAAAAAATGGAGGAACTGTTGGAGGAAATGAGGAGGTTGGATAGGGGGTCGAAAAAGGCGCATGTGAGGGAGGCGTATAAGAAGGCACATCAGGCTATTGTGGACGGCCTGAAGGCGGTTGAGGAACGGTTCTCCGGGGATCCTGCTAGCGGATCCCAGGAGAACCAAGAGATCGCCCCCAGAGACTGGGTGATTACCAACGTACTCAAAGGGACGTGGTCCCTTGAGGAGGCGGAGCAACATCTGCAAGCCTGGAAAAAAACCCCTTTAACACAGAAAGAGTATCGAATGATTTTGGACCGTTTACCGAGAGCACCGGAGAAAGCCCTACCACCTAGGGACCCTGACTTTGATATGGCAAAAAGGTGGCGCGGGATCATTCAGAATGCTGAACTGGTTGGGGACATGCAGTTTTTCCCTATAGTAGCCCCGGTCGTGACCACGGGTCAGGGACAGACGAGGTGGGAGCCTCTGGATTGGCAAGTGGTAACAAAGCTGCAACAGCTGGTAATGCAGTACGGGATAAATAACCATCAAGTGCAAGCGCAGCTGAGAGCACTGGTAAAATATCAGAACCTGGTGCCGAGCGATATCCGCGCCCTTGCCGAACTGATTTTGGGGCCCACCTCTTTGCTGGTGTTTCTGAATAAGTGGCAGGAACTGCTTGGTCTATGCCAATTATCTAATTTGGACTTACCGGCAGATGACCCGTTACGTATGACATCTTTGGACATGCTGATGGGCAACGGAGCTTTTAGAGACCCTGCTCGACAGGCGGCACTGCATCCCCGAGTCCTGATGCAGTCAAAAAACGCTGCCTTAGAGGCATTCGCCGCACTGCCCCAAATAGGGAAAGCTAATCCGCCTTACCTGTCAATAAGGCAGGCGGAAGACCAACCGTTCCTGCAGTTCGTGGACAAACTTAAGGAAGCCGTTGATGCAGCCCCGAACGTGCCACAGGATATGAAAACAATCATGGTTAAGGAGATCGCTACGCAGAATGCCAATCCAACCTGCACAAAACTGCTCGCCACCTTGCCTCCAGGAGCAACTTTGCTCCAAATGGTGGAAATTTGCTCCCGAGCACCCATGGAGCTAGAAAAAGAAAAGGCGAAGATCCATGCTACTGCATTAGCTGTAGCTATGAAACAGGGCCCTACACAAGGAGGGGGCGGCCGCAAAACAGAGAACTGCTACATCTGCGGACAACCTGGGCACTGGAAGAAACATTGCCCCCTCAGACGACTGGCTAAAGACAACCGTATCTGCCAGCGTTGTGACAAGTTTGGGCATCGGACAAGTGAGTGCCGTTCAAAATGCAAGAAAAGCGGCACCCCGTTGTCGGGAAACTGGAACAGCCGCGCCTGGGACGCGGCGAAGAAATATCCCATGGTTGCCTCTTCGAACACCATGCAGCCACAAGAGGGAGCGCCGGAATCGATCTGGCCCTGGCAGAATCAGTAAGCATTACCACTGAGCAGGTCCACTTGGTAAATTCAAACGTTTGTGGCCCCTTGGGGGGGGGGCTGTCGGCCTTACTGATAGGACGATCATCTGCCTCTAGACAGGGAATTTTTGTTCTCCCTGGGTGCATCGACGCCGACTACTGTGGACCTATAAAAATCATGCTGAAGGTCTTCTGTCCCCCAGTTACAATACCAGCAAAAAGCAAAATTGCCCAATTGATCCCTTTCAAGTCTGCGGTCCCCCTGGCCAGCGGAGATGATAGAAGAGGAGGTTTCGGCTCTACGGGGACGCCCCTGGCCTTGTTCTCGACTGCTGTGTCCTCGACTAGACCCATTCGAAAGGTCATCATTACCTCTCCAGACGGAATGAATCACCTAAAAGCCGAGATGATGATGGATACCGGTTCCGACGTCACCATAGTACCTCGCGACTCCTGGCCTGCCGCTTGGGCGCTAGTGGATAGCACCACTGCAGTACAGGGGATTGGTGGTTCAGCCCCCACCTGGAGAAGTGCGAGACCCGTGAGGATCTGCGACGAAGAAGGTCATTTGGGCGTGGTAACACCATACGTAATGAATACCCCTCTCTGGATCTTAGGCCGGGACCTTCTGTCTCAGTGGGGCCTAGTTCTCTCGTGCCCTTTTTAGTAATGGCCGCTGCTGACACTTCTCCGCCCACGCTGAAAATTACATGGAAGACTGACGAACCAGTGTGGGTCGAGCAGTGGCCGCTGCAAAAGGAGAAGCTAAGGGAACTTCACAAATTGGTAGAAGAACAGCTACAATTGGGACATATTCAACCTTCAACCAGCCCATGGAACACACCTATCTTTACCATACAGAAAAGGTCAGGAAAATGGAGACTGCTACACGATCTGCGAGCTGTGAACGCAACAATGGAAGATATGGGAGCGTTACAACCAGGACTGCCATCACCTACCATGCTCCCGCGGGAATGGAGTCTGCTAGTAATTGATCTGAAAGACTGTTTCTTTAGTATCCCCTTACATCTGGAGGACTCCAAACGCTTTGCATTCTCAGTGCCAACGATAAATCGATCTGGTCCTTCGAGACGCTATCAGTGGGTCGTTCTACCCCAAGGTATGAAAAACTCCCCCACGATATGTCAATGGTATGTAGACCGAGCCTTAGAACCCTGGAGGCAGAAACATCCCGAGGCTATAGTATACCACTACATGGACGACATATTAGTCGCAACAGAAACCCCGCTGCTAGAAGAGAGTCAACGGGAATTGAGTCAACAACTCCAGGCCTGGGGTCTTACCATCGCCCCTGAGAAGATCCAGCAACACGCACCGTGGAACTATCTTGGTATGGTCATAACCGAGACCCGAGTCTACCCAATGAAAACCTCGATCACGCGGAAGATCGCAACAGTGAACGATGTACAGAAACTTCTTGGGGACATTCAATGGATCCGTACTTACTGCGGCATTACCAATGAGGAAATTCAACCGCTGGTGAATTTACTTAAGAATAGCAAGAACCCCAGAGAAGCAAGAACGTTGTCTCCTCCAGTGCAGGAAGTCATGGCTAACATAGAGAGGAAGCTTGGAAATGTACAAGCCTATCGCTATGACCCCATGAAACCCATTGACATAGTGTGCTACAATAAACAACAGGAGGTGGTTGGCATAATTGGTCAAACAAACGAGACAAATCAGCTCACGATCCTGGAGTGGGTGTTTTCGCCAGTCCAGCCACGCACAGTGATTATGCCCAGGAAAGATGCTGTGGGAGAACTGTTACTAAAAACAAGACAGCGCGTCCGCATCATATCAGGGAAGGAGCCCTCACGCATCATTCTGCCCCTGGTTTCTTTGGATCTCGTATCCGAATGGACCCAACAGAGCATTTCATTCGCCCTGGCGACGTGTGGGGTTCCCCTCGACAATCATTATCCAAAGCACCCACTACTGCACACGCAATTGATGCTTGAAGAAAGGAAGGTAATGGCAGATGGCCCCATCCACAACGCGAAGTCCGTCTTTACGGACGCTAGCGGCAAAACAAAGAAGTACGGATACGAATACGTGAATGTACGAGGAGAATGGGCTCGAAAGATCATGCAAGGTGCCCCCGAGCACTCCGTGCAAATTTTAGAACTCATGGCAGCTGTACTCGCGTTGAAGGACTTTGCAGAAGAACCTCTTAATCTTATAGTTGATTCACTATATGTGGCGGGTGTGTTACAACGACTACACTCTGCTCTTATTGGGCAGACCGCTAACCCCAAGATTCAGGCGTTGTTGATACAAGCAAGCGGCCATTTAAATTCTCGCGTTCAGCCATTCTGGTGCACACACGTCCGTAGTCATTCGGGACTGCCGGGAATATTGGCGGAGGGCAACCAGCGCATAGATGCCCAAGTCTCAGCCGCCGGTGAAGAAAAAACTAGGTTACAGCTGGCACAACGATCTCATGCGTTTTTTCACCAGTCAGCTAGATCTTTGCAAAAGGAGTTCAACTTATCCCGGGCAGAAAGCAGGGCCATAGTGGCCGCGTGCCCTGATTGTGCACACATTCCCCCGCTGCAGGATACAGGGACAAACCCACGCGGGTTAGAACCTCGCCAGTTATGGCAGACCAATGTCACAGAAGTCCCTGCCTTTGGGCGACTGCGCTTTGTCCATGTATCAGTCGATACATTCAGTAAAATGACCTGGGCCACTGCCGCAACCTCCACACGCTTTACTGCCTGCCGCCTGCATTGGCTGCAAGCCTTTGCCGCGCTGGGGAAGCCGGCTCAGATAAAAACCGACAATGGACCTGCCTATACGAGCGCCGCGTGCGCTGAGTTTATGAGAGCTTGGGACATTACACATTCCACGGGGGTCCCCTATAATTCCACTGGCCAGGCCATAGTGGAGCGCCGTCATCAGGATTTAAAACGCCTTTTTGCTATTTTGAAAAAGGAGGGGGAGGTATCTCTCCCCGTCCATGACATCGTAGCAAAAAGCTGTTATGTGTTAAATTGGTGCAACCTCATTGAAATAGACCAAGGGGAGTTGATCAGCCCAGGGGCACGCCATGCACAGACTACGAGACCTATTAAGACGCTCGTGTCCCGATGGGTACCACAAACACATTCATGGCAGGGGCCTGTGGAATTACTCACTTGGGGCCGAGGGTATGCTTGTGTCATTGCAGGTACTGGTACGGAGTGGATACCGGCGAAGTGGGTTCGACCGTGGTTGAAGAAGAGTAACGTTGGACCTGCGGATGACTGCCCACTGGAAACAGCCCGTGAGTCAGCTACTACCTGCGCTTGAAGACCAGCGGCAGGAACTGGAAGCTCTTGACAGAGGACGAAAACAAAGCACCAGCCTCACCCAGAACGAACGGGATTGTGATTGTGAGCGTGCTGCAATGACTGGGCACGAACAAAAGAGTGTTGGTGGGGTTGGTGGAAGAGCGGTCATCAAAATGGGTAACCTTGAATTCCGCCTTAAGCAGCGGTGACGTGCATGGCCAGGTGTATACGAACTGCAACGCAACAAGCCACATAACAGCGAAAGCACTGCCGCCTGGTATATTTCTGATATGCGGGGATAGGGCCTGGAACGGTGTGCCACGCATCCTGCGTGGAGGCCTGTGCTACCTGGGGAGATTGAGTCTGTTCCACCCCAATCTCACCCAACTGCAGAACTTGGTCTTGATGAAGCGCGGGCGGGGCAGAAGGAGTGTGCATGAGCTAGAGTGCAAGGACATTGGCGATCCCGTATTTTGGTCAGGCTTCCGGCAGCTGGCGACTGCTACGCTACTGCCGGGAGCCGCTGGGCTTAAGGCGATGAAATTGGCGGAGCAATTGGCTTGTTGGACCAAAAATGAGTTAACTATTACATCACGAGTACTAGATGAGATGTCTCAGGATGCACTGAGCATAAACCACGCTGTGTTACAAAATAGGGCCGCTATAGATTTCTTGCTCTTAGCTCATGGACATGGGTGTGACGAGTTTGAGGGGATGTGTTGTCTCAATCTTACCGACCATTCACAATCAATCCACGCGCGTATACGAAACATTCAGAATGGGCTATATAAGCTGAAGCAGGAGAATGGCCTTGGGATTGACGGGTGGCTTCGGGGGCTGGGGATCGGGCCCTGGTTGGCAGCAGGATTAAAACAACTGATTACCATAGGTATCGTGGGTATGTTCCTATTGATTTGTGGGCCTTGTATACTACAATGTATCCTAGCTCGGGTACAGAAAATGGTTGATCTATTATTTGAAAGAAGAGGGGGAAGTGTTGGGGCCCTTGCGGTACTTCAGAACAATAATCTATATGAAATATAGAGTATGGAACTACACTGTTTAGGATTAGTTGCTTAGCACAACTTGCTTAGCATAAGTAGCTAAATTTGCTGAAGCCTTAGGCCTCAGACTGTAGCTGCTGCTATGTGCTTTGAAGTAGTTTACCAAGGACACTGGTGCAGCTGGGAATGATACATCCTGAGAAAGTACAGATAAACTAGCAGAAGCCAGTGGGAACCAAGGTTAAGGGCTAGACAGCTTTGCCAAACAAGTAGCAAGGTACGAGGCATGACCGCTGTGTGCGTGATCGGTGCAATGATTGGCTACCTGTGACATAATCTGTATGAACCACAAATCAAGGGCCAGAGCGCCGAATACTTGTACTTATAAAATAGGCAAATTGCTGAATAAAGATGGAATTGAACCTGCATTCTGTGAATGCGTATGATTCATTCCCGTCACTCCCGCGGACCGCGACAGGACGGCTTCTCTCCTTCAGTGAGGAAGATCTTCTTAACTTTTTGAGATCCAGATCCACATCCTCCTGCATATCTGGCTTAGAAAGCTCTTCTTCTGGGGGCCATTTGGGTTTAAATACTTTGATGCCTTCATCTAAGGCACTTCCTTGAATACTTTGGTCAGATGGAGGCGGCCAGGCAATCCTGAGCTTTTTTGTTTCTGCCGGTCTCTCTTCTCTTTCAGGCAAAGCTGAAGCTTTTGCTTCCATGCTTGCTGCCAGAACTCCCACTTTTGCAATTGGGGCATCCTCTACTCCAGGACTTTGAGGACTTTCTGCTGCGTGTACATCATGGACAGTTTTCTCCAGGGATTCTTCACATTCAGTTTTGCTTGCCCATAATTCCTTATGCTGTTTGTGTCCAAAGCCTTCATCATAATTGCCTTTAGCTTTGAAGAGCTGATTGAAGTGAGGCTTGCAGTAAATGTTCCCACGCAGAGATGCATATGTCCCAAGACTGTTCAGAAAGATATTAAATGAAATGTTAACATTCCATATCTCAGCCACCAAGCAAGGCGTACATTTTAGTTCTGTTACTGAAGAGATTCAGTTTCAGTCTTGCAACATGTTTAGAAAAGACAAACTTGACAGTGGTCCCAGCTTCCATGGGTTTGTATGGTCATCTTTTCAAATTTCAGGAGTTGTCTACAATTATATTTTTCCCCCACATCAAATGACATTAAGAGTTTAAAATAGATTGCACCAGGTGCAAAGGCTACTGGCAGAACTAGGACTATAATACCATTCCTATGCTCCTGTTCAACCCACAGGATTAAAGTTGCCTTCACCTTTGCTAAGCCTGAACAGCATCTTATTCAACTTCTGAGAATAGCATAGCTGAACTGCCTAAAAGGCAGCCAAATGTAGCAGTCTGTTTACCTGAGTTTACTGTTGCAATAGGAACAGCGGAAACAGCTGATGTGAAACACCTGCTGGTTGGCAAAGAGCCTCTCCATTGGGTACACAGTCTTCTGACACCCAACACAGATTTCCTTCGCTGGCAACTGAAACTTCTAAGGGAAGAAGAGAAAGCTGGTTTACTGGCAAATGAATCAACTGCTAAGAGATTTGGCTTGGGTTCATACACAGCTTCCCGAGTTCTCAGAAAATTTGCAACATTTCACTTTCAGCAATTCATTGCTAGTTACGGTACAGTGGGTGCTGGTGGGCAACAAGGGAAGAAAAGGCTACAGCAGGCCCACAGGATTGCCTTGGCTTCGCAGTTAGCCAAGATTTTTCCCCAGTGAATTCCACAGCTGAAGCATCACTAGTTAAGTAGGGTTTGAAAAGCAACAATGGAAATACTAGAGTTCTCAGTCACAACTTTGACAGAGCCAGTTCCCAGAAAGCTGTCTTATTTCTGCAACCTGAAGTTTTCTTTGTTGGAACATGATGAGGAAATATTAAGGTAGATTACAATCAGTGTGAGATTTATCAAAATCAAAGAATTAAGCATAGGAAAAGAGCCAAAACAACCTCAAAAGAAAAGGCAGGGGATGGGGAAAGAATAGGAGTGGAACAGGCTGCTCAACAGTTTGAAACAAACCAATTTTGCTAAAGGTTCTCCTCTTTAAAAGAGGAGGAAATAGTCTCGGCACAGATGCAGGCAGCAGGAAACATTTCTGACTTCATTTGTAAGCGGTTCCAATTCTGTAGCAAAGAAACTATACTCAGGGTTCAGGACACACAGCCCTCAAATTTACTCAAGACTTAATATTAGCAGGTTTTTGACATTAGGCAGCTAGAATTGTTTATGTACTCATGAAGAGAATTTCCTGAGAGTTTAGTGTAAGGGTAAGCTTAAACGCTAAGGAGTCAAGTGTCACTACTGTGCTGCATGGGAATAGTTTCAGATTTTGTTTTCTGACAGCAACAAGGAAGTAAGTACATTGTCCATGAAAAAAGGTCACTTGACGCTGTTCACTTCTTGGAATCTATTAAGGTTGGCCCGTAGGAAACACACTTTAATATAAGAAAAAAAATAAATAACAGGAAGATGAAAAATTGCCGTTTTTGGACTGCATGTTGATTGCAACCACTCTAGCAACAGGGTAAAAGAGTGCCCAGGCTCCATATCCATGGATGTGCAGAGACACATTGATATTGTAGCTTGCTTTTTTCTTTTTTCGGACAAAGAATGACCTGCTACAAACTTACTAAAAAGCTTTGAGGAAAAATATGATGGTTAAAGAAAAAACAGGAAGGTCACAGGAAGACAAATAATTACAGCAATTTATTTATAACAGGCTAGAAACAATGGTTAGGCAATGAAAGTTACAATATGTGAGGGACAGATTGCTGAAGGCAGAGCCAGCTGAAGTCAGTTTTTCACAACCATAAAGTTTGCTGCAAATTTAATTCCAGTTTAACAGGTTTCTATTTTTTCTTCTAATTTAATTTAAGTTTAGTATAACTTCAAACAATGCCTTAAAGTTCAAATTATGATGACAGCTTGACCAAAAGCTTGCAATCTCAGCATTCAGAGCTCCTTCTGGAAAAATAAAAAATAAAAAGAACACCCTCTGGGTGTTGCCAAAACTGCATACGAATTCTCGATGTTGAGTTGCTAAATGCAATCTCAAACATGAGGTAATTTACTGACCCAAACAAAAATCTAATCATCCACACTTGCCACATAGAGCAAGGCAGTGACAATTCGCTTGCCCATCAAAAAATAACTCTTCCTGGGAGCTGAGTTTTGCAAGAAGACATCACAGTGCTGGCAGGTGCTTCTGCAATGCACATCCCCACCTAAGAGGAGGAACTTACTTGTATAACAGTGAGCCCTGTGTCTGATGGAGAGGTGTTTTGGGGTGTGAAGAGAAAGAAATTCCTTTCCAGGCATACTACAAATAGGTGCTACAGGAGGAAGGTGAGGCCCAATTAATATAAAAAACTTGAGAGAAAGCTGAGAGTTGAGCTCACATTAGGAGGGAAGCAGAAGGCAGGAGTAGAGATTAGGAACCAAGAACAGGAAACAGAAGCTGGAAGAGACAAATAGGAACCTTACATGAATAAACAGCATCTAGTTTTCTATCTGAGCAGTGTAGCATCAAAAGCAGTAACAAGGCAGAGGACTAAAATGGTTCTACTACTATAACCAGATTGTACAGGGGACCAAAATGCATAGCTTGCATGTATCTTGCATGCTTTAACAGACTGAAGTTATAGAAAAGCTATAGGCGGCTCTAATTTCACATACTGGCATTTATACTCCAGAACACTAGGAAGCCACATCTCACTCGTCTTGGTGAGGTCAGTACTGTTCCTTTCAAAGATGGGGAAAACAACAAAAGCACAGTTGTTTCCTCAAGAGTGAGCCAGGAAGTCTGTGGCAGCACAGGGAATAGGCATCCTAAGTCCAGACGGCACACGTGACAAGCAAGTACAGTGTGATCAAAATGTTCAGCACTGCAGTTTTTGTGTTTAATAAGATTAGCAAATACATTCCTATCCAAGACGTTCTCCACCTGCTTTATGCTTTAGAGCTCCTGCTAAAGAAAATTTAAAGACTTGCTATTCAAAATGCCAAACTCAAACTTTGTGGAGTCACACACTAAATTGCCCTTACTGTAAAGTTCCTGCCAATTGCAGTTGCTTTGGGAACAGCTGGAAGGGGAAGGCGGAGAGCCAGGTCCCAGCCTGCTGAAGGCTGGGAAGTTCAGTATCAGGATCCTCAATACCAGTCTCTAGAAACCCTGACTTTACCAGAGGCACGGACAAGCCCTGATAGGATCTGCATCCCGACTTCCCTGCTCAACCCCCTTTTCCCATACTGAAGAGACACAGATTGCCACTACCACAGGGACACACTGTTCTAACAGCAGCAGGGCAACTCCCAGCAAGCAATTCAAACTTCATCTTTGAAGAAAAACTGACAGTTTTGCAATATTTTTCCATTCTGAACTTAAGTTCCCTTGTGAACACAGTCTGATGAAGACTGGTCAGATATTGATATAGTCACTGCCAGATTCCTTGAGAGCACACTGATTGGCTGTATAAAGATTGGCTGTTTCAGTAATAGTGAAAAAAGTTTATTTAAACCATTGCTAATGTTTAAGAATAAATAGCTGCTTTACCTTCATTGCTTTTGGCAGAGATGCATCCGTCTGGCCAAGTGGTTTGGAACCAAAGTTTTGCTGTTTTGTGTTGACAGGTTTCTGAACTTCTGTCTCGCTCTCTAAGTTGAGTCCAACTAAGGGAGAAGAACAGGAAGAAAAGAATAACTACAGTGATTTGAAAACCACGGAAAGCTTATTCTGGTAAGGCTGAACTGCAATCCTGCCAGCTAAAGGCCCCAACATTTGTTCTTAAATCTTGCGAGCTAGATCAAGTAAATATATTTAAAAATGATCAGTTTACTCTTCTCACTTACCAGTGTTTGTACAGAAAAGAAATTGCATTGATATATCAAGGAAACTAGTATACAGTGATCCAACATCTAACTCTCAGGAACTGTTTTTCATTTCTGCAAAGTGCTCAAGTATGGGCTTAAATAGGTGTAAAGCTAATGCAACATGAGAACACGTTTAAGCACTTTACTGAGTAGGAACTTGGGTAGCTTTGGACAACACTAAAGATATTTGGTAATTGTCCTCCATTAATAATTACATTCAGACTATTGACTGATATAGTATTTGCTACAGCCAGTAGTTTAAGCCCAAATGGTGAGGAAGCTACACCTAAATATATTAAATCAGAGCAAACAAGAGTTACAGATGTTTCAGAATTACAATTACAAACCAATTTCTAAGCCTGAAAGAAATTATTATAAAGTTGGAGTTAGGCACAGGACTGATTTTTAGTACAAGGCAGATTTTTCCTGGGTCAAATTCATCATTTGGCAAGAGCGACCTTAAGCATCATACACACAAAGGGCAGAGTTTAATATTTTTCCTCAGCCATGCAGTCTACTCTTATCGAGGCAGGAGAATGAGTGCTTACTGTTGCCATCCTCGGAAAGACCCGAATGGAAATGCGGGCTGTTCTCACCTACAGGAGCCTGCAAGAGAATGTTATACAATGAGCATGTTTGACCTTCACGAGTCTGAATAATCACGGCCTGAGTAACACAACAGGCAATTTGATGGAGGAAGGCGCTTAAAGAGGAAGAGACTGGCCACACTGAGGTACACATGAAGCTACTTGTTGTTCTGTAAGGCACAAGGCAGAGTCCTGTTGACTGCCAAGACTGTTCAGTCCTTGCCACAAGGCAGACATCCTCACAGCTTCACACCTCTCGCAATATTCAGATCATCAGTTGTAGTGATCACACAAACATCATGCTTTTGTGCTCCCAAACACCTGCAGCTTGTACACCTCTATGTATTAGTCTTCAGAAAGCCTTGTTGCTTTTGCTGGTGTACTTCCTAGGTTTTCTTACTAAGAAATCCCTTGCCACCAAAGAATACCCATTCACTGGAACTCTCATGACTTCCTCTGAGATTTGACAAATCCGAGATTGAAACACGAAACAAACACAAAACTTTTTTTTTGGGGGGGGGGGGGGAGGGGGGAAAAGCTGAATTTTCAAAAAGGTTCTCTAGGACTAAAAGTTTGGTGTTCCCAGGTTGGGACAAACATGCCTGGACCTATCCTGTTCATCCTCCTTTGGAAATCTTCATTTTTTTTAAAGCAAACTTTTTAAGTCAGGTATAAACCAGTTTCAGATACCAAGTGTGTTACAGATAAAGTTCTTGATGTAGACTTCTTAGTTAAACATGGCCATATTGCTATTAAATCAAATACAGCTAGAAGCAGTGACACTGAGAAACTAAAGTGCTGTAATAAGATTAGCTGTATATAAAATAACATACTTTGTTCTGTTGAAAAGTACAGCTTTAACACTAGCATATTGGGAAGTGCATCAGCATGCTCTGTGTAAGAGTCACAAGTGCCTGGTTACTAAATCTTTCATGAATTTAGTGTGGAAGTGACAGAAAAGGCTAGCAAGTTTGTTTCCTTTTTTGCCAGAGATTCCCATTTCTTTCATTTACTACTAAGAGTTTTAATTAGGCCTAACACCAAAGTTTATCCTGTAATTTTAAAATGACAACTATGACTCTCAAACACTGTTCTGTTCAGGTTCTTTACCATGTTTGGACCCCTCAACAGGATGCAACATAGTAAGAATATCAATAAAGTAAATTGAATAAAATTTCTTGCATTCAGCAGTAATTGTAAAAATCTTCCATTCAACAACAGGGAAGTATTCTGATTTAACAGGTGTTCTTTTAATTAACTCACCTTTTAGCAAAAAGCAGCCTTTACCAATTAAACATGAAGCTGCTCAGCTGTCAGTGAGGAACAGCTGAAAGCAACAATTTGGCCCTCTGCCCAAGGAAGGCTGGAAAGCTCTAAAAGCCCTCCTGGCATTAGGCTGCCATGTGTTCAGAATGGCTGGAATACACAGTACCCCACTTATTATTCAGCTACTTTTATCCCTTCTGCTATCCCCAATTTAGTATACAAATGTCTGAGCAGGCTTTAATATCCCTGTATTCACAGAGTAATTTAGTCTCATTTACAGCTGAAGCTCAAAACCAGGAACAAACCCAAACTGGCATTCTCGGTTACATTAATCAAAATTTAGCCACTAAATGCAGGAGAAAGTGACCCACTCCCTTCGCTTCTGTCACACAAAGCTTTTCATATGTATATTTTTTAAACATCAAACAAATACCTAGCTCTGAATCATCATTTTACAAGTAGGGAACATAACATAAAAAAGTTTAGGTGGCTTTCCCAAAGTCATCAAGTATTAATGGCAGAGATTAAAGAAAACCTTCAAAGGTTTTGGCTCCAGTCAGCTGCTAAAGCCATTAAACAACACATCAGCATGATATTCAAGGATTCTGCCACACAAAGAGTATGTTATTACTGAGAAGACAGGGGAACTCTCTAAAAACGTGTTAATAATTTATCTCTAGATATTCTCTACAAAGGAACTGCTTAAGTCTTCCACAGAGACCTGCAGAGCTTATAGTTCAGATAGAGTCTAAAAATAACATAAAATTAGGAATTCTGCAATGTGTAAATAATTTATATCAGCTGGTAATGTTCAATTTCCAGATGGTATGTGGAACAAGCATCTCAGCTCTGCCTCTTCAACTAGTTCCGCTTAAAGTGAAGTCCTTGATCTTCACCAGTGTAAGCATCTTACCTTCTCCCCATCCTGACAGGAAATGGAGTCCTCAAGACTTGGTGGCATATTCTCCTTCTGCTCAGATTTGTAATTCTTGGGTTCACTTTCACTGGCTTGAATCTCATTCTATAGAATAAAGCACTTGAAAGTTGACAGGTTCTTTTCCCCTAGGAAAGTACTTGCTTTCCATTTCTCTTAAAAATTTTTTTAAACTGTTTTCCTGGCAATGGAGTCATAACTAAAGGGAAAGGCATAAAAATCTACACATACTTTATAAGTGATTCTAATGAGGAGGAAAGATAAGGCTGTAGAATTTTATTAATTCTATGGATACAATGCCAATGTTTTTCTAAAAAACCCTTTTCTCTACTCCTAGATTTCTGCTTAAAATCTCTCTTTCGTTTCCCCCTGCTCATTCCACATCTCCCCTTTCCAGAATGGTTAACCTTTCATTTGAAATTACAAGTATTTCAGGACAAACGCTGTGTAAAGCACTGTGCAACTGATAAATACAATTCAACATAAAAGCAAGTTCTACCCTTGCTTCAACATCAGTCAAAAACATAATTGTTATCTATTAAGATTTTGTTCTTGACAAACTGACTTAAGATTTTCTCAAAAGAGTCTTTCAGACATTTAAAAAACATCCAGTGAAACCTCGTGCTTCTTTCTCCAATTATCTTGAATCCTGTGGCAATGAAAGACTCGTGCCTTTCACAAGGCATCTTCTCTGTAACACGGAAAAGAAAAAGCCAAATGCCAGCAGCAGCAGCTTACTGGATTTTATAAACAGGTCTACACAAAGAAGATCATGTCTAATATGAATGTAATTGAATGTTAGTATTATAATGTACAGATCTGTAAATAAATATCCTGTCTATCATCTCCCCCTCCCCTTTTTGTATCACTTGCAATGCTATAAAAGGATTGCTTCTCACCCATACTCTAACCAGCTATAAAAAAAAAGTATCAGTTTTAATCAGTTTTAAACTCTACCACAGTGCCCTCAAATTAGTTGTTCCCAAAAGAGATTATGTGACACACAGTAAGAGAAGGGAAGTACAAATACCAAACTACCATATCAAAAGACCCATAGTTCCTTCTGGCAGCAGGGAAGAAGCAAAAAGGAGTTACGGCTTCTGTTGGGACACAGAAGTACTGCAGACTCTGGCCTCAGCTGCAGTTGTTTGTTTCCATTTTACCTGCTGTCCTTGTCAGTGCTCCAGGCCAAAATCAAGAGAGATTCTGCCAAATAGAACATCCCAAGAGCATCAGGCTGGACTGACACCCAAACTGATAGTGTTTGAGCTTCATAAACAAGAGTCTCAAGAGATGCCTATGGTAAATCTCGTGCTATTAGGACATAATTTAGTGGATCAGCTACAGATCTTAGCCACAAACTGAAAAAGGCAATCTAGCCAACCAAATACAGGTGAGAAACGGGGTGTAGAAATCAGCCATTAGCAGTTAATCAGATTTGTTGCACTGCCTGCAATTAATTCCCACTCATGCCATGAGGTTTACTTGACTTTCTTCCCAAGGGCTGCAAAGTTAGGCCCACACTGCATATGAAATGCAGAAATCGTTTCAGTTGTGTAGAGATTTTTGCATCTGTATGAAGATACCCAAGAAGCTTGTGCTCTTCTAAAGTTTAGGACCAACGTTTTTTGCTTCTATTGCCAGTGCAAGTTTTCTAACTTAAAAAGGTCCCATCCCTTGGAATTTATCAATACGGTTAAAAAAAAGACATACTTAAACAATGAAAGTTCCCATTACTTAAAAAATAATAATAATAAATCTTCAGACAGTTCCAGCAAATGCACTTAAGCACTTTTTAACAAAAGCTTAGATTCTTGCAGTCTCTTCAGCTGCAGTAGCTTACTGTGATTCATTAATTGCTCATTTCCTGTTTAAATAGCTGTAAAATTGGCACAGGTTAATTCACTGCAACAGAGTAGTTGGATTCATGTAATGGATGAGAAGACTTGAAGGGAGGCGATAACAGAAGGGAGGAAAACTGACTAGAGAACCCAAGGCTGCAGGCCAAGAGATACAGGTTCCATGCACTGTATGACACTGCAAGTCGCTCCATCTTACTGCGCTTCACTTTCCCCTAGTTTACAGCTAATTTACAAATACCGAATTGAGATTTTTAAAGTATGCAGAGAGCTACAGACACACAGAAAAAGAATGTCAGCTATGTTTCAGAAGGACCTCAGTCAGGGTGCCAGCAATTAATTTCTTGGAAAGCTTTCAAGATTATTTCAGGAAGATGCAAATACTTATTTCTTCCTGCAGCCTGTAGAGGAAAATCTTCATTAGAAATTACTCTCATGAGCAAAAAAAACCTCTCTTCAAAACAAGATGACATTATCTTCAAAAAGCCTGCTTTCCGTAAGACCTTCTTTTCAGCCTCAGGTTGAGGCAAAAATTCACTTCTACACAAGCCAAAGAACAATAGACTTACCAGAAGGTTGGTGGCACTGCCCTGCTTGGACACAGCTGCCTGATACTTGGCCAGCCTATCCTTTATTGAAGTTTCTGTCAAGCGAGGCATGTCCAGGGTTTTCTTGCTCTCTGCCTTATCTGGGCTGAGTACTGGACTACTATCGACTAGATGCCCTGGAAAAAGAATTATATAAGTAAAGAGTAACTTCCATGAAACACCAGTAGAGATTTACAAATCCCATCCCTTCACCACTACCAAGACCACAGAAATTCCAGAGCCGAAAGCACAGGCATGCTTGAGTCAATGGCTTATGCTCCAAGTCTTGCAATTAATCCAGCTAGTTTCAGAAGTAATACATTCACCAGACGTGGAGTCCAGCCAGCAGCCTCAGAAGCAACAAGAGCAAACGGTTTGAACCTTGAAGACTGTCTTGCTGTTATTGTTAAATAAGAGCAGCTACTACAGTGGCTAAATACTTCACTTCTGTAGTGGAATAGTTTCAAAGTCTTTTTGGAATGACATGGGAAGTGAGGGAGGAAGTCTCACCTGCCACTTCTAACCTCTCCGTAAATTTAAATCTCTCACATGACATATTACAGCTGAGGAGCTCAAAAAAAAACATTATGAAATAATTCAGTTTAGCCTTGCTCATCCTGGCAGCATAGTTTTGAAGCATCTGCTTTTATCTCAAGAGGAAAGAAACATTTGGCAGCTTACCTACAGGCTTAACTCTTTACATAGGTCCAGATCTCCCAACTCCCAGAACTATTCCCTCGTGCTTGCCATCCATCCTTCATTTTTGCTGCCAAATGTTAGCCAATTAGGTTTAAAAAGCCAGCTCGTTTTACTGTTCTGCTATCTAACTTCCTTATGTAAGGGTTAGCACTTTAGTAATAGCTTTATCGTTCAATACAGAATGATAAAAAGAGACCTTTCGCTAGCTAGTGGCCTTGAATGACTAAAGCATTATGTGGATCATTAAGGTCCCTCTTGGGGACAATAAGCGAGTATAAGTAGTTCTTGCCATTCTCTCCAGTATTGCTCAAATAAGGACATAATCTGTACCACTAAGTGGTAAGATATAATATTAGCCATAGGCTGAAAACACAAAAGTCTGTAAATGCTTTGTTAGAAAAGTGCCTTTAAACATACGAAAAATACGTAATTTTGCTCAAGTCATAAGGCTAGCTGTAGTTGTCCATTTCTGGAAAAGATAGGAAGAGGGAAAGGAATTAAAGCAACAGAAAGAAGGCACATCATCTTGTCCATTTGTATAAAAGAGAAACGTTTGCTACTTAGTTTTTAAATTAGTTTGACTATTAAGGAAGAAAACATTGTCCTAGGACTAAGACACAGGAGAAAAACAGGTTCCGTTCTTTAATTTGCTAGTTATCTCCTGTGCCTTGGTGTCCTCACTTATAGGGATAATGGTTTAACATTCACAGCATGATTTAGTTCATGAGATGTGATGCTCTCAAGGACCTTACAGATGGAAGATGGCTCCATTTTTTTCTGTTTCTGAAAGGCATAAGGCTATTTCCATTGTATCGTATAAAATAGTTTTATAAACCGAAAAAAAATGAAGATTACTAACCTGAGGTACTGTGGCTCTTCTCTCCTTGGCCAACATCAAAGTCCTCTGAAGAGTAGCTGTTTTCAGAAATCCTCCTACCACTTGCTGCTGTCTTCCTTTGGTCCCTAGGGACCTGCTAGAGACAAACCCACCTATCAGCTGCCTGGACAAACAAAGATTGCTGCATATAATCCTTTAAGATGCACAGGTGTCACTAGCAAATCTGCTTTACTGGACTAAACAAGTCTAGCAGGTGACATCCTATTTAACCAGTATAAAGTTTGATCACAGAATACCTAACCCCCGTTCACCTGGGAAACACTTTCTTGAAGAGGTCCATAGGTGCCCTTTGACTGGCTGTCTTTGCTGAAAAGTCACAGAACCACAAAGATCATATTTGTAGGCATTTACCGCTGCAAGAACAAAACTTCAGTCTAGGTGTTCACATCTCATACAATTTATTTGTAAGTTAATATGCAAAGTCATAAATCTTTATGAAGATTTAAAATCAGAGGATGAGAAGAGTGATCTACCAATCTGTATGCATTAATTTTCAACAACAGAAAAGAGAACAAATACTATGGTAATGAAAGTTATCTGGACTTACTTGTTTTGACTTGGATAGCTCATGCATTCAGTACCAAATAATTCCCTAATTAGGTCTGATAAGACTGAAGCTAAGCAGAACAGTGCTAGAGATAAATATTCTCAGATATCCAGGATAATCACTATCTGCAAGGCTGAACTGCTGGACAGGGTGTTTTGTAGCTCTACCAGACAGATGCTCTGGCTGGCTCAATCAGATTTGATAGTCTTTTGTTGACACCGACTCCCCAAAAATCTAACACTCATTAAAAGAGATTGTGAAAAGAATTTCAACAGCTTCACTAAATACTCATGAAGCGCAGAGTTTGACTTCATCAAGATAGGATGTTTTCACAGCTGAAAGTCAGCCTATAAAATACTAGAAGGTGATAGATCTTTCTCCCCTCCCTAGGAAGAGTTAAATCACAGAACCAATTGGAAATTAAGATCGAGGGTAAAGTAAAGAAAAAAGGCAGGTTTGGCAACATGCTTCAACCACACATTTTTTTCTCCCGCTGCTTCCAACAAGTTTCTTATTTGCTGGTCACCAAACTGAAGGAAATTCCAAAGTTTTACTTTAACAGAGCTTCAGTGTAAGATAATCACTGTGAAAAATCAGGCTGCTTTGGCATACAAAACAGCAACTTCACCAGGAAAGAAAAATGCAGCTGAAAGACCTTTTTTTCCATTAGCATGGGAAATATTTTTTATTTCTGTGGTTTAAGACTTTGGTAATGTTTCTTACTGGAAAAGAGCTTAGCTATGACAAGTCTTTTCCTTCCATTGAACGTGTTGATAGGTTCAGTTTGGGAGTGCCTGCACACTTGCAAGAACTTGCAGATTCCTTATTCTGTGCAGACTATCCTTAGATGATTCTTATCCAGCCTACGTCCACTTTAACGTCACCTTGAGCCCACAAA
Organism: Apteryx mantelli; assembly: GCF_036417845.1. NCBI lineage: Eukaryota > Metazoa > Chordata > Aves > Apterygiformes > Apterygidae > Apteryx > Apteryx mantelli. Next base: position 4,044,748 of record NC_090010.1, on the reverse strand, counting down.
TCTAAAGTTCTTACAGCTCAGCAGTTTGTTGTTCAAAGAGTCTAACTTTTGACCAGCATATGTAAGAGAGCGTTATAGGTAGAATGCATTTGAAGACATGATCGTTTGAGGACAGAGAAGAGAGAAAACGTTTATTAGCCCACTTGAAAACCCTGACTGCTTCATCTCAGCCCTATTGGCTTCAGAGAAGTTGGGTTTCTTTTTCTTAAATATAGCACCACGTACATTTTCTTGCACACAGTGAGAGTGACAAAGCTACAAACAGAACAAATAAGTTTGCAATACATATGTGGGGAGTTTAACTGATCAGCAGAGTACATAAGGAAGATTTCACTACTAGGGAATGAAGGTCTTAATTCAAGAACTCTAGATGAAGTGTCTGGGATTCCAATCTCGCTGAAAGAAACTACTAATACTTTTAAGGGCGGGGGGGGGGGGGGGAATCAGAAATCAAGACTGGAAACGTGTTCAGGCTGCCTCTCCTCATTCTCCTTTGTCTCAGGATCTCACTTCAACATACTTTCACTGAAGTCTTCCTCCAGTAACATCATGCTGAATTGCACTTATGTTGAAAAGACGATGAATTCTCTATTATTGCTAAAATAAATTACTAAAGAAATTAAACCTCTAAGTAAGGCTTGGCAAAGTGCCGCTGCATTGTCAAACAATTACAAAAGGTGTTTATCAGTCACCAACCCCCAACAGAAGTTCTGGATCAGGCTCCAGAACCTCATCTAGACATGCGCGCAAAATCAAGTTTTTCCTCCCAAGTAACCAAAATTTTCATCAGAAACAGTCTTTTCTGTTTGATTCTGTATTACCTTCATCTGACTTGAACGTCATGTGAGTTCTGACTTAAGAGCAAAAAAGCTTCCCCCCCGCCTTATCCCACCATGCTGAGAAATCCACGGCAGCAGGAAAAGTCAATTATCAGGGGCAGCTATCTCATGACTCGCTGTACAGACCGAGTTCATGAGCACTGCAGCTCTCAGCTGAATCACCTCCCCGGCCCTGCCTCTCCCCTCCTTCCGTCCCCTGTGCCACCTCGGCCATCTGCAGGTGATACAGTCAGGATAATTTCCCCTGAAGAACTTTTCTGCAGATGAGTCGCATGACACAATTAGACTATGTCTTAATAAGTAAAATCCAAAACAAGTTCAAAACACCAAAATACAAAAGCTTTACACGGAATTCAGAGACAGGTCTTAATACTAAAAACTGCAACTGTAAAGCCGGCATTAATATAGAAGGTACACAACATTCCTACATCATGGAAAAAAGCAGAGTAATAGGGAGGGAAAAAAAGGGTTTACCAAAGAGAAGATGAGGGACTTTCTCTCTCCACTGCAATCAATAGACTGACCGCAAGTAGTTAGGATAACTACGGTTCACGGTAGGCAACGCTTCAGCAGGAAGGAATCCGTGACTCCCAGCCTTACACTCGTGCCACCCAGTTCCCTTTACAGCCCTGACTAGGTCACTATTCCAGTAGCGCAACTTTTGCTACCTGCAAAATGGGATAAAATATTCCTTGTGTCTGGAAAGCCCCAAGGTTCTAAGACAAGAGAGGCAAGAGCAGAAGTACCACAAACAGAGTTAACAACATTTTGCCTAGGGCACAAGGAGCTTTTAGGCAAAACACCAAAGAAAAGTTACACCTACTTCAGTATACACTAACTGTGTCAAATGTGACCCAGCACATTAGGTTAACTACACAAGACAGAGTACGTTTTTGCCTTAAAGGGGGAAAAAAAACCACAAACCGATTTGGAGACTTTCTTTTAAACTGTTGCAGATATGCTTGGCTTTTCTTTTCTTCTAAGCTTCCTTGTGCAAGTTTTTACTGTCATTTAACAGGAAGTATTCTTTGAAATCAGTAAAGACCTGAGATTCAACATTTGCATGGTACTAAAAAAATCAATCTAGATGGATATGCCTGCTTTGATTCCAACTAACATGTTTAGAGGCATTTTCTTCCATGAAGGTGCAATAAAAAAAAAAACTGCCTTGCATCTAAATTGCAGGTGATGGAGCAAGATCTGAATGAATACATGAATAAATTAAGTGGGTTTTGCTTATGTCCCTGAAAATCAGAATAGGTTTGTTTCTGTTGAATGTGATTTAGAGTACGTGACTGGGTCAGGAGATCCAGGCTCTAATCTGGATTCTGCCACATGCTTGCCCAGCAACCAGGCAGATCATTTTACCTTTACTGCCTCAATGTTATAGCCATGTTGCTACTTATCTCATACAGATGTTCTGTCAGCAAAGCTTTGACAGCACTTATACCATACCACTGAAATAAATACCATCTCTGAGCTGAAGCCTTCCTTGCACTTAAACCAGGGCTTCATCAATGGACAGAGTTCAAGGAAAAGCACAAATGGAAGAGCCAAGAGCCAGCTGCACAGCTTGCAGTTAGCCAAATTTATACTACTGCTCCCATTGCTTCCTACTGTCGTGAAAAAGAATTGTGTCTCCATACTATCATTATACGTGACTGCATGACATCATCCTCCAGCCCTCAGATAAACTCCCAGAGCCAGAAACCTTACAATAGTGCTTTTTAATCACAAAGCCCTCCCCCCTCACACACACAGTTAAACTTTAGAACACTTTATGCTTTTTCTCATCCTAAATTAAAAAGTAACCAGATGAACTTGGGATAAGAACAGAGTTTGAGGGAAACCTAACCTGAATAGTTTCATATCTACTGTATGACGGGTACTGTATTAAACTGGTTTTCAACAATATTCAAATGACTAAGCTTGACAGAAATACCAATTCCAGATTCAGTCAGCCCAGAAACAATTTATTCCCCAGGCTAAGATAAAGTTACTTAACGTCCATCTGCAAAACGGTACTTTCCTGTGGAATCCCGACTGATTAATCTTGGAGCGAGATCTCCGAGAACTGCTATCAGGAGATCACCCTCTGCAGCCAGCCCTTTGAATGGGGCTGACAGCAGAGGCAACGCTTGCATAGTGACAGAGACTAAAAAATGTAAGTTGTGAAAGACTGCTTTGATTGCTATGTTCAGACCCCAAACTCATTTTAACGTAAAGCTTCTCCTCTGAAGCTCTCAACTATTATGTATTTAAATAACTTTTATACGAAATTTGTTTGCTTTACTCAATACTGCAAGAAAACCACCCGCGGTAAGACAAAGCCAGAAGTATAGGAAACTATGAGAAAACTGGAAAATCCACCAGCATCTAGGCCTCAGGACTATGTTGCAAGTCACTGGCATATGCAACTCATTTTCTAGTTAAGCAATTCTCCCCGGGGACACAGAGTCTGCAGTCCACATGCAGGATCAGATTTCATGAGCAGTTGTAGGAAAATGCAAGCCCTGTGCATTTGCAAGTCAAAACTAGTGAAGGCAGGAGCTTGCCTGGCTATCTTTGCTTACTTTTCCCTCTGAGAATTTTTGTTGATAAGAAACATTTGTTAAGATACAAAGATGAGAGGACAGCAAAGAAAAGATGGAGTATTTGCTTAGTGCTTTTATGAATACATCTGGATAGATATGTTAAATATAAATATTTTATATATAAATATGCATAGTTAGCCCTGGAACTCTGGCAGTGCTTCCATCTCATCTGCAAGTACCCGAGACTGTTGAGCTTACTTCAAACTTATTTCATATATATATATATATATATATATATATTTTTTTTTACACAATTCATGTTTATGTAACTCATTTCAGTCTTCAGACATGATGCAAACAATCCCAACTTGCTTTAAAAGAACACTTATATATTCCATACTTATTTTTCTCATCTTTAATTGATCCACTCTGTCAAAACCAAGTTCATTTAAAGTCTGCAATGAGCAATCGCAGATACGCACGAGCCCATGCACTTTATGTAGCTCAAAGAAGTTATTAACAGCAGCTACATGAAGTTTCAGCTGGAGCAATGAACAAGGCTGCTCCCCGCAGTCGGCAGCCCGCAGCCCCCCCCTCCGCGGACTTCTCCCGATGCCCAGGAGGCGGCCGAGTTTTAGCTTCTCCTGGGGTTTCACGGGACGGACCCTTACCTTGGCGTGAGCGGCTTCGCCCTTTTCAAACATCATCTTCAGTTTGCTCAGCGGAACGCTGCACTTCTCGATCTTCGCCGCCGAGTCCGGGCTTTCAGCGGCTTCGGGCTTCTCCACCTCTCGCCTGGCTTCTCTCGGGCAGTTTTCCATCTCACCCCCCTCCAGCGAGCGGCTTCTGAGCTCCTCGCTCTCGGCGCCGGGGCACGGCGGCTGGCCGGGGGGGGCCCGGCGCTGGCAGGCAGCGGCAGCCCCCGGCCGCGGCTCGGCGCCCGGGCTCGGGCTCTCCCAGCGCTTCTTCAGCGCGCTCAGCGTCCCCCTCCTAAAGTGAGGGGGGAGATTCTCCGCGCTCTGCAAAGAACGAGGAGTTAACTGCAGTTAGCTGCCTGGTGAAGCACCGAAGCGCTTCCTTTAAATGCGAAAGGAAGTTAATGGCTCAGTACTGATCTCAGCTCTCTGCTTTTTTCAGACAGCTGTGAATAGTTACAACTGTGCCACATGGAGAAAGCATCCCGGATAGGAGAGGAAGGAGGGGGGAGAGGAGAAAAGTCAGGAGCTCAAGCAGGAAGTGATCAAACAGGATGGCCTTATAAGGAAAAAGGGAGTCGAGGTCTAATGAGTTAAATGACACACAAAAGGCTTGAATCTACACATGAAGGAGAGGGACCAAAATCCACATAACAAGGGTCTCTAGTCCTACAACAAGCAAACAGAAAAAGCAGCCATATGAGATGGGTGGTGTGCCATATGTTGCAATGTCTTCCAGCTGTTTCTGAAGACAACAATTAGTAGGCTGTTCTAAAAAGCTATAGATTATCTTTCAGAAACAACTACTTTTTTGGAGTTGGCTATTTGTACCATCAGTTAACCGTAGCATTTTAGTTAGCATTTAGTTACAAGACATCTCCATCTTCCATATTTTATACCATACCTGTAAGGCACAAGCTAAACACTGACTACTAATTTCTTTGTGCTCATGTTTAAAAATACCAGACAATTTGGTGGAATTTGTCTTCTATTTTGCACCACACATTGCAAGCTCTAGACAGGATACAAACACACAGACCACAAGCTCTGCCTTACCATTGCGAATTTGATGGTAACACACGGAGCAGTACTCCTCAGATTCAAGTGCCTTCCAGACTAGTTTTGCTTACAAGCGGTTACCTGTCCCCAGAGTAACAGGCCACCCTACGTTTGATTCATTCAGATGTAATACCTGCCAGCATGGCATTTTTGCTGTCTGTCCCTTATGGAGACCACTACGTATCAAACTCACTGCAAGTGGAACAGGTCTGTAAGGCTTATGGGAATTAACCAGGATTAGCAGCTATATTAGGATTTAAGTCTCTCACCCTGTTACTCTTCTGGTCACATTTTGAACACTGCTTTGCAAATTAACTTGAATCCACTGAGACTTCAAAAAGATCAGTGTGTTAGCTGACTGTATTTAAAAGAAAGCACTAAAGTTGTAAGGCAAATGTTATAATGTAGCAGAAGTAGTCAAAATTGCACATCAGGTTTCCACAGGAACATCTCTGGACACCAGGCATATTGCTGCCTATGAAGTCCTGGCGTACCTCATAACACAAGTCATTCTTGCTTGGGACTTGCCTGTCCCAGGTCATACTAGCAATGAAGAAAATTTAAGAGTGGATAATAATTTTTAGAACACTAGTTTATCACACCTATATCCTGAACAGGAGAATGACTCCTCAAGCATTAAAGAAATCAAGGATGCTGGCACTAACAAAGACTTACCTATATATCCCGTAAATATTGTTGGTCTTTTTAAATGAGCATGAAACTGAGGATCTGCTTATAGACGCAGACCTGCAATGTTAGTGCTTGATCTTCCACCAGGGTCCCCTGGCCCCAGAACAGTGAGTGCGTGTAGTTCACAGGAGGGAATGCGAGGCTGTAACAGAGCCAAACGGAGGGCTCTCCCCTCATCCAGGGGCATTTTGAACCCCATAAGCCCCTTCAGAGATGACTCCCCTGAATGGATTCTACAGTTATCAGATATACACATTAGATTTCAGAGAGGATCACAGATTCTTTTAAGCAGACTTCCAAATTTAGTTATGAAGAGGTACCACATAATTGCCTACAGCTAAGAACAGAGGTGGATATTCATGTGTTGTGGTTAGAACTACAGACTGACAGCCAACTGGTTTTGGCTTTTGCTTAGGACTGAATTGGTGATTCAATATACAGCTTTGGGCAAGTCACTTGATTTTCTTGTGTCTTATTCACACTGGAAAAGGGCAAGGGGAGAGGGCCAAAGGCAGAAACTGGGTCTAAGCCAACTTTTCTGTAGGACACGCGGCAACAACTTTGATATTCCCCAGATCGACTGTCACAGGAATGGTGCATGTAGGCGATCTGTTCTGATTGCAGGCTATTGCTTATTGCCTAAGAAACAAATACTTACATTTCTTTTTTTCTCAGCAGTGGCTTCTTCAGCTGCTTTCTGATACCTTTGAGAAAGAGGAAGGAGGGGGAAAAAAAAACATTTTTAATCAGAATACTGAATGCTCTTGAAGACAGCTGAGATTCTTTCTCCAGCAAGGATTTCATGCACTTCCCAGACCTATCAGATAAAACCAGACGCTGGAAAAAATAATAGTAAATAGTATCTGAACAATGTAAAGTGATAGACACATTTTAAGCCATTCAGCTTACAGTAATAGCATGCATTAACAATTTTCATTATCTAAACACTCTTAGTCTCAAATATAGACAGTTTACCTTGGAATGGCTCTATTGTTTCCCCCACCCAGCTGTCTACTCTGCCCCCTTGCAGGAATAACTCGGCTATTTATACAGCAGCTGCTGAACCGTAACAAATTACAGCTTGGCATACGAGGAAAATCTACATAAGTGCCAGTTTATCTTACTATGCTGGGTTGTAAACTGCAGCAATTCAGCAGTTGCTTCATGAGCAGCTGGACCATCCCAGCAGTGGAAACAGTAATCGCAGCCCTCTGAAGATAAGCCACCCTGGATCATGAATCAAAGTCCTTTAAGAAGCTATAGAAAAATCCCAGCAATCTGCGCTCCGCTGCACTGGGCATAAGCACATCCACAGCTAGGAGCACATACACCACGCCACTCGGGATACTGCACAAGTTGACTGCGCTTTCCTTTTGAAATGCACAGACTAATCTAATCACATATGATGAATTTTGCCACATGTAGTGTAACTAGATATTTACTGTAACTAAGCAACTGTCAATAGGTTACAGACAGTAAATGAAACACTAATAATAGTCATCAACTTCAGCCTTTAAATAATTGTTGGTGTCAAACCTATCAGAGGGCTCAATAACTTCTAAGAAAAAATCCTCTTATGTGCCGATACCTGCTCTGTTACTCAGTTCTTCCTTGTAGCAAGTGATTTTTTTCCCCACTGTGAATGGTATTCTCCCATACGGACTTCTCTTCTTGCTACTGTAGAGATCAGACAGACTGCACCCTTACCTATTCCTGTTCTGTGAGCTGCATTTACTGTGCAGCTGAAAGCTGCTGAAGGAGTGTGCATGGCCCTCTTTAATAAATGCAGAAGCATTAACCCATGTCTTCTATACTACACAGTTTCCAAACGCTGAATGAGTCATGCTGCTGAAAAAGTAAGTTTGTGGAGGAAGAGAAGTCAATACTGGAAGAAGCAGCAAAGAGACCCCTGGGGATGAAAGTCCAATACCATGGTGGAAATCACAGACAAGGACTGAAGAATCCCAGACAGCACTGTAAGTTAGCCCACCTCAGTGCATTTTTTAAGTCTCTGCTGTTAGCTGCAAATTTGTGTGTCTCTGACCTGTCAAAACTCAATCTAAACACTACATGGGATGGGAAAAGTGTTTTCACATACAAATATTTAATAAGAGCAATTTAGAAAAATTATATTTCTTGCTGCAAGTGTCAGAGTTGGCAAAGCCGATAGCACTGTGGTTTTTCAAGGCATTGACACTGCTGATGTAGAGGGACCCTACTTGATTAAGAAATAGCAGTTTGGATTACTTCCAGTAAGCCCTTTTCAAAGGATTATCAACATTTAGCAAGATGACCAGGTTCTGTAATCAAATTTCAGTGAGTGAATAAATTACTTAACAGAGTGGTCAAAGCAAGCAGCTTCTCCCTAGGACACAGTACTTAAAGAATAACAGCTATGTTTCTGTAAAGTCCAGATTGCAATTATTCTCCCTCTATAGACTCCATAAAGTTTCCCCCACACTCAGGATTTAAATACTCCAAAACCTTGCTCCCCTATTAATGCAATAGCCCAGGGGACTTGGTTGTGCAACTCCCATTGAAAATCCAAGCCATAGTCTAGAAACGCAAGCTTTTCCAGAATACACACGTAGGCTACTGCCACTCAGCAACAGTCTTTCCCAATTTATAAAATATTACTTTATTATTTGACTGTCATTTATCATCCACCTCTCAGACAAAAGGGAGAGATGGTATTCCTTTTCTGCACAGTATTGTGAGACATGTGGAAGGGGACGTGTGTAGAGAACACGACTACTGTGAAATTCTCGGAAAGAGTTCTTCCTGGGGGTTACATCCATAACTAGCAGTTGTCAGAAGTGCAGTTTCTAACTGGTACTCCAGTTAGCCAATAAAGCGTTACTGCTACTTTTTATAGTGCCAGGCAGGAAATGCCATGTTAGAGAGGAACCTATGTACCCTGTGCTCGGGCTGTAAAAGCCCATTCTGATTAAGTAAAAGTCTGATGGCAATAGCTGCTACACTCCAATGCTCTACCTTCAAAAGCATATTGTACTTTGACAGAGAATGCTGTACTTTCTTTTCTGCTAGAAGAAAAATTATAATTCTAATTGCTGTAACAATATAATTTGGCAGTAACTAAAAAAAAAATTTGCACAGCACATATTCAACCAGAAACTTAAATGCCTACAGAGCTATGTTATTTTTAAGAAGGAAAGCAACTGTCAGTGAAGCAGTCATTGTTGAAGGTAGCAGCTGCCAACCAACACATACTGATTGCATTCAAAAGCCTGACTGCACTTACTTGGAGAACCTCTCCGCAAGAGCTGATGACTTATTCTTGTTGACTAGAGAAAGCTCTTTGGCAGTGATTCTCAGAGACTGTGAAATCCATTGTCTTCTGTTAAACGGGGAGGGCTCCATCTTATCACCACGAATACCTACTCAGGAAAAAAGTAAAGTATTAGTCAATATGAACTATTCGAGCTGAAAGGTGGTTTCACAAAATGATTCAACACTAAGTCAGCATTTAGGTGCTCCCAACACCTGAACGTTGCCACCATGTCCTGGTCATTCAGGCTCTTGTGTATTAAGTGGCTAAGAAAATGACATCAGATTAAAGTTGCAATTTCCTCTGAAGATGCCTTTGAGATGGTCTCCTTGATAAAACACTAGCCACAATGTCAGGGGTAAGAGAGAAGCCGTAAGCCAGGACAGGAGTAAGAAGCAAGCTGTGATTGAAAAGGATGCTGATGTGAAACTCTGTATTTCTTTAACACACACAAACATGCACGCACTCCAGGAAGCCCTAATATGCCCTCTCTTGTTCTGGCTTCTCAACCAAATATGCTGGCATTTATGTAAGAAGGCAAGAGTTATGAAACCTAAGAGGATGTAATTCCTATGCAAACATTTTTCTTTTACCCTTGTGGTGTTCATTCTTAACGCAGCAGCCGTTTCCTTTGTGAGCTAAAACAAGTCTTCTGTTCAGGGAGGCAGCTGTAAACTTCATGTTGCAATAGCTATCAGTTACCTAAAGGAGTAATTTTAACTGCTCTGTACTGCTGTAAACTGGAATAGATTTTGTACAGCTTTTCATCACAGAAGCCAACAAGACTGTATCAGATTTTTTTTTCTTTACATAGTTTTTTTTTTTTTTGTGGAGGAGGAAAGGGGGGGGAAGTAATTTAGAGTTCTTTGATAAGACCAAAATAAAACTAGTGGGGCAACGCCTTTCCTTTTTTCCTCTTTTCTTTTATCCCTGGTCTTATGTCACACAATGCCTGTAGCAAGTGCATTAACTGATCCTACAATGCTAAGATCACTGAAGCTGATCTCTTTCTCATTTTTTCCATCCATTTCTTTAACTGATTCGCACCATTAGGTCACAGAATGCTAGAAGTCTGAGTACAGGTACACACTCCTAGACCATTAGTCACACTTTAAATGGGAGCACATTAGGAAAACTTGATACGAACAGTCAATCGAATGTAGGGAAGACCACGTTTCTGAAATCTTCATATGCATATAACATAATTGCTCATAAAATGACAAAGACTTGGACTTCAATAGCGCCTCAGTTCAAAAGAATTCAGGTATCAGCAAGCAGAGCCTCACTGATTTGGTGGGAAACTGCATCAGAGGTACCAGGGAACTGGGTCTGCCAGCGCCCGCTTGCTGCTGGAACCAGAGGACTCTCTAGTGCTGCACCCTGCTGCTGTGTACAGCCAAAACAAGGAGCAGATTAACATTTTGCTGTCCTGGCGGACGTAATCAGGAGGAATGTGACTTTCTCTAACATTCCTTAATTCACCTGATGTAACTGAGGGAATGATGCACCATGCCAGTACATGTTTTTCAAGACAATGATTTAGATGGTACGTTTAGATGTACGGATTGAATTGTCCTGGCAAATAATAAAAGTTACGCTATTTCTGTTGTAGCGTTGAAACGCACTAAAACTACTGTTCAATTTTATGTTTCCAGTTGCAGCTTATTGCAGCTTCAGATTCACATCTTCCACTTCAGGCAGTCTCCAAAATACTTCCATTGCCCCTTCCAACTGGCAGTGTTGAAGAGTTACTTTTTGAAATTTATGGTTTCCAGAAAACATTTTGTGTCATTAAGTTATTCTATTAACCTGTGCACTTTCGTACAGATTTACTAGGCTAGAAAAAGGATGCTCTCCGTCCTGCAGGCTCAAAACAGTTACCAGTCTTTGCCAATTGCACAAATGATCATCCACAAGGAAAAAGGCTCTTCTAACTAGAATATAAGAGGAGCACTCATTTTTTTCCTCACTTTTTAAAAGCATATTAACCATGCAAGTAAATAATAATTTCTGTGATTACAAAATTTAGTCCCTATTATCAATGTTCAGTAGCAAACATTTAGCACATAGCTTTAATAAAGCCACACAATACATACACAGAGATTATAGATTATATTTACATCTAAAAAATATTTCCATGTTAAAAAAAAATCTGAAACAGCTGTGTAAAGCTACAGATTAAACTTTTGTTTTAAGATTAATCTTGAGCCAAGAGATTATCTGAGGCACCACTTTGCACTTTAAATTGTCTTTTTCAAAAGGGAGTCAATTTTGTACCGGCGAGAGTAGCAAGACATTTATTAGAGTCGCCCCTTGGCAGAGAGAGCAGGTTGCCAGTCGACACCCACCTGACACGGAACGACAGGTTGAACAGCAAGGCAAACAGAAAGAAAAACAGAAAGAAAACAAAATATAGTTTAAGTGCCCAGGAAATAAACCTCTTCTTGCTGCACAGGCATTCCACTGCTCCCATTAGTGACTGCAGTTTTGGGGATGCATTTTTTTTCCTGTTGCATTATAGTTCACTTTACCTACGTTTCTTCCCCTTTAAAGCCAGAGGTACATTAAGACAATCAGGACTGTCCTGGCAAAGATCTCTGATAGAGGCAATAGCTACTGCTAGGACTTTCAAATGGAAAGTTAAGAAGCTTATTTGTATTCTCTGTCGCTAGAAAAGACCCGAAACGGAACTCTAAGACGCCCAGAAACTTGTGCCCCTACGCTTTTAACGCCATTCCACATTCTCAGCACTTCCCCAAACGCTTATAGTTTCAGCACGTCCAAGCATCTCCGTCCTTTTTTTGCTGCTCCTTCTGAATAATTTATTCCAAGTCATTTCAGGAAATAGTCCTTTACTGTAAGCATTAAAATTTAAACAAGAGCGCAAACATTCTGCACAGCGCAGTGGAGACAGATGATGTTCAGAGCAGGGCACACTTCAGAGGAGGAGGAGAAAGGGGAGGCAGAGTTTTGCAATACGTCGAAAAGGGAAAGAACCGCGATTTAGCCACCGCACCGCACCAGCCCCGCTCCGGTAACCGCCGCTAAGAGGTTAACCAACCAAACAGGACCCACGCGCCCGCAGCCCCCCCCCCCGGCCCGGCCCGGCCCGGCCCGGCGCCGAGAGCCGGCGGCGGGCGAGGCGGAGCGCGGCGGGTCCGACCCCCCCCGCCGCCGCCGCCGCCGCCGCCTCCCCACGCACCTGCGGCGCCGGCCGGAGGCGGCTCCCGCGCGCACCTGTCACGGCTGCGGCAGCGACTGCGCCCCGCGCCCGGCGGCGCCGCCGGGCAGCAGCGCCGGCCCCGCCCCCCCGCAGCCTGGCCCCGCCCCCACAGACTGCTCCCGCCTCCCGCGGATTGGCCCCGCCTCCGCAGAGTGGCCCCGCCCCGCCGCTCCGCGGTGAGGGGGCGCTTCGCCGCGCGCATGCACGAGCCTGCGCCGTTTCCCGCCTCTGCGCTTCGATGCTGAGGGGGGCGGCTCGGCCCTGAGGGGGCGGCGGGTGCCCTCGCCCCGGCGCGGCGGCCCCCGGGCAGGGCCGCCCCGAGGGGGGCTGTACGCAGCCCCCCGCCGCGCTCCGGTGGGCTGGGGCTCCCCGTGCTCACCCCGAAAGGTGGCGGCGTCTCCCAGCGGTGGCCCCAGGCCCGAAAGGCCGGGAGCAGGGGCCGAGGGGCCGCCGCGTCCCGCTGGGCCTTGGCAGCCCCCGCCGCGCCCCGCTGAGCGTTGGCAGCCCCCGCGGCCTGGGCTCGCTGAGCAGCACGGGAAGGTTTTCAGCAGCCAGACTCGATAACCTGCATTCCTGAGATAGGGCCGTTCGGCACAGCCTTGTTAGCACGACGCGAGTGTTCCCCCTCCAGCCAGCGGTGGCTCCTCGAGGTGTTTGAGCCGCATGCTTTCAGGAATAGCTTTAGGTGCCTTTTTTTTCTTTCCTCTCCTTGTTATTTTGCGTAATCTGCAAAGTACCAAATTCCTGAGCGAAAAAAAGCAACTGCGTGCAATCAGTGCTGTAACTCCGCTTCCCCGTGGCGGCTGTTGCGCGGGCTGAATCCGACGTGGCCTTTGTCACACCGCCAGCCTGGATCTGCTTTGAGCCGCCCCAGATCTCAGCCGCCCCTTCTGCGCTCGCAGACCTGCCCCAGCGCCTTCGGCAGGTGCCCTCGTCATTAGGACAGGAAGTGACTAGTTCATGTGCTGCTATTACTTTTATAGTAATCTCAGCGTTGACATGTGAAATTTACTCGTTCCAGTAAAAAGCCCAAATTATGGCCCAGAAGATACATTCAGCTCACAAATTATACTCTTCGTGGCTTAAACAAACAGCACAATGATCTAGCTGCCTGCTGAAAGTTTGGAGGTATGTCCAGGCGGAGCAGAAGTGACACTGTTATTAGAGCATGTCAGATAAACTTATATGTGCTGCTATTAAATGACTTGTACAGGAAATTGCATGTTTATCTAGATTACTTGAGCAGGACGTTTCCAGCTTGATTCAGTTGCCTAAACGTAGGTGTCTGCTGCCATTTCAGGCACCCTCAACTGTCTGAGACACCTGCACGGGGCTGGCCAGCACAACGCAGGACAGCTAGAGGCTTGTACCCTCCTGGACTGGCTTCCCCCCTTTCTGGTGGGGGCATCTCAAATGACAGTAGGTGCCAGTGTCCAGGCAACTCTAACAAGCCATTTTTGTATACCAAAGTGTAGCCTCATCCATGGAAATTGGTGATTTATTTTGACTAAGGGCTGTATAGAAAATACTATTATTTCAATAGACTTGACAAAGATTTTCAAAGGGAGAAATCAGCATCTTTCTCTATGAATATATACTGACAAAAATTAGGATTTTAAGAGTTGAAGATGTATGGTGGAGTAATTATTTGGAAATGTTAGGAATCCAAAATGTACTGCGGTAGTGCCTACAACTTTATTTATTCAAGTATCAAGGATAAAATGATCTATCTCACTAATTATCTACATTACAGCAGCTCCCAGATTGCTAATCAAAATCAGTGACAATTAATAGCATAAAAAAAAGTGAAACTGCGTATGAAAGACTGAAGTGTAACGTCCCAGTCTTGGTAACTGCACCACCTGTGCAGCTTCCTCTCCCCAGCCGCATCCAGCTCTGCTGGTTTCAGCAGAGCTCCATGTGGCAAAGGGATCTGCCTGCGCAGAGCTGCTTGTAGGATTAGTGTCTAAACGAGGCCATGGCGTAACATGAGGCATTGCACACAACAGCAAGGGTGGGCAGAAAGGCAGATGAGAGTAGCAGTGAGGAGATGCCACGTTGCCTCAATTAATTGTGTGTAAAGTTTTCAGGATTTAATTTAGAACATTAAAAACATCCTACCGGGTCAGACGATGACACCTCTAGCCCACTATCCTGTCTCCAGTGGTGACAAAGGAGATGCTGTTTGGGAAGCCAGTGAGCCCCAGTACTGCCTGTGGTCCATTCCCTCATACTCTCCAGCAGCCCAAATAGTCCCATTAGAGATGTTAAAGGTATGTCCTTGCCCAGGCCTTTTAGCAGCCGTGTCTGGACCTGTTGCTCGCGAATTTCTCTAATTCCTTTTGAACTTGTTTATACTGTCTGTCTCCACAATATTTGGTGACCACAGGTTCCAGACTTGTGTCGAAAAGTACTTCTCTCTGTTTTAAATTGATCTCTTCGTAGTTTCAGTGTACCTCCTTGTTCTTCAGTAGTGGGATTTGGTGGCTATCAGGTCTTCATTCACTTTTTTGACCCCCTTCACAACTTTGTAAACCTCAGTCATATCCCATTCAGCCTTCTTCTCTCTAAACTGAAGAGTGCCAGTCTTTGTGGTTACTCCTTATTAAGACAGCTGGTCCATCCCCTTCTCTGGACCTTCTCTAACTCCATCACATTCTTCTTGAGATGTTCGGTCCAGAACTGCACTCTGTACTCCAGATGCAAGTGCTGCAAGGATTTATATAACAGCAAAATGAGGCCCTGTGTCCTCGCCTCAATATCATTCTGGAAAACAGCCAGCATTCAGAAAGCTTTTATAGCTGCTGTCGCACACTGAGCCAGTAGCTTCGGAGAACTGTCAATGATCCAAGATCTCTTTCCTCAGTTGTAACTGACAGCTCTGAACGCAACAGCAATTTAAACTGACTGCAATGTTTTCTGGTATTTAGTTGTTTTGGTAAAAGATTGTTGGGAATTGCAGGTATAAAGGGTGACGGCTCAATAAGATGTGAACGTGTTTGGGAAGATAGTCTCAGGTGTACTTGTTAACACGTTTATGGCATTTGTTTCTTTCAAGGGCCAGCATCTTTTCTAGTATTGCTCCTAGAGCAGTATGATGCAACTCATCTCAGTGGAATTACTCCTGATTTCTACCAGAGAGGATAATCTGAAGAAATATTTTCTGTCTTCTCAGTCCTCCCTGTTGGATATTTCATCTGAAGGGTCTATCTTTTGGCACAGCAGCACTTCCTGAGAGAGGCCGCATTCTCTGACTGATTCCTCTGATTGCTGCGGCTGCCGAACTGCGTACAGAAAGGGCACGGCGCTGGCAGGCCGGAGTAAGGCAGCTGCTGAAGGAACCCGGCGGAATGGACAGCGCTAACACACCCACGTGTCATTTCTTTTTTTCAGATCTCCACCCAACCAGTGAACTTCACATGACCCCTCCCAACAGTTCTGGTTTGTTTAATCAGAGATTAAACTGGAATTTTACTTCATTTCCAAACATACTCATCAGTCCTTAAATTCCCTTTTTTACAGAGCTGAGGCAAGAGAAAAATACAACAATCATTAAAATAGCGTGGCACTAAGGAGACCTCGCACAGCTTCTTCATCAGATATGGTGACTTTGCGTCAATGAGTGCAGAGTTCACTACCCCATAATGATTCCACAAGCTTTTCCTGAGTGGAAATAGTTGACTTAGACCCCATTACTATGTAATTATATTTAGTGTTGCTTTACCCCAGCATCTTTCTTTGTATTCATTAGCATTTAGTTTTGCCTGCAATATTACGGCCCAGGTATTCTGTGTCTTGAGATCCTTCTCTAACCCATTCCAGTCAGTCTGGATATTCTGAATAATTCTGTATCATCAGCAAACTTTGTTACTTTGTTGTTTACCTGTTTTTCAGATCATTTATGACTATATTGTACCATTCAGGCCTCAGCACAGATGCTGCCTTATTATAGCTTTCCACATTGGCGGCTTATAAAGCAAAAGCTGCTATTACTTCATGATGAAAGAATCCCAACCTCCCTCCAGTACAGCAACAACATTTCATAGCAGTACTGACAGGATAGCCTGATACATCTCCTGGCGTGTTCCAACCCCCTTTTTGTCCCCAGGTAACTTTAACCATGCAGTTACTTACTGTGAGTTCTTTCATTTTGGGACACTCACAGTTGCTTCTTTATCTTGAATTACAGAATTCATTCTCACTCAGCCCTCTCAGGGACTGAGAAAGATATTGGATCTACCTGATGAACACAGTTATGGATTTCTTCCCTTTTGTACGCATTTGAGTTTATTGCAGAGGCAACAAATAGAAAGGATGAATAGATTCCCTGCAGGATAGGTGTTCTCTGTGGGACAAAGCCAGAGCTGCTGAACAGTTCTTGTAGACCCCTTTACTGGCAGGTTATGGTTATTCCTGGCATCAGTGGTTGCGGCTCTTGCTTTCGGAGCTAGTAAATCTGTGTTCCCATCCAAGGGGCTCCACTAAGCAGTCCTGTAACAACTGAGTATTTCATAGCAACTGATACAGTGATTTGTTTTTGGAGCTTCCTAATTAGCAATCATTAGGTGACTCTTGCAATTACTAGAAGTCCAGGAAGCATCGTCTGCATTTAACAATGAGCAAAGGAAGGAATAGGAACCTGAAATGGCTATTGAGTCACCACTGTCAGAGCTGGGATTAAAGTCCAGTGTCCTAGCCCTACATTTTAGGCATTATATTCTCTTTCTTATTGAGAGAGTCAAATAAAGACATAAGTACCCTTGGGAAGAAGAATTCGAGACAGAGAAAGAGAGACAATAAAGGGAAGGTGAGATCAGAGTGTGCATCACCCCAGCTTTACAGATCCACTTTCTTCCAAAGAGCACATCCTTGCCTTCCCCTTGACCTCTTCCCCTTGCACAGCAATGAGAACCAGCACCTTCTAGCTACCAGTAACAACTGCTGCGCTAGGGGGATTAATCTGCAGGAGGACACATTATCATGCCAGGAGAGGCCACGAGCCCGCTCTGCAGCCCCAAATACTGCTGGAGAGAGAACAGGCAGGGTGCAAGGAGGCTCTGGAGCATCCCTTTGGAGAAGATCATTGATTACAGCTTTCCTCTGACAACTAACAAGCTCTTCCTTTTTTTACGGTGTCAGTCTACCCTCCTGGATTTGTGGACCCAGCAAAGTGCAGGACGGGAGATTAACTGGTTAATGCCAATGGTTTTATCCATCTCCTTTCTGGAGCTTATCAGTTGCTGGGGGGCCCTTTGGACTTAATTGCCTGTTGAAAGCACAATCCCCGACCAGGCTGCTGTGGTACTGTCACGAGAGCAGCTCCTGGGAAAGCAGTATGTCTCCTGTGAGAAGCCGATGAATCTCAGTTGCCTGTTGCTAAATAAGAGACTTGTGGTGGAGTTAAACATTAACATCCTTCCCAGCTCCCATCTGTTCAAGGTTCAAGAGGGAACCCATGCTGAGTCAGCCTGGCAGCTGCATTTCCTGCTCCAGCTCTCTCCTCCCTCAGCGTGATTCACTGACTCCCCCTTTCCGTCAGGAAGTCTTAGTCCTGGATGAAATGATAAGTAAGAGGCAGAGGGATACTTCAGCTGTCTTGCGCCAGGTCACTGGAGATCAGCTCCAGATAACTTGATACCCTGACATCTTCCCTGGCTGTCCTGCAAGTAATCTTGGTGCAGCAAGGAGAAAGGAGGCTCATGGGTACCAAAAGCCCAGCCTGAGCTGCAGACGACTCTCCACCAGCTATTAGTGACCCAGTGCTTGTGCCACATGGCTGAACTCTTCCATTTCCAGGCAGCACTGGACATGGGCTATGAATGCATAGGCCAGCAGATTGTCTCGCTTTTCCCTGTATGGATTGCTTTTATACGTGCACTTTAAATAAAAAGGTAAATCCTTGTAACTGTGGCAGTTTCAGGAGAGTGGCTCGTTAGCAGGGAAGGAGGGTGGCCAGAGATGAAAAGAGCTGTTCCATGTAATATTATTGCCACGGTACATACGCTCCGGCACTGCCAAGTCTCTGGGCGTAGCCAGAGCCTGACACGGGAAATTGATTGTTCAGTGCTGTTGCCTGGCTGCCTCTTAGAGCCGGGGCTCTGCGCTGTTTGCCTCGCGCTGCTGCACGTTGGAATAAGAGCCAGCGATTGCTGTTCGTTAGCTCAGAGGCTGCCTGAGGCACCTACCCCACACTGGTGGAACTTAGTTTTGCCTGGAAAGCAAATTGTTTACTTCAGCATCGATGGAAGTTTGTGAAAATGCAACTGCACAATCTCTGCTGAGCTCAGACCTAGAAACAGCCAAGAGTCTCACTGGCTTTGGGTAAAACTTTGCTGTGGTTACAGGCGTCATGGGATCATGTGATAGCGCTGCTGATCCCTCCAACGTTGTGTTCTTGCCTTGGGTCTCTTCTGCTGTGTAATAGCACATTTTAGAGTTCAAAACATAGTCTTCTTGCTAGGGTCGTTCTTTAATGATATCAGAGCTGTCATTCAAAGGTTGTTGATGAAACCTTTTACTCCTCTGCCTCTACCTCTATTCCTAATTCCCCCAGCCTCCTTCCCACCATGCCAGCCCATACAAAGGCTTCAGCCTTCCCAGCTAAGGGGTTTCTAAGCAGACACAGCTTCTCCCTCCAGCACAGAGGCACTCTCTTGTCTGCTTAGGACAGTGTCACCTATATCTAGTCCTCAAATGCTTTTGGTTCTCAGAGTCGAGTGAATTAAGAGCGAACACAGACCTAAGTGGGACTCTGAGCCCCTTGGAGACATGCTGACAGAGGAATATAGTATGCCTTGAAACGACTTGAGAAAAAAAAGAACCCTAGAGAGGGAAAAGAGCTGGAAAAAGTGTCAGCTGTGAGCTGCCGCCCTCTCCTGAGATCTCTGCTCCCGCGATGAGCACAGCCCTGGCTCTCCCGTGACCTCTTTCTTCCCACAGGATAATGAAAGTCAGCACACTGTAAAGGCAGTCAGGGAGTCAGCTGCTCTGCCACAGGGTTAGTCCTCCCGACAGATGAAAGGAAAGTGGTTTAGTGCCCAAATGAATGTCATGGCTTTAAAGAAGAATTAAGGCCAGATGTTTCCAACAGGCCTGTTGAGACCAGCCTTTTCTGGCATATTTACCAAGCTGCCAAGGAGACCCAGCCAGTGTCCACAGCCCTCCGTGTTGGGAACACCCTGTAATCCCCACGGCTCCACTGCCATTGCTGGAGGCACGCTGGCTGTCCAGAAGGACTGCGCACACGGAGCTGGGGCAGAGATAATGCTGCCAGCTCAATATTTATTCAGTGTTTGTCAATATTTATTCTTCACTGATAATGGTGATGACAGCAGGGGTGTAATAACCAGACAAAATTTAGCACCTTCTGCCTTTGAACAAAACACTGGGGCCAAAAGGTGGCTTAGCTGTGCTGGCATCACCTGGTGTTTAACAGGCAAATAAAGCTTTTGTGGTGCAGGGACTCCATTAGAGCCAGGGAGAGCGCGTTATATTCTCCTCTTGCACAGGGCTTGATGTTTGTATTCAGCTACGTGGTTGAAGCTAAGGACCATTCAGGTGCAGGTAGAACAGATGTAAAATATTAGGAAAAAGGAAACTGAATCCTTGCCTAAGTGCAAGTCTGGGAAAGATCAACATTTCCCACTTTGCTAGGGAGTAACCCAAACCTCAGGACTGCTGGGTGTGTGGTTCCAGCTCACACCCAGCAGTAATTAATCTTGCTGCCAGTGTAGCTGCTGCAGGCCTTCTGACTACAATAGGTATTGCTCTTTTGCATTTTTCAGTCTGCCTGGTGGTTATAGCATTCAACTTTTGGCCTCTGAAGGACAAATTCCTGATGCTGTGCCCTGAGCACTGCTTTGAGGTGGGGTTTCCTCTTGCAAAATCAGCGAGCGCTGAAAATGCCCTGTTGGCTTTGATGACTGGGAAAGGCTTTGCATAGTGTTTCAGACGTAGGTGTCACGTTCCTCATCTTCCTCCTCCTGCCCCATCCTGACCACTGGGATGCTCCTCCTCTAGAGCAGCAGGCAGGATGCGCTTGAGATCGAGGGTGCCGTTGGATCACCATCTTCTACTGGGGAATAAATGGCAAATTCAAAAAGGGCACCCCAAAGCAAGCAAAAGTAAATATAGCAGAATAAAGTTAGGTGGCAGGAAATCCCACTTTTAACCTTTTTTTTCCTACTGGTGCCCACTCAGATAATCAGATACTTTGACATATAATAAAAAATACCCACTCTATAGCCTGACTCCACAAAGCCGAGCAAATGATTGCTGTAAAAAAGGAGCTTTGTACCACACCATTCATTTGTTCTCACAACGCTGCTTCGTATTTCAGTATATACATCAGGTTCGTTCTGCTCTGTAATGTTATGGATAGAAAATGCAATTGTTTCTGCTGCGGTTCCAAAAGCAAGTTTCAATAGAAGGCCTTTGGGAGAAGGAAGGTGAGCCAGGCAGCAGACTCCATGGCGGTGCTGGATGGAGTTCAAGGAAAACCATTTGCCTCACCACCCTCCTGTAAATTAACAGGAGATGGTGACTAACGGGAGGGAAACCTGACCATGGTGTCAACACACAAATGTTTGTATTTGCCTTCTAGATACGTATAAAGCCTTATCTGATTATAGCATGTTCTATACCTTGAATTGTATTGCTTCTGCACCCTTAGAAGACAGACAAAATTATTGTTATAAAACATGAATTATTTACTAGCTGTACAGACTGGCTCTGTTTTCCCACCCCATCTGCACTTAAAGCCAATGTGGTTACAGTCTGTAAGAACTCTGCCAAAACTGCAGATATCCTGACTGATGTCCGTGGCACGCTGACCACTTTACTGCCGGGCATTTCAGTTCAATGGGGTGATCTCGCAGGAGCAGCGCAGCACTGGCTTCAGGAAAATGATCTAATCTGAGCATTAACAATGATTTACATCACATCAGGGCCTGATTTCAAAGGTCCTGAGCTCCTGTAGGATATCCAGGTATTCAGCATGTCTGAAAATGAGGCTCATAACTGCTTTGTGCGACGATTTCTCCATTGGTTTGATATCCTAATAGAAGGCAATGGATGCACTAAAAATTAACGAGCAGATTCTGGAGGTAAAGAGCTCTGTAAAACACAGATAATACTTAACCGCTTCACAGGGGGCATAAGGATTAATGAGTTAATGTTTGCAAAGTGCTTTGAAGATGAAAAGTGCTAAGTCTTGTTACATCTGGTGGGTGAAGTAAATGAGAATGAGGAACAGGTTCTCGATTCCATACTGTAACTACCAGAAACAAGGTCTCTCTACATGTCATAAAAAATAAGGCTCTGAAAATGGTTTGCTCGCCTGCTGTCCAGGGCAGTTTATATTCAGAGGGCCCCTGGCATCGACAGGGCAGAAGGAAGGGTGCCACACTGATTCCACAGACTGCAGTTGGTCACTTCCCATTTATTTTGCTCCAAGTTATTTATTCTTTAATTTGCTTTTCTTTCATTCTTATGTGCACGTCTTGGAGATGCTGTTCAATGAAACTCTCGCAGAATCTGCCAGCTGGACCATCAATTTATAGTACAGCTTGTGCTATAGTTTCTAATCTCTTGGATAGACCTTGATTACTTCACTGGCTGTAACTTAAACACCTCCATTTGCTAGACCATAATTGCAGGTAATATTGTTAAGCAGGGTCCAGGTTACCTTGCTGGGCAAGTGGCAGAGTGTAGGAACATTGTCCTGACAAGTATCTTGAGCCTTGAAGGCTGCAAAACTGTATCCTTCACCCGAACCAAACCCACTACAAAATGTATTATTTCTTTAACAGCATATTTCTTAATCATCTAAAATCCCCAAACAACCCTCAGTCTCTTAATTTTGCTGTATAATTTCTGTGGAATCTTTCCATGTCCTTTCCCTGTTGTGCTAAAGCAAGATGATTGCAAGGTGTTTTTCCCCTGTGGGAATCCCCTTCAGGGCATCATTCTCCACTGCAGCCCCACGTGGCCCTGCCTAACGCCGGTGGGCTGAGGCACGTGCGAGCAGTCTGCGATTGCCGTGGGTTTGATGCTCTCAGTAGGTGAGATCTGGTCCTTTATCTGTCAGTCTGATGCTTTCGTTTCAAGTATGATGGCTCTGCAATGTTAATATTAAATGTGCAATGCCTAGAATTAAACATTCAAGTTCCCGTGGGCTCTAATGAGTCCTTCCTGTGTAAATGAACTGATTTTACGCTGTTTGGCCTGGATTTACAAAGCTACTGCAAGACATCAGTGGATTTATGCCCTTTCTATATTGGAACCGTCTGGAGGAAATCCTGCGTCCTGCGACATTTCTGGCTGGAGCCGAGGTTTCCCTCCTGTCCCCAATGTCCCCCCGCCCCGTCCCTGGTGGTGGGAGCCCTGGCAGCTGCCGCGGCCCCTTCCCCATCCGCAGGGCCGGGGACATACGGTCTGTAACCTTGGCAAGGAAAGCCCGCTGCCAACGCTGGGCAGGACCCGTCCCACCCCGAATGCGCTTGCACCGCTCTTTTCCTCAGTTAATTTCTGTATCCTTGAATCACCCACTCAATTTAACCCCGCAAATGCCACAGAGGGTGTCTGCGCGTGCGAGGGAGGAGGGGCGGGCGGGACAGGATCGGTGCAGGACACGCTGTACCGAATTTCGGGGCACGTTCACCTTTGCGCTATTCAACAATGACACCTACAGGCCGCGGAGGGACAGAAGCGAACAGAGATCGGCGCAAAGAAGCGGCCAGCGCCGCGGGTGCGAAGCCAAGGCTGCGCCTCGGGCTCCGGCTTCTGTGAGAAGCCCCGGGGAGCACCCCGCACCCCCCTTAGGCTGCTGCCTTCAGTGTGCAGAAGAGTGTTGGGATCTTTGGGGGAAAAATAGAAATAGAAAAAAATATATATATATATATGTATGTATATGTAGTCCTGCTCAGGGATGTGTGCGTCCCCGTTGTGACTGGAATAAAGCGCGCTGCGGGGCTGCTCTCCCCGCCCGTGGAGCGGCCGCGCGCAGCCGTTAGCGGTGGCGCGCAGCCGTTAACGGTCGTTTCTGTCAGGGCGCCCGCGGGCGCGCGGCGGCTGGCGCAGCCCATTCCTGCCGGCGGGGGGGTGGGGTGGGGTGGGGTGGGTGGGAGGGGCGGCTCCTCCCCCTCCTCCCTCGCGCAATGGTTCGCTCCGCCCCAAGGACCTCCCTCCCCGCCCCCGCCCCCGCCGGAAGCCGGCCGGCCTGCGCGGCCCCGGAAGCGCTCGGCGTGACCCGGAAGAGGCGGCGGGCGGGCGGCAGGGGGCCGGGCCCTGGCGGCGGAGCCGGAGGCGGAGCCCGAGTGTCCTTATCGCTGGCGCTGGCGCGGCCGCCGCCGGGCAGCGGGGAGCGCGGCGCGGGTCCCGGGCCCGCCGGCCTCGGCGCGGGCGGCAGGATGCTGCTGTTCGTGGAGGTGGGGGCGCGGCGCGGCGGGGCCATGTGGCGGCAGGCCGCGCACGCCGCGCGGGCGGGTGGCGGGGGAGGGGAGGGGACGGGCTGACACAGCAAATCTGGGGGCGGCGGCGGCGGCCACGGGCCCGGCGGGGGGGGGGGGGGCTCGGCGGGGGAGCGCCCGGCGCTCTGGAAGGTTCCGTCGGCGGCGGCGCCTCGGCGCGGGGGCGGCGGCGGCGGGTGAAAGGCACCGCCGTGACCTTCCGGGGGAGCCGCCGCGCCGCGGCCTGGCCTGAAGGTTACGGCGGCGCGGCCCGAGGGCGGCCCCGCTCGGCGCCGGCGGCTCCCCCGGGGCGCAGCCAGGCGGGGCCCGGCGCGCGGCGGCCCCGGTGCTGCCGGCGGGCTGAGCCCGGCCCCCCGGAGGGAGCAGCGCGGCCTGTCCGGGGCCTCCGCGCCGAGCGGGTTGGTTCCCTCGTGGCGCCGCGGGGGACGATGATTTCCCGGCGAGAGGTGGGGGCGGGCGGCCCCGCGGGGCGGCCGCGCCGGGGAGGACACGGGGGACGCGGCCCCGCCGGGGCTCGGCTCGGCCGCTGGGCGCCCCGGCCCGCGCGGCGCGGGTTTTCCTGCGTTTCGCGGAATCCGGCGAGAGGCAGTTTCGGTATTTGCTGGGCAAACGCGGCGCCATGAAACTTCCCAGTAAGTTTTGTCCGAAAAGCGCGCGGGGGTGGGCTGCCCCCCTCCCGGCTGCGGCGTGGGAGTAACCGGGGAGCCCCAATCGCTTTCTGCTGCAGCGCTCCGCTGAAGCGCCGTGGTGTTCCCTCGCACGGACACCGAAGCGCATACCGCAATTAAAGACTTGTAAATAAAACAGGTTGGGAAACACTTTCTGTTTTATGAGCTGGTCACCTTAGTTCTGAAATAAATACTGTTTGCCTCACACGGCGAGAAGAACCCGTGGTGTAACCCCAGAGTGACGAGCCTGGAGGTTTTGGTGTCGCAGCGTTTAACTTTGAAGAGGAACTGTTGAAGCTGATCAGAGCCGCGGCCTGGAGTCGTGAACAGCCGCCGTCGCCTGAGCCCCGGCGCGGCAGCGAGGCGCTCGGCCTGCGAGACGGCTGCCCTCGCGCAGGGGCGTGCGAGGCGGCTTCCAGGATTTGCAGGGGTGAAACGAAGCAGTAGTTTGGTGAACGGGGCTCAGGCTGCTCGCAGGAAGCCGGAGCACGTCGGGAGCCTGCGAAGGCAGGCAGGGCACGTCTGAATATTTAGCAAATCCTTTTAGAGCTTCAACTTGACTTATTTTAGTTGCTTTGTTTGATCTCCTTCCTTCTTTCCTACAGACAGTGTTACAAGTTAGTTTTTGTGATCTTCCTTCAGGAAGCAGCGGTGTTTAATTTTGAGCTTCTGAGGGCGATCCTGATTTGCTTTTTCCAAGGTGCCTTTTCGCTGCCAGGACAGGGAACTCAAGCTCTTAACTAGGTGTTCTGAAATGCTGTAGTCAAATGCTTTAAAGCAGACGGTACCTTTTATCCTAGGATCTTTGGGGTTGTCTGAAAAATACCTTACAGAACAGGATTGTATTTGAAGCCCTGAAATGCTTTTGGGAGGATTAGCTGAGTTATTTTATCTGTCAGTGATATATTTCATGTTTAACTGACATATGCATGTGCTAATTGTGAACAGATTCCTTCACAGCATGCACAGTGGAGTTCTGTTCACCTTAAATATTTCTTTTAGCTGAAAATATTTGGTGTAGTGAGAGATTTGTATAAGGCTCAGGTTATTTTTCATTCATTCATCTTTAGGGTAGATTTTATCTTTTGCTTTCAGGGGCAAGCAAGGGCCAGCATATTGTTAGCATTTAATGATAATTAAGGTGCATTTGGGAGTATTATTAAATGTGTTCTGAAAAATACTAATGGCTTACTGTGTCTGCTCTGAGGCTTGGTGAGTTGAATGCGGGTTTCTAATTCAGTAATGTAATTATATTAGCACCTTACTGGGAAAATTGAAATTGTGCATTTCAGATGGATGGAATTTTGCACTAATTGTTGTCAGTGATGTTTCCCAGTGACAAAGCAGGCCTGTAAGACGCACTAGACGTTGCTGGCCCTCTTCAGCATGTGAGGCTTCCTGTTTCACTCTGGGTGGCAAACAAAAAAAATAACGTGCACAGTTTGTACAGGACTGTGGCATTAAACATTTAAAGCTGGACAAGTCCTGGTGGACCATTTTCTGCTTTTGTTACTTCAGATACGTTCTCTCTGATCAATCTCTTCCAGGAAATCCCGGGATTGCAGAGAGGAATTCATTAAAAACTCAGTGCGGCACAGTTGCGCGAAGTCTTTCGGGTCCTACAGCGGCGTCTCCCTCCGCCGCAGCTGTGTGGGGGCAGAGCTGCTGGCCTGCCGGGGGTCCCGGCCTTTGCAGCCCCTCCAGGGAAGGCGACCGCAGACCTCTCCTGGGCGGAGAGGAAGCAGCCTCGGCAGACGGGGAATTGCGGGAGAGCTCATCTGCCCCCTCCTGATCCAGAGCCGCAAATAGCGAGCAATGTGGGGCACTGACACAGTTGAGGGTGGTGCCATCTTCATCTGGCACGACTTGCACGAAGGAGCCTGCGCTTTACCTAGCGATAAAGGAGCCGCATTCTAGTTCTGGGGTGCTTGTACTGGCTAATGAAAAAGTGTTCTGTATTCAATGAAAGTAGTTCTCCCCTGACCATTAAAGTTAACGTATGTTTTGAGAATTACCTGGGATCCTCAGAGCACTGAATAGTTTTTACGTGATGCGCTGCAGTCAGGTCAAAGGAGATCTGATTGCTGCAGAATACCTTAAAGCAAACTCAGAATATTTTCATTCTTGTTGGCTTAATTGATTATGTTACATTTAACTTAGGCTTTTGTGACAGGAAAAATGTTTCTTTGCTGTTCTTTTGAGATGAGACTGATTCGATAGTTGGTCTGGAGGAATTTCTGGAGGAGCAGCTTTGATCCACGTTTGTCGAAAGCAATGTAAACTAAAGGGAAGCCCTGCTGCAGAGGACAGCTTTGTCAGCTCATGGATACCCATGAGCGTTCCTAACCTTTGTATCTCTGTAAAGCTTTAACCTCATCATGAAAGTTCCCGATAGCAGCTGGGAGGATTGTTCTGCGGCCAATCAAATAGGCTCCGTATTTGTCTGTTAGCTGCAGTTAAATAAGCAAGAATTGATATTTTGGCCTTCTCTTCTGAAGGGTCACTTGCTAGAACTGAATGGCACTGCTCCTGGAGCATAACACACTAATTTCAGAAAATTTACGAGAATTAGGGACTTTTTTATTCTCTCAATCTGTGGTGTCTTGCTATTAAGATGAATGACATCAGGGCTGGGTCTTGATGAGCTGTGTTACAGCTCATTTAGTGTTTCTGGCACAAAGAGGAAGTAGCCCACGCTACAGTTCAGGCGTAGCCATTGTATTAATAGATCCATTCATCTCTTAATCAGCCTGAATCTGTTGGTTTCTTAGCACTTCTTGCAGCAACCTGTGATTTCTGGACTTCTGTGTTGCTGCATTTGATATTCAGTATGTTCTGAAGTGAGGAGCAGCGTCATCTGCCATCCTCGAGATTGCTCATGTGCTCCAGGGGTGCAGCAACCTCCCTAAAGGGTGTCAGCTGCAGTATATCATACTTAAAGGTACTTTCAGCTTGAGCTAAGCACTGACTTCTAAGGTAAAAGACAGTGAGGCGCTGTTTATTTCCACAGAACAATGAATCATCTCCTGGAAGTGCGACTTGTCCTTTCTCTTTGATGGAAGGGCTGTTTCAGGAAAAGGGATCTGCTTGCTTTTGGTTCTTGAGCTGGTGTCCCAGCTGACCGGCATGTTGTGTCACAGGAGTGACGAGCTGTTGAGCAAGGTTAAGTTTTCAATTTGCTCAACTGCTTTAACAGGAGGATTGAAGTACGTTGGCAGTGATCATTACGTGGGTGTAACATGCTACTGGGTGTTTTCTTGAGGAGGAACTACTCTGAAAACTAAGAATGGGAATGCACTTGTGTCCCTTCACATTAGCTTCACTGCTACCTCTTCTTTCTCTTTC
Organism: Apteryx mantelli; assembly: GCF_036417845.1. Lineage (NCBI taxonomy): Eukaryota > Metazoa > Chordata > Aves > Apterygiformes > Apterygidae > Apteryx > Apteryx mantelli. The sequence goes on along the minus strand of NC_090010.1, from coordinate 4,016,938 downwards.
CAGCTATATTTTTCTTCTAATATTCATGAAAGGGGAAAAACTGCATTGCTGTTTCAGTGAGTCTAGGAGTTTTCACATCCCAAAGAGGGCCATGCAAAAATTGTGATCTCTGTTTTGCCGTCTCTTGTGGTTGTCTTGAACTTCTGCGGTGTTTGGAGGCTTTTTGTTACTGGATTTGGGCTTGTCCTTGTAGCAAATAGCTTTGGAACTAGGTGTGACCTTGGCAAAGGAATTATCTCTAAAGCTATTGCAACTGCTTCCTTATCCTTTTGCTTTATGTATGAGGCTTGGTAGTAAGCCACTCCTTAATTTCAGACTCTAACAGGCTAGCCTCTGAAATACCAAACTTCCTTATTCTTGAATTAGGCTTCTGTGTGAGCTTTGAGCTAGGATTAATGGGTTTTGCCTTATAAATTCAAGCAAGTGTTGTGAATGAAGTGGGCTATCCTATATAGATAGGATATAGGTGACGTTTTCTTCGGATAGATGTCATGACGAAACTCAGTAACTCATCAGTTTACTCTCCTTGAAATGTGGCTTTTTTTAACCTTCCTTTCTAGGAAGAGGTCTTCAGCAGGGAAGAGTTCCCTTTTTGGTGAAAGGGGCTGGAGGATTATGAGAGTCAAGCTCTTAAAAGCTTATGAGTTATCAGAGTTCTTCAAAGCTAGTTGCTTCCTCTGCTGATGTTACTGGATGTCAATAAAAGAGAGGCTGAAGGCAACATTTCTAAGGGAGGTAGAAACTAAATACTTGGAAAATACCGAGGACTTTCCTATTTTGATCAATGAAGAATGACATTGGTGCTTAATAGATGGTTAGAAACTTGAGATGTGGAACTGTATAGGAAATTGCTAAATTCAGCTCTATTGTCTGGCTTGACTTCTAAATCATCTTTGGATTTCCTCTTCTAATAAAAGTGTTCTGGTCTCTTCAGCAGGTAACATCGAAAGGTGCTGGCTTAAACCCTAATGCAAAAGTGTGGCAAGAAGTACCCCAAGGGAGCGGTGAGGCTGTGCCAGCAACAAATGGTGCTGAGCACTCGTGGCAAGAAACAGCGGCTGCACAAGGGACTCATACCGAGGGTGAGATGTCACAGGCCTGTGTTTAAACGCTAGCAATGATACATCCCTTGCTAATTAGCACTGAGTAGTCTCTATGAGACTTAGTCTGGTAGGGAGATGCAATCTCATGCTCTTGTCCTTGGGGTTATTAGTGCTGGTGTAGTCATGAGTACAAATGAATGTGACAAATCAGTAGATAGAAAGATAATTGTTTGTAGAGATTAGATGTCCGAGTAGCGAGCTTTGGCTTAGGAATTCAAGGAGGTATCCAGAGCTGAGCTTGAGCTAGAGTAGCAGTATTCAGGGGGCCCAATGATGACCAAGTATCGCGCTAAGAGGGAAACGGGTTGCTAAATGTGTAGAATGGATTCATGATTGTCTTTCACCATTGCTGCACTTTAGTATACTCTTGACCCTATGAACAGGAAAATTATAGATCTGAGGGCCGCCTACAAGCCTGGCAGATTACTGAGCTGCTGCTGAGAACTGTTGCACGATGGCATTTGTACTGGAGTAGAAATTGCAAAGCATTTATAGTTAGCTGCTTTAAGTCTGTATTCAGTTTCAATCCTTATTTTCCATCCTTACCACATGGTTAATCCTGTCATCCGGAATTAACTAAAGATTCCAGTGGTTTAGCTCTCGATTCATTTTAGAATCGATATGGAGTGAATTGTATAGCTGATGTGACTTGAAACATAGCAGCGGTCTGTTAAAATAGGAAGCATAAGATTCTCTGGAAAAAAGCTTTAGGAAAAGTTAGGGATCAAGGAGGGAGGGTTCAGTTTGTGTGACTGTGTGAAAAGTTTCTGGTAAGTCAGGAGAAATTGAGAGCGCACTGAATTTGTGCGCTGGCTGAGAAACTCATTTGTCTCTTCATAACAATATGAAATAATCAGATCAATGTTGCACTGCTTGGAAAGCTGAGGGATATTTCTCTAAACATGTTTTTATGGCTTTCAGGCGATATCTACTGTAATGGTAAGTGCTTGAATAGTATCACTTCTAAAAGTACATTGTTAGTGGATTAGTCAGTAGTGTGGAAAAGATCTAGTAGAGCATAGTTGATTCTGAATAATCTATCTTGCCTGACTCTGTTGGATTAAACTGAAATTATGCTTGTTTCTATTTCAAGCAGCTGTGGTGAAAACTTAAGTCTGAAGTGTCTTGAACAAGAGATTGGCCAATTTCAACGTCATTCCAGTGTGGTTTTATAGCAATCACTTGATGCTTCTGAGTCCTTTATATAAACAAGGATCACGTAGTGTGTTGAATAAGTCTTTCAGTGATGTAAGCTATTGAAGTGCTTTGTTTTTTAGGCACCTAATTTAAATATTTTAAATATCAGGTGGTAAGCCTGTTTTTAGATCCTCTGCCGCTTTTTGCAATCTTACAATTTCATGATCCTATTATTTATTCTTCTTGCTAAAATTCTAGTGCAAACCAGAAGATCTGTCTGAAAATAGAGAGATAGAAAGTGCTACCCAGTACAAAGTAGACATTGAAGGTGTAAGCTTTTCAGTTAAAGCATTTATTCTTTAAAAGTTGGTAGCCAAAACTTTTCAAATGAAAAATAATCTGAAGCTTATAGTAGGCTTTCTGTTAATGATGTGTTCTTTTGCCAGGTAACATAGAGATTTCGGAGGATAGCTGCAAGCAATATGAAGTGATGTATTCTCCATCTTGTGAAGCTACAAGAAATGGCACAGTAGTTGATGAGGCATCTGCAAATGGAATGGTCCTAGCAGCTGAAGATCTTGGATACCAAATCTATGAAGTTTCTGGTGAGTATTCATGTTACAGTAACGCTGTCAATTCCTGTAATTCTGTGAAGTCTTGTGCAGTTAATCTTGTCCTTTCTGATTGCCATCTGCCTTTCTCTAGGCATTTTAAAGTCCACATCTTTTCTGGTCCACAGAAGATTGCTTATAAAGCACAGGCATTTGGAGAACAATAACGCGGCTATGTGAGGCACTCAGCAGAGCAGGAGGCTCCTTTTCTGTAGTGTTTAAATGAAGTATTTCCTATCAGCAAACCTATGAGAAGTGAATCTGTCCTGTGTGAGAGAAATGGGAACTCCATAAGTGAAAGACCTTGTCTTCTAATGTTCTTGTCACAAGTGAATCCCAAAATGTTGGGCTGTAATATTGATACTTACTGGTTTTTGTCTCTTTCAGTATGGTGAGTCTTTATGTATAGGCAAGGTTTCTTTCTTTAGAAAGAACTTGGTTTAGCTTGTTTATACTTTTCCACCCGTATTCTGGTAGTGTTGAGAATGTACATAGCTGTGAGAAAAGGCTTATTTTTCCAACTGAAATAATAGTAGCCAAGTCCACACTTCCCTCAAGTGGAGGCTTTTAAAAAGTTGATTTTTCTGGGGGAGGGATATAATCAGCAAACCTTTTTCTACCCCAAATTAATTCTGGGTTCTTGTTGTATTAGCAAAACTGGAGTGAATTTATCTTTGCAGAGGCAAAAGTTGGGAAATGTAACCAGGCACAGCAATGTGTTTTTTTATTATTATTGTATATTAAAATTCTGAAAGTGTAATTCCGCTCTTGTCTACAATTTAACTTCTAATTTGAGATTTAATGCTGTTATAGTGGGAGAAGATCTTGGGAAATTTAAGTGCAATTTATAAACTAGGTTAGTAAAGTCCAGTGTTTCTCCCAAGATGGTGCTGATAGAAATGAGTGATATTCTGTTCTTTGTGGACAGGTCTTGAAACTGCTTAATGTGGCAAATACATGTGTGCAGATAGAGCCATCAGTGTAGTTAGTAATTAACTTACCAGGCCTGTAGGTATCTCTCTGGTTACCTGGGAAAACAAAAGACCAAGCGATGTATGTGCATCTCATAGCTTGCTGCAGAAAACAAGCCCTTGGCTCTGTTTAGTAAATATTTTCTGAGTTAAGGTATCACTTGTAAATTCCTAGTAGAAACTCTGGAATTTTCCATTCAATGCGCACTTAAGAGGATCTAAGCCAGCTGCAGCACTTGGGCAAGTACCTGAAAACCATGGGATCTAAATCGCTTCAACAGGATTGACGCAACCTGGAATGCACAGTATGGTGCTGTTTAAGAATGTCTCAATTACCTTTTTCTCTTGTTCTTATCCAGAAGGATTCATGCTTGTATTATACAATGAAACTCCTTCTTGCATTGTATTCTCAATGTGGAACTGAGACCTGATGGTGTTTTGTAAATATGATAACTTTTAGGTGAAGGCAGCTCTGCTGTGTCCACAGAAGACATTAGAGAATGTTTGAAAAAACAACTTGAATTCTGCTTCTCACGGTATAGTACAGTTAATTCAACTGTATATGAAACCTTTATTAAAATTGACACATATTTCCTTTTTGGCTCTATATGTACTGTGCTTGCATCTTCAATTATAAAGTTAGCTGTGGAAAGGAGTTGGTTGGGATTTAAAGCAAGTTTCACTGAACTGCTGCAGAAGCCTTGCGGTATCAGCTGTCTCAGTCTCGTCCACACAGTCTTGTCCTTTAATGAGAATCCAGTTAATGAGAATTTCACAGCTGTAGGATCCTGAGATAATTTAGCTGTGTTGCCAGAAAATATCTCTTTGGCAAGATCCTTCTTTGCAGACAAAGTATCACCCAGAGCACTATAACCTAGGACATCTTTCCAAATGTGGTTGTCTTTAATTATCTTCATTCTGCTTTGTCTGCTAGGATTTTTTTCCGGGAGTGGAAATCTGGGTATATTTTGGCTAGAGTAGCTGTGAATGTTATCAGTGAAAATTTAAGCCTGTAGTTACCCTTTTGTTGCAAGACTTCTGTTAATAAAGTCCAGGATTTGTCTAAAGGGCTGCATTTATGTATTTCCAGTGAGAATCTCTCAAAGGATCTCTATTTGATGTCTCAAATGGATAGCGACCAGTTTGTTCCGATATGGACAATTGCCAACATGGAAGGTATTAAGAAGCTGACAACTGATATGGATCTTATTCTTGAAGTTTTGAGATGTAAGTCTGGGTGTTTGATGTCTATATTAGTAGAACAAAAACCCCTTGCTTGCTTTAGAGAAATGTGTTTGTGTCTTAGCTGGTTATGGCATATTGTCCTAAGAAAACGGTGAAGGGAACTTTTTTCTCCAAATGGTGCTTGTACATAAGTGGCTGTTCTAGACTGAATTTAATTTGGGACTGAGCTTTTTAGATACCTGAACTGTGGATGGAGGCAGCCTCAGACAAGTAACTAAAATGTACTGAAGATCTAACAGAATGCTGCTGATGAATTCAGAGTAAAAGGACTGTTTTAAGAAATCTGTTTTGTTTAGCAGCTTGTCAAAGTACTTTGTTACAAGTTGGGTATGAGGAGTCTAGTACTGCTGAGAGCTTTTACAGTATACAATGTCCAATATTAAGCCAAATTTTGTATTTTAATTTTAGCTTCTCCTATGGTACAAGTGGATGAGAGAGGGGAGAAAGTAAGACCAAACCACAAACGATGTATTATTATTCTTCGTGAGATCCCTGAAACAACACCTATAGAGGTAAAAAGAAAAACGCGCTGCTTGAAACAGCAAGTGTTGCTTTAAAGGTTGACTGGTATTTAATTTAATTCAACTCTGATATTTTTTGTAAACCACTGAAGTGATTTTTGCTGCCTTGATGTAACATCAAAAAAGCCAAACCAAAAAGTTGTTGTTATTGCCCCTTTCCATTATTTTACTAATATATTAAAATGAAATGCTCTTACATAAGTTTTTCCATAGAAACTTGAGCTACCAAGGCTTTTCTGGAAGGGAGCTTGAACTGGTTTCTTTTCAGATCCAAAAATAAAATCAGTCCAGGGCATAGCTTGGAATTCAGGCTGAATTTTTGTCACAGCGGTAACTTTACTTGAAGTCAGACGGTTGTTTTGGCATCTACAAACATTATTAAACATTTCTCATTCATTGTGACCCAGTGTGAACTGAGCTCATTATGCTCAGAGGAGAGGGGATAATAAAATTCCTACTGACATTTGGCTAACAGAATCGTATAATTCTTTGTTTTTTAAAGTTGTAACACAGGGTATTTGTCTAATAGCATTTTTAATTAGTATTTCTAATGCAAATGCTCAACAGCTGAATTGCCCCCTCTTTAAACTCTGGTTATTGCAGTTATCAAGTTGTCTTGGGTTGGTAGTATTCCTTAGTCATTCCTGTCTAGATGACTCTCCCGATCTAAAGGCATGTTTTTGCTACCTCTTTAATATTAAATACCACCAATTCTACTCTGTAGTCTTACTCTTCTTACTGGGTCTGCCTGCTACTTTTAATTTTGAGGACTCAGTATGCTGGGCTAATATTCTTGAATTCAGGAACCGGTAAAGGACAGTTTGGTGACTCTGAAGGGGTGAGTGTGTACCCAGTCAAGAGGAACTTGTAGCTGAGTTTGGTTTAGTGTTCAACTTGCAGCTTAGAGCTTGGACTAGGTCCCCTTAACTGAGTCTTTCTCTCCCTCAGGAGGTTAAGGCTCTCTTTAAAAATGAAAACTGCCCCAAAGTGATAAGCTGTGAGTTTGCTCACAACAACAACTGGTACATTACATTCCAGTCGGACACAGACGCGCAACAGGTAAGGCTGCTTTCGACTCTTAATGACATCCCAATCCTGTTAACAACGCTTCCCCTGCTCGGGAGAATTGTGTGCGCGCTGCCTGTAGTGAAGATGTTCGTTTATTTACTGATCCTCCTTTTGGTATTTTAAGAGGTTATTGGCAAATTGTGGTTGACACAGAAGAAAAGCTGGGAGACTGTAGGGTTGTAATTCCTTTGTCTGACTCTTGCCTCAGTCCTCTCTGGCCATAACAATGAAATTACAGCACCCAGCCACTGAGTACGCGAGGAACTGACATCTGATATCCTGAATTTGAAGGGGTAGCGAATGTAGCTGGCCTAGCAGGGAAGCACATGGCTAGGAGTTCATGTTAAATCATGTAATATCCTTTAAGTATTATTTTATCAACGTATTCTAACGGTTATCTTTTTTTTTGTTATGCAGGCGTTTAAATACTTAAGGGAAGAAGTGAAAACCTTTCAGGGCAAGCCAGTAATGGTAAGACTGTTTTATATGGTGAGAGATTTCAGAATAAAACATTGTTTGAATAACATTGTGAATTTATGGAAAAAAGTAAGGAATTAGCAATGGGATAGGTCATAACACTTGCCCTATAGGTTAGCTTGAATGAGGTCATGTATGGCTTTGAAAAATTGCAGTTCGGTGGCTGCTTGTTATTCACAGGGCTGTTTCTTGTGAGGTGTGAATTGAATTTGTTTCATCTTCCCTCCTCCATTTTCCCCCAAATCTGGGTCTTCCCATGCAGAACTCAGGAGAGGGATTCCTGCTATCATGAGTGTCTGGCTTGAGTTAGCAGCTCCATAAATAAGGCTGAAGCAGGCTGGTTGTATTGGGAGAGGACAACTAGTCAAATGAATAGCATCTGCTGGAGACTGAAATCTGGCTTTTTCTTTGTAAAATTGTTGAAGTTGGAGTCTGGACAGTCACTGCTATAGAAAGCAGCATTTATTCTGTAAACTTGAGAGTTTCTCTGGCTAAAGCAGCATGTGCATCCTTCCCTTTAGCATATTTTAAGGATGTGATCTGGACTGATTTTTATAACAGTTTCTATTTGTAAGCAGTAATTAACCTACCACCCCACCCCTTCTGTTATAATTTCAGTAGGCAAGAAAAATTGCAAATTCAGCTTTTCCTCTTCTCCCAATTAATGTATGTGATATCATTTCATCTCTTGCAGGCAAGGATAAAAGCCATCAACACATTTTTTGCAAAGAATGGTTACCGGGTAGTGGATTCTAGTGTCTATACTCAGCCAGTTCAAACACAAGCACAGTTTGCCTCACCACTGTTTATGCAGCCTGTATATAGTCCTCAGCAGTACTCTATTTACAGCATTGTGCCTCAGACATGGTCTCCAAACCCTGCACCTTACTTCGAAACACCACTGGTAAGTAACGGCTGCTAATCGGGGAAAATGAGGGGAGGATTTTAAGAATCTGCTGACTAGGACTCAGGCCTGAGATCACAGATCAACAGGTAGCCCAAAACACAAATAATAATTTGGATAACGAAACAAGGTGGTGGCGGGTTTTTTGGCTGCAGGATGCACAGATTTTCTAGTCAGATCCCTCTGCTTCTGTTTTACCATACTTCCCTTCAGTTGGTGTCACGGCCCTAATAATGCAAGACTGTCAAAGGAGCCATGTGGCTCGCCATTGGCTGCAGTTTATTTCAAGGAATTTTGGTGTGAAACTCCATTTATCCATTATCTAGTAACTCATGTTACTGGAAGAGCTTTGGAGCTTTTTCTGGAACCAGAGGACTCTGAGACTAAAGTAGATTTGCAGACTGTTAACCTAGTGGGGCTTTTTTTAACTAGTGAGATTACAATGCACTGGATGTGGTAGCCCAGTGTAAAAGTATGAACAGACTGGATGAATAACTGCTGAAGCTGATCTCATGTAACTGCAAACATTTCTCTTTTTAGTTCAGCCATTGAGACTGTTCTGTCTGTTGCAGGCCCCCTTTCCTAACGGTGGATTTATGAATGGCTTTAATACACCAGGATCATATAAAACAAATGCTGCTTCTTTGAGTATAGGTCGCCCATTCCATAGAAATCGGTAAGATAGTTCTGTCAGTTGCTTTGCTCTCTGAGAATTTACAGTATTCAGATCCTTAAGTGTGTTCCTTGCGCTTGTAAAGTGCAGTGCCTCGCAACGGGACTAGGCTACTTGCTTTGTTTATCAAATACACATGGTGTTTTTCAATTCTACTTGATTAAAAAAAATTAAGTCAGCAGTTTGAGATCCCAAAATAATGGACAAATGTGCTGGAGAGAGCAAAGGTATCTCCTCTAAAAACCTCGGAGGAATTTCTGCAGACACATAAATAACTTCCTCTAAAGGTAGTACTTCGAATTGTTTGTTATATACGGGTTGTAAACTGCTGCAAAACAAACTTAAGCTTTTCCTGTAGTGTGAGTAGTTTTGCAGAGAGCCATTCAGTTTATACAGCTGCGAGTTGCATGCCCTGGCTTCTGTGTGCTAAAACTGCTTGATGCTGAGTCTGTTACTGTGATTTATTTGCTATATTGCCATCTTTCCAGATAACTGTAAGGACTCAGCTCCGATATAAACATCGGAGAGGAGGAAACAGCTTTGTATTTGCTGGAACAGTGCTCTGTAAATACAATGGAGTAGTAATCTGTTTGCGTGGGTGGAAATTGTTTTATTTGCAAGCTCTTTTACTGTATTCAGCATGTGGGCTGATAGCGTAGGAATAGCTTTTTATCCTGTTTGAGAAGTCAGTTGATAACTGCCAGTACTGTTAATGTTTTTGTGACGCAGTTAAGGTTTGTGGCTGTTGGCAAAAGGTGAACTTGGAAGTCAGGTCTGCAGTGACTCAGTGGAGCCTTAATACAGGGCTCTGAGACTGGTAGTACACACCTGTGTTCAGAAGACTGGGCAATCGATTCAGTTACAGCTGTGCAGTGCCCATCTAAGGTCTTTTTAAAGTTTTTTTTTGCCTTAAGTTGTGCTCAAACTTAAATGAAGAGTTTTACAGACTTTATATGGATCATCTTAAAGAAGTATAGATACTGAAACTGTACAGGAATTGTATGTGCCCGAAGACTAACATCTTGAAATGCCCACATATTCACTCCGTGCTTGTAGATCACATTCTGTCTAATAATCTTAAGCTTTTAAAACTCTTCCTGGTTATTTTAAGACTTTAATTTGCAAAACTTCAGTCATTTTGCAGTTATAGCTTCAGAGCCATGTGTGTACAGGTTCTGCTACTCTGTCTGGGTTGTGTTATCTTTCCTGCCAAGCTCGCTCAGCCTTTGTGCTAGTACAAAGCTCTGCTTTTGCAGTAATAGAGCTTCAGAAGCTGGAAGCAGGCACAATTATGCTTCAGCAGGATTTCTTCCCAAATGGGGGACATGTAATAGTGACTGCAGGCTTGAAGGTTTGGCCCAGTGATGATCAAGTATCGCGCTTAGAGAGAACAGGTCCAACAGTCAATTGTCTGGGCAGCCTGCACTTTACGCTTTTCCTCCTTTTTACTCTCTCACATCATGTCTCGTTCTCTCTGCTTTTTTCCTCCTTATCTTTCCTTCTCTTTTCTGCTTTGCTCTTCTGCCCGGACTGAGATTGTGGCCTTCTCAATGATGGGTAAGATTATGAGATCTGAGGGCTGAATGATGCCTTACGCATCTTTTCCATTTTAAGAGTGAACTGAACAAAATGGGAGAAGTCAGTTGTCTTATCTCCTCTTCCCTGTGCTCACTGCTGATGGAAAACTTTATTGGGCCTGAAAACTGGTTCCTAATGCTTTTTGAAGCTGTAAGGTATGAACTAGTCCTTGTTCAACATGTCTTCTCTTGAACTGCGGAAGAGTTCTTTCACAGAGGTGATGCTGCTGCTTGTAGCTTTGTCCCCTGGCCCATTAAACTCAATTTATTTTGTCACACAGGCAGTCACTAGTTAAATATTGGTTTTTTTGTCTGTAAAAACAAACATTTATTTAAGCTGGTCATGTTTATTTTGTCCTCATTTGTTGCAACATGCCTGTGGGAATGGAAGGCTGTATCCTGTGACGGAGATCCTCAGTGCTAATATTAGTTAAATTGATATTTTTCTATCCAGCCATTTAAAAGATAACTGAAAATGTATTTGACAGAGCAGATGAATTTGAACACTCAGAATTGGGCTATTAAGTCAGGTGAAACTTTTTCCACTCTTTTGTTATGTATAAAATGCTGAAAAGCTTCTGGCTATTAATTGCAAGGCTATGGAGAAGCCTGTCAGAGTCATGGAGTTGATTTAAAATACTAGGGGAGAACTGCAGAGCAAAGAGAAGAATCTTGTGCTGTTAGGACCAGATCGCTTACTGCTCTTCTGATTCAGTAGTCCAGTGTTGGCAAATAATAACTTGCTGTCATTCATTAAATTCTTTCTCCTGTGTTGCTTTCTTTTCCTCACAACTTTAAGCTCCCTGGCCAAGTGGGAGGGAACAAGTTAACTGGTGGGCGCTGGAAGGAAACTACCTTTCTGTTAGCCAGTCTAGAATCCATGGTGTCCACAACGCGCCCTTCAATATTCCCTCAGCCCAAAGAAACCAGAAGCTGTGTGATTTGTAGTCTGTTGAATTCAAGGGCTCTCTTTCAGCCTGGAGTCCAGTCCTTGTTTGCTCTGTAGGAGATCATGTAGCAGTGTTAACCTTTCCTCCCAGACAGGTATCACAGTTTGACTGGCAGTGGGAGAACTTACTCCTTGATTGCATTGTTTTTAAACACTCCTGCAATAGCATACCGTAAACATGCGACATCCTCCTTCTGTCCTTAAGCTATGAGCTATGCAGGGTTGATCACGTGAAGTATGTAGTTCAAGATCCCTGCCTCATTTGCTGAAACTAGTTGCTGCTGAGTTGAAAAAACAGTGAGTTGCAGAAGTGGAAAATAGTCTAATGAGTCTGAATGCCACTCTGGAAAACTGGGTTTCCTCCTTGCCACTATTCCATGCCATGGTAGGTCAGAGTTTTTTCTGGGTAATTCTCTGTTTGAGGCCTGAGCCTTATCTCGCAGAGCCACTGAACATGTGCAGCTACATCTCAGTTCAAAGAAAACTGTGCTTTGAATGCTTTGATGCTGAATAATCAATAACTGGGTAAAATGTCTGGGGTATCACAAACTGCAGAGTCAATGTTGCAGGTGTTTGATAGCAGGAGCAGTGAGATGAAGATCCTGGCTTTTCAAGCTCTTGGAGAAATGGGCTCTCAGCCACCCTAGCCTTAGCTGCCCTGCTCTCTCCAGCCGGTTCAGTCCTTGTCTACTCCTGGCTTCTTGTTCCAGTTCAACTCTAGGCTGATGGCCAGATCAGCCTGTTCCTCAGGCATTGCTCAGTTCTCCAGAACACTTTCAAGCACCTCGTGCCCATGCTCCAGGCCTAGACAACTGAAGAATCCCTCTCGGGGTTTCTGCTGAGACAATTCCTGCCCCTATTTTTTTTTTTCTTTCCTTTAGTATCTGTCAGGCCGTGGTCTCAATGTTTTCTTTTAATGGCCACACTTGGGGGTGGGGGATTGCAAGAGAACTAGAATGAAAGGAGTAGATGAAGGTAAGGAAGAACAATTTTTTTTTTGTTTGTTTTTGACAACTGACGAATGTATGTAGGAAGTAACACTTCTCTGATGATGGAGCTCCAGTACTTACTGATCTCCTCTTCTCTTGTCAGCTACAAACTAGCTGTAGTTGGTGGTACAGTTTTGCAGAGTGTTCTTTAGAGTCTTGAGTTACCACAGCCTCTTGCTGTACCTCATGCAGTGTGAAGCCTCACTTCCGATCATCTAACAGCTCAGAACATGCTGCGGAGGGTCCAGCTGCAGTCAGTACCATGTCGATGGGGGAAGGACCACTGAACAGAACCAACTCAAGGAATTTTGTTATGGAGCGACATAACAGTACGTTACCAGGGCACCAAGACCAAGGTTATTCCCAGAAGGATTCTCCTACCATGCAGATGGAGCAGAACGGAGATTACAGCATTGGCAGGGGCAGGTAAAGAATTGTGTGAACTGCTCTCTACTGTAAAATAGCAATGCAGTTGTGACATTGTTGTGTGCTGGAGGCTTGAATGACTTGTATGAGCCAAGGAACATCAACCACTGGCACAATGCATATTTCTATAAACAAGTGAGAAAGGGAAAATTGACATTTAAATAAATTGATAAATATTTAACTCTATTAGGAGCATGGATGCTTCCTGCTCGTCTATACATCTATTAGTTTTACTGCCAAATACCTTACAGTAAGATAGCAAGGAATTTTTATTTTAAAATAACTGACTGACTTGTCTCCAGAATTAAAACAGCCAATGAAGTAAAATTGGAATTTGTATTGCCATAAATGTGAAGCCAGTCCTCGGACTGGGAATCTGATGCTCCCAAATGTTGTAAGATTAACTGTTTTTATCCTTTGTCTGTTAATTCAGGTTTCTGTTGCTTAAAAATAAGTTGCTGACCAAGATAGAGACATGAGAAATATGATCAATAAGCTTGTTACTATAGAATGCTAGTCTATAATATTAAAGTCTAAATGGTCAACATGCTTGCTTAGATACAGTGCTTTAGGGTACCTCCTTCAAGGGGAGAGAAGAGCGATTCAGGTTCCCATATTGGCTATTTTTCAGGAATATAAGAGGTTTGAGCCCACTGAAGATAGAGAACATCCCAGAATTGTAGCTTGAGAAATATCAGTAGGCTGCTGGGAATCCCCTGCCACAGGCTCCCCTCTGTGCAGATGAGTGCATACTTGAGCTAGATGAATGCACTTACTGCCTTTTTTTTTTCCTTTAAAGGAGGAATGTTTTCCGAGGTCGGAGGAGACGGGAAGATGACCGCATTTCAGTAAGTTCTGCTTCCCCTATTGCAAAGAGTTGCATGAAATGCCTGGGCTTGCTTCGTGGGCCAGAGGATGGAAGCTTGTGCCTGTTTGTAAAACAGATTGTGCACAATTGTTCAGCGAGTGAAAAGACAAATTGTTTACAAACTCAGTTTTCTCTTTGTAGAGTTTGTCTTGCATCTTGGGATGCAAGATAACCTTTTTGAGTAAAGTCATTACACTGTCTCCTTACTGAAATATGCTTCTCCATACGGCTAGGTTTTTAAGGTAGATATTGTTGAGATATTCAACGTTTAGTTATCTTGTTCTGGATTAGGTGCTGTGAAATAAGACAAGTAGCAGGCATGGCTCTTGTACTATTAAGAGATCATGTAAGCCAAAGAAAGCATGGAAGGATTCAGGCAGATAAGGATGAGTAGATGATCTTGTAGTAATTCACAATTCCCAAGTAGTTTTATGCCAATCTCTTCTGGAAAAAATGTCACTACCTGACACCAACTGCAGCGTGTTGGCTTTGCATTTACTGAAGGAATGGCACAGTCCTTAAGTCCTCTGATCAAATTGGGGGGATTCGGTGTTTCTAGGGAATTTCCTGACACTCAGTGCTTTCAGTGCTAGATGATACAACTCTCTTAACAGACCTTTTCTTTTTCTAGAGGCCTCAACCTTCAGCAGAAACAAAGACTCAGACACCAAAGTTTGACTTGCTAGCATCAAATTTCCCACCTTTGCCTGGCAGCACAGCAAAAACACCAGGAGAGCCTGTTCTGGAGAGCAGGATGTCTGATATTGTTAAAGGAATCTGCAAAGAAAAGGTACTTACTCTTGTTTCGTACATGCAAATAATATGCACATGCTGTCTGTCTCTCCTCCCCTGCTTAAAGCATCAATGTTTGTTAGAGCTGTGCATTAGAATGCCTTAAGTCCAAACATCATAATGTGTCTGTTAAGATAATATTTTCTGTCTTTCTGTTCTTGGATTTCCTTGGCTTCTTGGAGGTATTTAGCTCCTGCAGTTACACTATTGTAGATTCGGTACTATTTTGGAATAAAGCAGGCAAATGAGAAGTGTTGGCTGTTGAAGTAGGAACAGTTTGAACGTAGTGTAGGTTAGGGATGTTTTCATATCGATCTGATCGCTTGAGGTGGCATGACTGGGCATTGATTGTCTGGGTGATGTAGTCTTACTTTTTTGATTTAATTCCATTTTTGTTTAACTCATGTAAAGGGTAACTCCACTTCAGAGGTCAGGCTCTGTGAAAGAAGTTACAATCAGGACTCTAGCAGCCTTTGGAAATATCTTGCTTCTCAGATGTCTTGAACTGGCATGTGCTTAAATTGCTGAACATCTGCCGTCTTTCCATGCTTTGCAACTTATGCTTTCTGTACAGGAAAGCAAAGATTTGCTGTCCAGCTGTCCAGCTTCTGCTCAGGAAGAACAGATGCACAGCACTGTCCAACAGCCTGTCACAAGCGTGAGTTCACCAAGTCGGACTGAAGCTGTGGTGTTAAGGTATGCAGTTTGCTTGAAATGACAGTATTAAAACTTGCTTCTGCATGGTCTTGCAAAGGCTCTAGCTGGTATTCTGCAAGGTAGTCATAATACTTAAGCTTCCTTCTCCATTTGTGGTAGGCAGCTTCTCTAGAGGCCACTAGATGGAAGTCACAAATCGTAACAGCCTTACTGTGCTATTTTGTGAGTGGAAACTTTTGTGAGTGTGACTTGAAAGAAAGAAAATACCTTCTCAAACAGAATTTTTGAATTGGTAGATTTTAATGTTAAATTGTTCTTGATTTAACAGCACAGTTCAGCCAGATAGCAAGCCAGAAGAAGTGTCTGCTCAGAAAGATGTTACAAGCCACACTTCCCCACCAGTGTCCGTCTGTCCTGTCAGCGCTGCAAAGCTGCCAAGGACAAATACCACTTCATCTTCTACTAATGCAAGTGCAGCACCTGCTGTGTTGATGCAGGTAAGGTCTGTCCGGAGCAGGGAATGGGTGGGGAACATGGGCAGATTTCTCTTCGACATGCTGATGTAGCACCTGGGACCTCTTGTCAGTTCAAGACCTGGTGTTCTTGTGCGGTTTGCCATGGTTGTGGTGTACTAGTTCGCTGTACTTGTTCTCGCTGTTGTACCTTAACGCTGTGCCTAGGATAGTCTGGAAGGATGTAGAGTGGTCATTCTGCTGTGTAAACCTTGCTCTTCTACCCTTGATCCCAAAGGAGCCACGTAAGCTAAGTTACGCTGAAGTCTGCCAGAAGCCCCCGAAGGAGCCTCCTCCAGTTCCCGTTCAGCCTCTTAGGGAGCTTCGCACTAACATAGTTCCCCCTGCCAAAAATGAAGAAAATGGTACACCTGAGAAGGCTTCAGAGAAAACTTCAGAAAAGGCTCATGACAAGGTTGAAGGTCGAATGAAGGATTATTCTGGGTTTCGAGGCAACGGGCCTCCCAGGGGAGCTGCTGGGAAAATCAGGGAACAGAGGCGCCAATTTGGACGCAGATCATCGCCTCAGGGAGCACCTCGACGTATCGGCAAGGAGCAGTATGTGCCACCCCGGTCACCAAAGTAATGCTTGTCCAGCCAATTATTCTCTATTTAATTTGAGCTGTGGACTAATGAGCAGCAAAGGAGACTGTGAGAAAGAAGTATTCATGAAGGGGAATACCGAACTGGAGTGTGGCTTGTAGGGAGAAGTTGTGGAGGGTCCCAAAATTCATCTCTAAAAGTGATTTCACAAATGCTGGAGGATTCCAATCAATATAAATATAGAGATTATAATTTTTGTATTTTTGTTTTTAATTTGCAGAGGGTTTCCTGCTTGAAATCAGTTTTGGGGTTGTGAAACTAGCATTTTGACAAGGTGAAAAATTATGAATTGACAAATTAACATGTCCCTCAGTGTAGGAGGAAGAGGGTAAGAGAATATTATTTTTGAAAAATAAGCATTTCTGTAAAATTAGAACTTTTTTTAACCTATTTAACATTTGGCTTGTAGGATGATGTGTCTGCCATTAATGGCCTTGCATTGCAGAGCACATCTGCAGCTGAGGTGCTTGGTCGGCGTGTGAGTTGAATGAGTGCAGCCAGATACTGTTGTCATGACTTAGTCACCGATGATAAAAACTGAATGTACTACTGTAGTAAACTTTGTGTTTCCAGCTTGAAGTATAGTCTCTTGACCTTACTAATTCATTCAGCAAGCTTTTTAAACTATAATTTTTACAGGAGACTGGATTGTAGATCAGAGCACATGGACAGCAAAAAATGTCTTCTAGATATAATTGGAAGGAGGCGGAAGGGAGCATGTCAGAATCTTTACTTTGCCCTTTTTCCCCGCCTCCTTTTGAGGGCAACTTTTTAGGGTTTTTTTATTGCTTGTTACTTTCTCTAATCTTTATTACAGACTTTTGTGCATTTATCTTGGTATGTTTTCCCGAGGCAGACCCAGTACGGGATTGATGGACAGCTACACAGTACATGTTAGCTTCACATGTAAAGAGCCGGAACTTCCAGCTCCAGACACGGCAGTCTGCCTTGCAGATGGGCGCTCTGAGCACGCAGTTCTGGCCCCTCTCCCCCCAGTGTTAAACTGCTGTCTCTTCTTGAACAGTTAGCAATTTGGAGACGTGGCCAGGTTTCCCATTTACTGACCTATCTTTGTGTTCTGGAGTAGGGTGTTGGATGCTGTATACTAGAAATCAGGGTTTATATGTACTGGGAACTCATTGTTTACAGCTGATGTAGTAGCAACTGACTTTTTTTTTTCAACTGTTTAAAGTGAAACTAAAGGTGAAGAGTTAAACAAAAAACCCTCATGTTCAGAGAAGCTACTTGATGAAAGGTAGCATCTTGCCTAGCTTTATGCTGACTAAATTTGCAACACTATTGTGAAGTAAGTGGTTAAGTTTACAAGGTGATTACTGTAATGACTGAAATAGGAAAATACAATGCATTAATCTGCCAAAATCAGCATGCCAGGGTTCGAAGTTCTGTATAAAGCGTTAGGGAAAAGTAGCTTCCAGCAGTAAGAATCACACCTACTTTTTTCTTTTTTTTTTTTAGTGAATAGCAAGTGTACAAATTTAAAGTCGTAAGTTGTGAACACTGGAAAACTCAATTGTGATATATACCGTAAACATCTTAGTAATATATGCTAGTGTTGCCATTAGAATGAATGTAAGTGGCAGTTAAAATAACTGTGAAAACTTTCATCTTCTGATTTCTTAGCCAGATAACCCTTGGCGATTTCTTACTCAGTAGGCATTCTCTATCAGCTGCTTTGAGAACACTCATATCTATTTTTATAAATATATATATAAAGCCAGAGTTGTCATTTCTCTAACTTATTATTCAGCTTGGCAATTGCTTTGATTTGATTCATAACACAATATATTGTATTTATGCAGTTAACTGTTCATTTCTACGCATGTTATATATATACACATATATATATATAAAAAATCATTACTCACTTTTAAACTACCTGTACTGGGTTTGGGAATTTTTTTAATTTAGTAAAAATCATTGATCACATCTACAGTTTAGGGATGCTTACAAAACCCTTCTCCATTTATTTGGATAATGCTACATTTGAGGGAATAATGGAGAAGTTAAATATTTAAGTGTTAAAGCTCTGAAATGCAATGATTTCAAAGTTAATTTTTAATCATTTTAAAGTCTATAAACAATTACTGCAGTCAAACTGGAAAAAAAATTCTGTTCTGTACAATAGTCACAGATATTTTAGGATAGATGTGCACTGTCATTGCAAGTTGAGTAAGTATTGGAATGCTAATAGCTGCCTTAAGCTGGTTGCTGTTCAAAAGGAAGAGTTATTCGGGAAGAGGCTTGTACAGATGTTGATCTTTGGCCTCCACGGTGAAGTTGGCATGCTAATTCATGCGGGCATCTGCTTTCAGTGCAGTGCGTAGAATAACCTTGTAGTGCTGAAAGATAGAATTTGAATTTTTTCTAACAATTGTGAAATGTAACCTTTTTCATTTATTAGATGTGAAAAAATTACTACAGTTCAATCTTTCTTGTAAGGTGATTGGAAAAACTTGACCGTGGAAAGGATGCTTTTGTATGTCCTGGGTGTGCAGCAGCAGATTATGGCTCTTGTACAGTGTATGCAAATAAATCTGTAAACCTGTTGGCTTTTTCCAGCATATTCGAACTTTTATCAGATTAGGGCACTCATAGTTATTTATTTAATGCGTGCAAGGATTTAACAGCATTCCCCTTCTTCCTCCTCCCCCCACTGCCATTTATACTGTGGGGTTTTTTTTTTCCTCCTCTCTAATTTTTTTGTGTGTCGGGGCAGGGGGGGAAACAACCAAGTAAATATAAAGGCTGTGAAAACCATAGTTTTGTGTGCAAGTTCTCCTGCAGTACTTGTATTGCATGGCAATCATATAACTTAGACTGGCTAGCTGCTACTTTCTCATCCCCGTACTAGACTCAGGCAAGCTGTTGCGTCTCTATCCACCAAGTTAGCCTGTTGGACGGACTGGGGGAAACAGGGACAAAATGATCACTTGGGAGCCAGATTGACTGCTGGTGCAGCTCACTGATTTCCGTTGAGTTGTATTGTTTTATCAGCAGAGGTGAAACTGTCCCGTGTTCAACCAAGATGTTCAGTGCGCAGTTGAAGTGAGAAATAACAGTTCTCAGTTCCTTTTTGGTAGCTCACTACATGACGTAAACAGAAATTTTTTCCTACTCTGCTGATATTAAATACCGTAAGTTCAGTTTTGGTTTCATGAACTGTGACTTGTTTTCAGAAGTAGTGACTTTTGTTAGCTACAGAAGTATACTTCCCCAGTTAAGTTCTTTTCCGAATTATTGTGCATGGAAAAGATTGGGCTACTCTCTTGTACTTCTGCTGGGGAGTGAAAAGAGTAATTATCTGCATGTGATAGTAAAAGTGCAAAATTCTCTTTTGTTTTCTAAAGTTAAGTTAGTTTTTTATAGTATCTTACATTCCTGCTTTTTTTTTTTTTTAAAGTTAGCCTGGCACAGTATGATGGTGCAGTTTTAGCAGTAGGTTTAAAAAAAGAAAAGTAACCCACCCTATTAACCAAGAGAGAAAGATGATACTGTGGCAGATCAGTAGCAAATAAGTGACTTAATCAATGCTTTACTGTAGTTAAATAGCTATGGCCTTACTACTTTGTCAATATCAGCTTAATTGTCTTGAAAATGTCCGCTATTTTTACTGTTACCCAAGTGAATGTTCACCTGGGGTAAAATATCTGGTATGTACAGATGATATTTTAAATTTGTAAAATGCGCCATTGTATTACAGACGATGCAACAGAAATGCACTTCGGGGGGAAATTGCTTCTGATAAGTTTTTTTGTAAATCCTTGATTACTACAGATATGCAATAGAATTTTTGTTTCTAATTTTGATATTTCCTTCTGAAACATAAGGTTGTTGCCATTAATCTGAATGATTTATCATGCTCTTCTTTGTGTGTATATATTACATATAGTCTGAGCTTCCTTTAGGATGGTACATAATTTTGGTTTGTTGTAGTATTTTAGTTGGCTCTTCTCTTATGTGCCTTTAGCATAGGCACTTCAAGAGGTTAATTGAGTCTGTTTTTAATGTACAGTTGGGAGGACTTGAAATGAAGTTAAATCAACTTATTTCTGAAAAATCCATCTGCAAACTAACCTGTAACAACTTAAAATTTTATATTTAAGAACCAGAGGTTTATTTTTATGGAGCTTCAGTTATGGATACAGTTTCCAAAAATGCAACTTCAAATGTAAACAGACTGTGCATAAATGGTTTTTTGTTCTAATTTTTATAGAATACAAAATATTCAGATAATATATTGAGCTCAAGTTACTACAGACATCTTGTTCCTCCCGGATGAATCTAGCTTCCCCTTGGCATTTATGATCTCTCTTCAACGTGGTAGGGCTTCAGGGAAAGGAGAAAAAGCAACCTATCTGGCTTCTATACTTTTGTCTGTTCTGGTATATTCCTGTTGTCAAAACTGTCCAAAACAAGACTTGTGTAAAGTAGGTTCATGCTTTAAATGTTAAAATGATAATACATGTATTTGTATTTGTTTTTGACATTGCCAAGGTGCTATGGGAAATTGAAATAACAGTTAGAAAAAATAAAGCTGATTTAAAAGAAGAAAAAAAAAAAACCACAAAACCCCCAAAGCTCTTAAGTGCGTGTGTGGTAATGTGCTGCTCGGCTAACGGGCGGCACGCGCGCCCTCTCGCTCCCCTGGGAGGGGGGGGGGCGGGCGGGAAGGGCGCGCGCCCTCTCGCTCCCCTGGGAGGGGGGGGGCGGGCGGGAAGGGCGCGCGCCCTCTCGCTCCCCTGGGAGGGGGGGGGCGGGCGGGAAGGGCGCGCGCCCTCTCGCTCCCCTGGGAGGGGGGGGGCGGGCGGGAAGGGCGCGCGCCCTCTCGCTCCCCTGGGAGGGGGGGGGCGGGCGGGAAGGGCGCGCGCCCTCTCGCTCCCCTGGGAGGGGGGGGGGCGGGCGGGAAGGGCGCGCGCCCTCTCGCTCCCCTGGGAGGGGGGGGGGCGGGCGGGAAGGGCGCGCGCCCTCTCGCTCCCCTGGGAGGGGGGGGGCGGGCGGGAAGGGCGCGCGCCCTCTCGCTCCCCTGGGAGGGGGGGGCGGGCGGGAAGGGCGCGCGCCCTCTCGCTCCCCTGGGAGGGGGGGGGGGCGGGCGGGAAGGGCGCGCGCCCTCTCGCTCCCCTGGGAGGGGGGGGGGGGCGGGCGGGAAGGGCGCGCGCCCTCTCGCTCCCCTGGGAGGGGGGGGGCGGGCGGGAAGGGCGCGCGCCCTCTCGCTCCCCTGGGAGGGGGGGGGCGGGCGGGAAGGGCGCGCGCCCTCTCGCTCCCCTGGGAGGGGGGGGGCGGGCGGGCGGGAAGGGCGCGCTGAGGCATCTCTACCTCGCACCTCGGTCGCGGCGCCGCCAGGTTTCCTCAGTGCTGCTCCCGCTGTGCCGCACTGCTGGAGGCGACGGAGGCGCCAGGTGCCGGCCGCCAGAGCCCCCCTCGAGCGGCTCCGGTGCGTTCGGGTGCGGGCAGAGGAGAGGCCGGCTCCGCTTTTGAGCCGCGCGGCTGCGGCGCGGGGCCGGCGGGGGGCGCGAGGCCCCGGGGAAGGGCGCGCGGGGGGGAACGGGGGGGGGGGCAGGGTGCGGCGCGGGGCCCGGCCGCCGGGGGGCGCGCGGTGGAGGCGGGGCGCGGCCGGCCCCGCCCCGTCACGTGACGACGGCGCTAGGGCGCAGCATGGCGGAGGTGGCGGCTGCTCCTGCTGCGCCCGCGATCCGGAGCCGCCGGCGCTGAGACGGAGCCGGAGCCGCGCCGAGCCGGCGGCCGGGCCTGTTCCCATCCCTTCCGCCCGCCATGGCCGAGCCGGCGGCCGCGGGCGTCTCTTCCCTGCCCCGCGAGGTCCGCGAGCAGCTGGCCGAGCTGGAGCTGGAGCTCTCCGAAGGTGAGGAGCGCCGGGACGCCGCCTGCCCGCGGGGCATCGGGTCGCGCCGGCCGCCCGCGGGCGGTGAGGGGCCGGGGGGGGGGGGCGCGAGCGAGGCTTCGTGCGCGGGAGCGGAGGCCGCGAGCGAGGCTCTGCGTGTCCGTGAGGGGCCCGCGAGGGAGGCCGCGTGAGGAGGCCGTGGAGAGCGGGGGGGTTGCGGAGGCCCCGTGAGCGCGTGTGAGAGGAGGGGGCTGCGTGGGGGGGGGAGTGGGTGTTGCGTGCTTTGTTTCTGCGTGGGGGAACCCCCTTCCTGGCCCCGCGGCGGTCCCCGTCCCCCTCCCCGCGCTCTTCGGGGGGGGGGAATCCTGCTGGGGGCGGGGGGGGGGGGTCCCTTCTCGTGTTCCATTTTCCACGGTTTCTAAGCTCTTCCATGAGGATATTGCGGGGGGGGGGAGGCTCTTGGGACAAGGGAAGTGACGGAACTTCAGATAAATAGTGAAGCTCTAACCCAGTGTTCTTTACACTTTGTGAGTTGTTTTGTGTAGCTCTAGTCAGCGCAGAGTTTACGCTTTTTGCTGAGAACAAAACCCAGGGAACTTGTTTCCCTTTTCGCACGGATACGTCTTCATGTTTCCTGGCGTCTAAGATATATCTTTGTTGTAAAATTCCCTCACGAAGTTGTAGGGTGAGAGATGAATTTTGGGATAGAGAGTGAAGGTTGCAGAGCAGGTAGCTCTGTTTTGCATATCTTGAAATGCCCTAGTTCCATCAAGGTACTGAACTTGATGCCATAATCGGTGGCTTGCCAGAAGGTCTCACTGCATAGTTGCGATAATCTCCCTTAGCATTAAAATTTATGAAAAATCAAGTTGCAGTAACATCTTTCTTTGTCACTTTGTCCCAGACCGTTCAGCATATAAAGGAGATCTATTTGCAATTTTGAAGATTAGGAATGGATTCACTGAGCTCCTGGGTGCTGTCAGCTCCCACTGCCTGCATTGGTATATTGTGCTCAATATTTTGCAGGATGAAAACACTACAGTAATGCTTTTTTAACATAAGTCATTTATAGTTGAAATTTTATTACTAGCTGTTTTTGTCAAATGTTTTTCAGATATGTTTACTGTAAACACTTAAGGAAAGCGATAATCCTCTCTGTTTGCTTTTGTAGTTATTTTGTAGTTTCTAAAACTTGTTTCTTGTGGTACTAAAAGCCCATTATAGTTTGACCTTTTACTATATAGTACTGTGAAAATAGAAAAAGAAATACTCCTTTTCCTGGAATGGCTGGTTGTCACATCCTACTAATTTTTAACAAGCTTCTCTAATAACTTAAACTTCCAAGCTACAGAGTAAAGTTTCCTGTGTTAGGTACATAATTCTGTGAATTTTAAATCCATTATTAGTGTACACATTTAATAACCAAATTTTTTAATAAGTGTACTATGTATTTGTTGTGTAAATCTCTTTCTCTCTCCAAAAGCCATCAGTGCAAAGAATCTTATGTGACTGTGGCCTCAAGCTCCTTGGAAACATCTTTCACAACGTTGCTGAGATAACTGGGGTCTGACCTGTAGGGGAGCTGAGCGAGCAGTGAAGGACTGTCAGTGTATGTTCCTTGGAAAATAGACCTTAGTTTGAGAGATTTAAGCTTAAAGATTTTAAGGTGTATGTATGCATTGTTCCAGTGAGTATAACTATGGATTTGTTTACAGTAAACAATATTGTATAGTAGTGTTTTATTTAAAAAGGCAGTAATGGTTCATGTTGAACTAATTAATGTTGCTCAGATAAGAACACTTGAGCCTTTTTTTTTCCCCCCCTTGTTGCAGCTTCATTTGTCTCTAGGTTTGATAGCCTACTACGTGAATGTTTCTGTCAGGGTTTCTGAACAAGAACAGCTTATTCAAGAGAAGAATTGCACCGTTTCTGAATGTGAATGCCTTGCGCGGGAAAGGAACTGCACCTGCAATGAGTTCATGCAAGTAGGCCAGGGTCCCTGACCGTAATGACTGAGAGACAGCTCTGTTCTTGATGTAGGATGTTATGTTGGGCAGCATCTGAGTTGACTATTTGAAAGATAGCTTCAGATGCAGTCGGACTGTAGGCTAGTAGTGTAAACAAATTGTATGTTAAGCCTCACAGCTAGCTTTATGCGGGGCTAGGTTACCATTAATTAACACGGTTTAGAGAACTTGTAACCATATGGGGGAAAATATAGTATTAAAATCTTATCTGGTGTTTTGCTTGTGAAGGATGCTGTGTCAGCATGTAGAATGCAAAGTGTAACAGAAGGATTAGTTTAATACATGCTTGAAATAGAAATCATAGTTTGCAGTGATATGAACCATGAGGCTTTCTACAGGAACAATCTGTGCAGACGGAGGAACAGGCCTAATTATACCTCTGCCATCTCTGGATGAGCTCCTGACTGAGCCTTGTGGTCAGAATGGAAGTAACAGTAGTCCCATTCCTGAATACATTTAAAACTTCTAAGCAAAATAGTGGAATGTGTTTCAGGAAACAAACTCTTTTCTTGCTAGCAGAAATTGTTCCCTGCCCCCCCCCCCCCCTTAGTCTTTCATTGTGCATCTTTATTTGACCTCAGTGATTGGTTTGAGTTTAACTCATTTATTTCTAAATGAGTTTGGATAAAAATTCAGTTGTCTTCTATCAGCTTGAAATACCTTCTACCCAGTCTTAAACAGCATACCTCACAGAGGCATCTAATTTCCTTGCAGAAGAAATCAGTGTTGTTGCATCCAATTAAAAATTTTGAATAACAATAACTGTATATAAGCAATGAATTAAGTCCTGGAACTGTGTGAGTGACCTACTGATTACTCATGTTTTCCTTCTTTTCTCACTTTCAGATTTTTTTTTTCTTTCTAGTGCTTTTCTTCATCTGTCAGTAACACCCACATTATGCATCAGTAATGATGGGTAGGGCTGTCTTTGTATTTGCATCTGCTTCTTAATGAGTTAAAGTGCCAGGGATATTAACTTTAAAGAAGACTTACCCACACCATTGGCTGAGGCTCAAAAAGAATGAACAGGTTTCATGTTTCTGTAAGTAACAGGAACTCAGTTTTACATCTTTGGGGGTTGAACTGCAGCTGTGTGTGAAGGTGACTTTGTATCCACTATATGATGCTGTTTCTTAAACTGTTTGCAGTTTGTGCTAATGAAGGCGTAGAGCATGGTAAATGTTTGAATTCCTCCTATGCTCAGTTTAAGGTATTAGCATTAAAGCACTTCAGCACTCACTTTGGGGATGTGTAGTTATTTCTGCTTTTGGGCCGAAATTCTCAAACAGCTTCTCTCATATTAACATCATCGCAGTAGTGTTAATAGAGCTAAGAAATTTTGAATTAGCCAGATTCAAAGGTTGTAATTATGCCTGTTAAGTTGATTTGTGTTATACAGTACATGTTATGAGGCTGTTATACTGTTTGTGTGGTTAAATTTGTTCTCCTGGTACAACATAGATGGTGGCGTTACAAGAGCTTTTTGCTTTGAAAGTAGGACAGCTGTCTTCCAGACTGTGCTGTATGGGCTAACTTGCCTCTGAGAGGGTTAAGTGTTCTCATAAAGAGCTTTATTTGGCTGCCAGTTTCTATCTGACTATGGTTTCTGTCTTGTCTGATGTTTCTGAGTAGTAAAGGGGTGTCAGTGGAGTGAACTTCACTTTGTGATATCTATGAAAGTATGAGGTAACGGGAGGGGGAACTCCACCTAGTCATAAGGAAGAATTTCCCCTGTTAGTGGTTCAGGCCCTGGAACATAATTTGAATCTTTTCTGGCTTATGTGACAGAGTTATATCATAGCTCTTGCTTCATGGATTGAAGTAGCTGGTTTCTGTTTACTTTTCTGGTTAAACATACATTTGGCTGTCTGGTTTGTGATTTTGTGTGGGCGTTTCTGTGAATGGCTTCGTGTACCTGTGTTTGTTACTTTTAGAGCCGATTGTCTCTTACTGAAGAATTGAGGCTCTGTATGCAGAGGAAGGCTTTGTATTAGGATTTTCAGAAGCAGAAGAAATAGCAAGGCTGGTGGCATGTCTGGAAAAAGTAGTATCAGCAAAATGGTTGAAGCCCAGGTCTGAAGGCCTGCCAGATAGGATAGAAACGTACTGGAAGAAAACATGTTGACTCAGGCAAGTGGGTAGAATCTTTATTTTGTTTGGCTTGAAAAATTCCAATGTAATCATGGTGTTTTTCTGTTCTTCTGAAAATTGTGCATTTTGGTTTTCATTCTTTGATTATCAAGCACCTTTCAAAGTAGGTGAGTCGGTTTTCTTTTTTCTTTTCCTTTTTCTTTTTTCTTCTTCAGATTCTGAAGAACAGATTTTAAGTAGATTGGAGAAGAGTCAGGTGAAGTAATTGTCCAAGTAAGGACTGCTTATGTAGATTTTGCTGAGTGGGCAGAAAGGTTTCACTTCAGTTATTTCCCTAGCATTCAGAGGGGAACTATGGCTGTAGCAGGGTTGAATGTGAAGGCTGAAGAAGAGCGTATGAACATAAGCAAGTTGGATCTGATTGTCTTGTAGCTGGCAGGACTTACAGGTGGGTTTTGTGCATTTATGCAGCATCTCACCCACAAGTCTTACATTAGGCAAAACTAGTAATGGGAAACCTTTTATGTTGCTTCCTTAATGTACCGACAGGACTGACAGCTGATGGGTACCAAATCTGCTGAGAAATCTGTGTATGGCTTTGACACAGTCCTTCTGTATGCAGCCAACAAAGGCAGAGTTCTGAGGCAGTGCTTTGAAATGCATAAAATTCCTTTTGGAGCGTGTTACAGGGAGTGTTTACACAAATCCAGGGATCATCATTCCTGCCTTGTTTAACTTTATAAAGATTCTGATAAGAACCTTCACTTCTGATGTTACTTTTTTTTCTTAAGCCTTACTACCCAGGAAAAAGTGACGCAAGCCTGGTAATACATGGATTCCCTGCAGTGTCTGTGGCTCAGAGGAAAAGGAAATACTGCTCAAGTCATGCTTGACAGAGGAGCAAAGTAACAAATCTTTCCTATCACCAGTGCATCAAACAGAAAGCCCCTAAGATGGTCACAAATTTAGACTATGCAGATGGTCAAAGCAGAATGATGAAAATGCTTAAGGGTTGGATAGAGTGAGTTAAGAGCAAATACTGAAAGAAATGTTTTGACTGGACTGTGACTGGGAGGTAGGTGTTACTGTTGGTACATGATTGAAGCATGTAAATGTGATGAAATAAAAGGCTTTTTTGGAGAATCTGGTTTGGAATAATAAAGAATAACAAGAGTTAAAGGATGTGCATATTTTTCTATTCTCTCTTTTATAGTTAGGAAATGAGTGAGTTGGGGGGGGGGAAGTTTAAGCTGCAACTCTGACCCTTTGCCTTGGGAAGAGGAGGAAATTGGAGGCTTTGGAGAGAGTCTTCTGCCTCCTTCCTGATTGCTTCTCTGAAGCCTTGCTGTAGTTGGAACCAGTTTTCCTCTGTGGGGTGGAGGGGACATCTGGTAGCAATGATTCCTGGTTTGTCTTTATGGTCGTTACTATTTCTAGCATGGGTGATGCTTGCAGTTTCATTTGGATACTTAGGCTACATGTGTTAATCAGACCTGTTAGCCTGACATATCTGTGTTAGTCTCCTCTGTTCTTTTCATGATGTCCTAGGTAACTGATTTTCAGTTTTCCATTTTAAATTCTGTAATGTGAAATGTTGAATGGTAAATGTGATGGATGGTGGCATAGCTGCATGGAGCCAAATTGCTGGTCTTTCCAACACGCATCTAACTCTGGACAGTACTTGGATCTCCATAGGAAAGAATGCATGTAGAGGACCCCTCGTGTTTCCAGTTCGTTTGTAATATTGTGGAAAGGGTAATGGGTTCCTTCCTGATTCCCTCCATCTGATTAGTTTTTGTCATGAAGCATTTTATTCATTGAATTTATCATGTTTGTTCAGGGACAAGTTTCAGAAGCCAAAGAGTGAACTAATGGTGAGGAGTCCCAGAGGTGCAAGCAGAAGCTGAATAGTTTCCTGTTTTGATTTGCTTCAAATATAATGTTCAGATAATTTCTTAAAATGGTTTTCTTCAAACTGCATGCCTCAAAGTTATAAAAAGCATTTCCTGAATCTCACAGTAAGTTACTCAGCTTCTGTAGCCCAGGCTCTTTGGACCTGGCTGGATAGATAGAGGAATTGAAGAGTTTCTCTGTTAAGTTTGTTTCAATCCAAAATTTTTCTTAGGGCTCATGAAATTGGGGAAGAGTCATCAGGCTGGGATATCTCCTTGTATTAATTAGAATGGGAGGCTCTTAAATTTGCACCATGTGTGAGGGGAAACAGTGATTTATAGCTAACGGATGCTCTGCAGGCAGCATTCCATCTGCTACGCAAATTTTGCCATTACATTTTGACGAAAAGTCTTGGGAAAAGTCTCACACCTGTATTTCTTGTTCTGAATAATGCTTGGCAGTAGTGGATTGTTACTGTCTCCTGCATTTGGGGGGTGGGGGGGTGGGGAGTAAAATACCTTTTTCTATCAGGTTGCATAACATTTTTCCAAACTTCAAAGCTGAGAGTATCTGAAATAGTGCTTAATCTCTGCTGCTTGTGTTATATGTTTATACCAAAGATAGTCAATGTAATAGTAATTTAACTTGTCCTTTTTACTGAGGTAAGCACCTCATTTTATTTAGTGTAACTTAAGCTGCTCAAAAAGAAAAAGAATTTTTAAAGTTTAAACACTTCTCTGCCAAAATAACCTTTTTTAATTCTTGTTGTTTTGAGAATTGCTGACACAAAGTAGATCTTTCTGGACTTCGAATTCTGTGGGGATGGGAGCCTACAGAGCATGCATTAATATATTTTAAGAACCCAGAATGTGAATTACTGCCTCAATGATCAGCAACTGAGCCTTTCAGAATTGTTCCCCAGCAGTCAGGCAACCTGCTTTCACCAGCCCGTGTCCCCAGGGAGCAAAAACAACCGAAAGAATTGTATCTCTGCCTGATAAAATTAGGTCTTCTGTAATCTCTCTCAGAACAGCCGGATGGCTAGCTGCCTTGAAAAACATATGTTTTAATGCAGGAATAATGCATTCCATTTAGGATGGCTATAGCCGTGGGAGCTGGTTGACTTAGTGGATAAAGCACTCCCGTTTTGCCTCTGGGATCAGGACTGATGTCAAACATCAGGTCTAAAGTGCAGCAGTGAAAAAGGCTTGTCTAGGATGTTTTCCCTGTCTTTGACTCCTAACAGGGATGCTGTTCCTGTACCTTAGTTCTAAAGGAGTTTGAGAATAAACTGTCCTATTACTGGAAATAAAGCATAAATTGCAAAGAAGAGGATTTAGCACATATGTTTCTAGATTGTAGCTCACTCTGCATGAATAAAACTTATGTAAGTATAGCAGTGTTGGTGTTCCTCTAATACAAGCTTCTAATAAATTCCTCTAAGAGCAGCATGTGTAATTTTCTGCAAGGAGAAAAAAAAAAAAAAAGAAAAAAGGAGGTTAGCTGCCTGGGTGTTAGTTCTGCTCTGTCCCTGGCTCCCCTAACAGAGCTTCTCTGCCCAGAGGAAAGACACCAGTGTCATTACAGCTGCACACATCTCAGGAGTGCAGACAAAGCCTGCTGTTATGCTGGGAATTGACTGATCATGTGATACTTCCAGCTCCTCCTTTCTAGCTGAATTTCATTAAAGGAAGCTAAGAATAAGTATTTTCCCAGTAATGTTTTTCCATATGAGCAATTGCTGTAGCTGCCACAAGCATGTTCTGTGGCTGAACGCGTGCTGCTATCAGTAGGAAGGGGGGTGACCAGGAAGGCAAGCTGTTCATGTGGGACAAGCCATGGAAGGTTACAAGAAGTGCTAAGTTTGGAGTGTACCCACAAGTTGCGACGGGCCGTTTGGTTGTAAAGTTGAAGGGTATGATCTAAAGGGGGAATGATACAGCAGATAAAGCACCACCAGGTTGAGAATTGGAAGATGCGGTTTTAGTTCCTATCTGTGTGGTTTCTTTACGTAGCTTCGTAGCCATCGTTCCAGAAAGGGTAGAGTCAGATGAGGATGTGTTAAGGAAAGTTTTATGTTGCCTGCTGGCCCATCTGTGCCTTTACTGCAGCAGCTCTTCATTTAGAGTGGTGATTAATCTTTGAAATGAAGAGTCATTTCAGTATGAAGCACCTTTTTTGGAAATACTGTAATTTACTCACTAAGAACAGAAGAGAATGCATGTATGTCAATATGGATGTTCTGATAAGACTGTTTTCTTTGCCTAGTCATTGTGTCTTTATCATCACCTTTCACTGTAATTACCCACGAGAAACTTTGTGTGCTTGTCTGGAAGCAATGATCCCATAGATACCCCAAGGAAACTGTGAGAGGAGAAAGGGTTTTTTAAGCCTTCTGGTTACTTTCTAGAAAGCGGTATGAGCAAAGTTAACAAACAGTTGCAAAAGGTCACTATTTGCCTTCTGTCAAGACAGCAAGATCTGTAGCTAGCACAGTTTTGTGTTGAATAACAGCAGCTGACATCCTTGTTCACAATGTGCATTGTCACTGCGGTAAGGGGAATGAGTGTTACTCCTGAGAGCTGGGAAGTGACATGGCAAATTCCAGTCTATGATTATTCACCATGCAGTGGAGAGCCGAGTCGGTGACCAGCATGAGAGAGAAAAGATCCTTAATCCTCAGCGTTCTGGTAGAATAAACAGAACTACAGCTTATTAAACTACGGTGTCCTTCTTTATTTATTTATTTTTCTTAATTGAATATAAATGGTAAATGCCTACTGAAGGTGTTCCATGTCTGGTGTGTTTTTTTTTTTAAAAAAAAGATTATTACGTGCCCCCAGGGGGTGATTCTAGCAAGGTAACAATGGAATTGGGTTAGCTAAATGCAGAACTTCTTGTAATGCTCTGTCTTCTGTTTGCAAAAGAAGGGTATTGCTGAAAAGCTTGCTTCAGATGACCCCTATTGTGTCTCCAAGCTAGAGGAGAGCATTTATGTTCCTATGGTGTGTCCTCAAGTTTCATAACAAAGCTTTGGGCAGTAATATTGGCTCAAGGTGTTTGCAGTTCTTAGCACTTTACTCTTTTCTGTTGTGGAGAGCACAGTCACCTCTGCTGTGCAGTCTGCGGAGCTGAATGATGAACTGGAGAGGGGAAGTGATTGAGTTTTTAAGAATGCAAGTTTTTCTCTCTCTCTCTCATATTGAACCATTTACTTTGCAGCGAAACACTTCCAGTTGATCAAACTTACAACTGGTCTTTGTACAGATTTTTTTTTTTTAAACTTTTGTGGCAATCCTGGAAAAATACTGAAGTCTGTCTTGCGTTAAAGTACAACAGTAAAGTGCACATGTAAATGTTCTTCAGGACTGAGACCTTTGTTTATTCTTAGGGCAGAAACTTGAAAGTGATCCCTTGTGGATTAAAAAAAAATGTGAACAATTCTTATTGTAATTGGAATGAAAGCCTCCATACTTCTGCAATTTTGGATTGGAAGTTACTTCAATGAAAAGGGGGAAGTATTGTTATTTTCAGTTCACAGACAGGAAATTGAGATGCACAGAGGTGAGGTGACTTGGTCAGTCTCACAAATCAGTAGCAGGGCTGGGAACAGAACTGAGATGTTTTGACACTCGGCCCTCTGCTCCATGGAAGAGAAGGGTGTATTGTCACTGACAAAGGAGGAGACCTGAAACACGCGGTCTGATCCACTGGTAAATGGATGTCTGTATGGTGTGCTGAGAGTTTGTATGTTCTTTAACAGATTTAGTTAATCTGAAAATTAGTTCTGCCAGTGGTGCTAAGTTTCAGTTGAACACAGATTGATTTAAATTGACTGTATCTTTGGAATTTCTGAAAGATACATTTTCCAGGTGGAGGAGTTTCTCAGCATAACTATGTTTTCTTGTCATCTTTAAATTCTTGAGTCCCCCTTTAAAATGTCCTGAAGTTAAAAAGTCCTATGCTGCAGAAGACTTGGTTATTGAGTCCCAAGCAGGGAGAATCATGGATGAAGACAAAGCAAATGAGTCAGATATAAATAATCCTATTATGGCTTGGCTGCAGCCACACCTAGAAACCTTGAACAAACATTGCTGTTCTGTTTAGTTATTCCTGTATTCGATACACTTTACTTGTTAAATCCTGTTTTAAAATTGCAGCATGTAAAGCTTGTGTAGGACTAGTTGCCATTAGTGTTAAATACTTGTGAATGTTTTAGTAAGTTTGACCTGAGACACAGATGCCTGTGATAGCACGTAAGTTCATTGCTGTCGTGTTTTCCCCCAAAGCAAAAAAAGCAAACAAACAAAAAAACCCAAAATCTTGGAGCTGTTGTTGCTTTAAAAGGCTTTCGGGGCAATTCTTTTTTTGCATTCGGCCTTTTAAAAAAATGTCTGGCTGGAACAGCAAACAGGAAGATGTAATTGCCCTTTGGCTTTTGTGTATCAAAAGGTTGTTCACTGTATCAAGCTTTGATAAAGCACTTTTAGTAGTATCTGGTTATAGCATGGAAAGTATAAAGAAAGGATTTGGGATCTCGTAAAATCATGTTTGATACATCGTGATTGCTGTCATGTATCCTACTAGGTAATTAGTTACCTAATAGCATGTTTCTCCTTCCCTCATTCATGGTGAATAGGCTGATTTTTAAGAAATCTGAATGAAGCTATTTGTCAGATGAGGCTTTAATTTAAAAAAGAAAAAGTCAGGCCCTTCTTCCTCCCTGTTGTGGACCCTTAAGGGGGAGCCCTGAAGTCTTGTCTGTTAAGCATGGCTGTCATTGATTCCAAGGGTTTTTTTTAATAGAGGTTAGGGTTTATTTGTTGATTCTTGTCCAAACACGTACCATTTGCTTTGCATTGTTTTTTTGTACTGGCTGCTATCCTTTGGGCTTTGTATGTGACCTATGAAATGTGATACTCTGGCTGAAAAGAGTTGTAGAGATTTGTCTTATGCATGCTTACCTGCGGTAATCCTTCTTGGTTTATCAGTGCTGCAGTGTGACAGCTCATGATATTCAACCCATGCGTTTCCCTGGAGTGAGAAGGTAATTCCTTGTTTTAAACCTGATCGAGAAAGCCAAGTAGACTAAAGGTTCACATACAGGCAGCTCTTCAGGGGCTTCTCCGTGGAGGCTCCCTCTCATCTGCACTGAATATGTAGCAAAGGCAACACTCTCTTCTCACGTTCTAGAGATGGAAGTGGATGCAGCAAAGCAACAGAGGGCACACAAATATGGTAAGGTGGATGGTGGTGATGAAATTATCCATGCTGTGCCAGATGCCATAACTTGGCCTTTTCTCCTAGGAAAGTAATTAATTCTTGTGTTCTGTTGCTTAAAACTACAGAATACCTTCCTGTGAACAATAAAATGGTGTGAAAGAGAGACAGACATGTTGTACAGCACTGCAGGCACGCTCCTCTTCCAGCAGAGACAGAACTATTTGGGCAGAAGGATAAAAGGAAAGACTTGGCATGGAAAACTGGGGAAGGAGTAGATAGTCTTCTATTAGAATTGAGTTTGGCTTCAGGTTATGAAAGATCTGGCAACAGTACAGCTGAGAACGTGTTCGCTACTTTCTATTGCTCTTGCCCTGCAAAGGGACAACCTCTCAATTGTGCTGTACGGCTGTTCACGGGCCTGTGTTGTGAACTGGACTGAGGAGCTGACGGGCTTAAAAAAATTAACATTATTGAACTGTATTGCTCTTGAACAGTTGATGTCATGAGAGAATAGCCTGCAGAATATTTCAAGAAAGGAACAATGAAAGGAACTGATGAAGTGGAGAGATTTGGAAGATGTAAGACTTTTTTTTTTGTCTGTAATTCTACTGTCAGTTTTGTGTTTAGTCTGGCCTTGCTCTTTCTCTTTTCTGCATGCTAGCTTTTCCTTTTCAACTCTGCTATTGTATCTGGAAGGCAGGTTGAGGAAACGTGTAGGTACCTTACAGAAGGCAAAATATTGTCAGTTGAAAGGGTAAAAGAGAAAGAGTGATGTTTACTTGTAGAGGAGAACCAGCAGCATCTGCTTCTGAGATATCGGCTTCAGTTCAGAAGTCATCAAAACTACTGTAGCAGAGTTGACCTGAAATAATAATCTCTGTTTCAGATAGCATTTTCCCAACGGCTCTTAAATGGCTGTTATTCTTAAATGCAAGAATAGCTTAGATTTTCTGTGGCTGAAATGTGGCAAAAGTCTCTAAGAGTTATTGTCACATGAAAGTAAGCTAGCAGTTGTTGGATTGTTTCCATATTTTAAGGGATTGTTTGAAGCTATTTCATAGTTTCCTAGTTGAAAGGTAAATTTCTGCTCCTTCAGCACATTCTGCCTCAAGCAATTGCAGACAGCATCTCTCTTCTTAACTCACTAAACCAGTTAATGTTTGAGCTTTGAACATATTGTCTGCTATTTAAGTGTTACATACTGTTGGGTACGTAAATGAAAAAGACTGTGTTGGTTGTTCCAGGGAGTTACCTCATGAAGGGGAAAGGCTGACTTGGTTTTCCTGTGATATCCTTTACCTCTGATTGTGCAGGGTGCAAACCACTCTGCCTTATCTATGGATGGAGGCACATATGAAAAGGAAGATGACAGCTAGGCTAGGGCAGCTTGCCAATTGCTTAAAGCCTTTGTTAGAGACTAAAGGAAACCTGCGTCCATTTAGGCACTAGTACAGCCCCAGGGGCTTTCTTGGCCTCATACGTAAACAAGATGAAGGCAGCCGCATGGAAATGATTGCACACTTCTGCGTGTCAGTCTACATTAGCTCTTTAGGCCTTGGTTGTTGTGTTTCAATGCTAGGATCTTGCGTGTCATTCTCAGGATTTTCATCCTGGGGGTTTGCCAGTATAGCACTTAATCCATCTGGTGATCCTAAATCATTAGGAAAGTATCTTCTGTGCAAGAACGTCTGCAAAACTGGTCACTTGTCATTGAACTGTTCAGAGCCTGTATGTGACTCTTCATCCTGATTGCAAGGAAAGGGGTGTCTCCAATGGTCAGGCATGTGCTGTCCTATCTCTGGGAAAGGTATCTGCCTCTGTGACGACTGCTTTTTCCTTGTGATAAATTCCTTGTTCTCAGTTTGTGCACTGAAATAAAATGGAGACACACAAAGTCAAGTCTCAAACTCCATTTTTAAGCCAATAAAACCAATCCAATTAAAAAATGGACACACTTTTCCTCTCAAATCTGCATTGTTCTGCCATTTCCTTTCCCTCTGCATGGAAAGCAGATTTTGGAGTGATTTACAGCTGTTACAACAGTGTCTTAAGAATCCCTAGGTAAAGTACTGTCTGCTGTAGTTGAAGGGTTGACTTCTGCAGACTGTGTTTCTGGGCTAGTTTGTTTTCTTCCTTTAAAGCTTGTAACATGGAATATTCAATCATTATCTGTGCAGAGCACAATTAATATAGATATCACTTCAGAGAACTGTAATGCGGGTGAGCACGTTCTTTGTTTGTGGCTTTTGTGTGTTTGTGTATTTTTCATGAAGATGATAGCTACCTGGGGATCAGTCTTGGATTTCAGGAGAAGCTTTGTTGTCTCTGGCAGAGTTGGCTGGGGTTAGGTGGGACGTCTGCCCAGAGTTTCTTGAAAAGACTCGGAGATACTACATTCTACAAGGGGGGGTTTATGGATACTCCAAACTGGCTGTCACTGGAAAGGCAGGGTCAGTATCATATTTGGTAGGAGTATCTAAGCTGGTTTGCCCTGAGAAACTTATTTTGTTTGTTTGTTTTGTATAGTAGTGTCTTGTGCTTCTAGAATACCAAATGCCTAAGAAGAAATGATCCTGTTGTACAAGGGATATTGAAGAGAAGTAGTTGCTTTATTTCCCAAACATCATAATTTCTCTTAGGAGTCTATTAAGTAGCATGGCACAAATTTAACTTATATGAAACATATGGAGTCAGCAGGCAAGTTTTACTGAACAAATTGGAGGGCAGTGTTCCAAACCAATGCCTGGTGTCTGCATTCCTCATTTTTCAGAGTTTTTGCTTAATTGCAAGCTTTCTATTTGGACTTTAATTCTCTAGTTTTTCTTTCTTGGCAGAATATCTTGTCTTAAATTACTGCTGTCAACACTTCCTTAGCCCTTCCTGCTTCTCCCACCCCCCACCCCCCAAATGTATAGTGCTATCTGTGGTGCTTCAAATTACTATGGAAAGACCACTACATTTGTAGTTGAAAACAAATCCTGCTGCGTATAACATTTTATAAAAGAAGATAAAAGCCTCTCCCTGTTAATATTATTACATCGGCGCACTCATTTTATAAACATTGTAGTGCTCTTTGAAATGCCTGGTATCTAGTGATTATGGCTTAGGTACAGTAACAGATGGTTAATATGCAAGTACTTTTTAATGTTGTCATCTATAGCAGAAACACTGAAACAAAAGAGAATGTTAAATTCTAATCTCTGAATGGCAAGAGATAAGACTCGGGGAAATTAGCATGTGGTGTGGTGGAGGATCTTGTATTAATGAAAGATTGTGTGACCAAGGGAAAAATGAAAACTGCTGTCTAGAATGTAAAAAATAGACTGGAGAGGAGTAATGAAGCATGCTGGAGCATGACCACGGAGAACATGGACACTAAAATGAGTAATAAGCCAGTGTCTTCAGACGAGAGTTTTCAGGTGGCCAGACCACAGTATTCTGTAGCATTTTCAGGTTTTAGAAGAGGCAGAACTCCTGCAGTTACTAAGGCAGAGGCCTGGAAAGTCCCTGCCGCCTTTACTACCCCAAATAAAGGTGGAATTAAACCATGGACATCAGATAACTTTGCCAGCGTCATATTCTGGAGCTGAAAAAGCAGCTTTACCGAACGCCTACAGTTACCCTTTGCACCCTGCATTCAGTTGCGGCTTCCCTCACGTTTTCCCAGCAGGCACAGCGTGAGCTGGAATTGGAGACTGCCATGTCCCCACTAGCAGTCGTAAGATAAGCCTAACTTTACCCCCTGCAATTCTTAGCTTGCTTTTTCTGATGATGCTTTTGTTAAGTGTGGGGTTTTTTTTTTTTTTTTTTTTTGGACACTTTACAGTTGTATATTCTTAAATTTTACTCTGTCTCTACCTAAAGAGACTTTGGCTAGCACTTCAGTTTTTTCCAGTGATTGACATTCTTGGGCTTCTGTTTTACATGGATATCCTGAAGGGCTGGATATTTTTTGCTTAGTAATAAAAACAGGCTAATACTGTTAGAGTTAAATGCTAATGGAAAATAAACAAATAAAGATCAGTACCTTGTTTAAAGTAATGCTGCTTATAGCTTTGA
The DNA here is from genome assembly GCF_036417845.1 of Apteryx mantelli. Classification (NCBI taxonomy): domain Eukaryota; kingdom Metazoa; phylum Chordata; class Aves; order Apterygiformes; family Apterygidae; genus Apteryx; species Apteryx mantelli. The sequence continues at coordinate 3,979,705 of NC_090010.1, read as the reverse complement.
GGGAGATTGGCTATTGCTAAGAGAAACTGCGCAGTCACCTTTGCATTAAATTTATTATGGAAAGAGAAATAAAAATGTGATCTCATTCTCATTAAAATTAAGTAACTGATGTCATCACTCAATTAGAAGATTTTCTTGGGAGTTTTTGGCAAGTCATTCCGGGTTGTTATTAAGACCTGACAAACCAGGCATTCTTAAAGTGGAGGGAATAGGAATAGTTCTCTGTTAACGAACTGGAAGATGAGGGAGCATCTTAAAGAAACACCTAACTAGCAAAAAAAACAAAAACTAAAAAACCCCCTCAAACTGTGGTACAGTAGTGCTATCAATGTCCTTTTCTTTTATGGAGATTTTTCCTCCTGAAGTTAGATTAAGGCAAAAGCAAAATTCTGAAATAGGGCTGAATATATTCGTCTTAATGTGCTTGTCTTTTCAGGTACCTGGCTTGAAGAGGAGTGTTCTGAATATGAATGAACATCAAAAGGGGGACTTTGAAGGGAGGGATTCTAATTTTATCTTCAACAGAGTTTTTGTTTTTTTCATCATATTAAACATAACTATAAGGCCAGTCCAGTACTGATAGCCTTTTGGCTGTGCTTTTCATTAGCCGGCATTATAACAATTAACTGTTACCACTAGTTTACTGTGAATGCTTGTTGCTTACTGCTTTTTCAGACAGCCTGCAGTTCCCAACCTGTACAGCTATAGCCTGCTTTTTTCCTGTTTTATTCATAATACCATCTAGTATGTTTTAAATAAAAAGGCATGCCCGTTTGCAAGAAATCTTTCATCTCTAGCTCTGGGCTGTACAGAACTGGAGTGGCAAAGGAGACTTGTGTTTTTGTGCTGGCTTCATCATTTTTAGAATATTAATATTTAATTTAGGCTTTTTAAAGCTTTTAGCAGACTTGTCAGGCTTCCTTCCCTGTAGTGGTATATATGAGGTCAACTTGAGAGAACACTCTGATTAACTTACAATGTGGAATGTGGTTTTATTTATTTTGATTTACGATTGATAAAACTTTTTAAGAAGCTCATCCTGTTCTGTAAGTAACTTTGCCATAAACTTAACCATAAAACAGATCCAGCAGTTTTTCCCATCTCTTCAGCTAGAGCCTAACCAAGCAGGTACTATATCAAATCCAAACAAGACTTTTCTTGCCTGTAAATACCAGTCCATGCATTTTCCAGTAAAAAACGAATAGGAGACCAGCAGTCAGCTCTGCTGTGTGGGAAGCAGCAGGTTTCCAAGAAACCCTTAGTGACATGAACTCTACCAGTAGCTGTTTCCTCATTCTGCTTCGTGCTTACAGTGAGACGGTGATGTTGGACTTCTGAATCCGGAAGTGATTTTGCCAGGACAGAAATCGGTTCGTGCTCAGTTCCAGCCCTGTCTTGCTTTCGTGCAAGCAAATAAGCAATGCCAACATGGGTGTTTTGGTGTCAAGGAAGTGTTCAGCTTTCACTTTGTTAGGGCTGAAAAGCACTTATTTATTTACACTGCTGTTTTGCTTTTAGAAGTGTATAGAAATAATATTTCATCTCTCTTGGAGAGATTGCAGCTTGTACACAAATACAGTAAAATTTTTACTCATCAGAAATAAGCGTTTTCCTCATCCCAATTACAGATATTTGTTCAAGTGAAGCACACAGAATACGAGGGCAGATCCGATTTAAATTGGTTGCCTTTCACTGCATGAGATAATTTGGCCTGAAAAACATTTGGAACTTGCTTGGAGATTGATTGTGTTTTTACTCTAACTGTGCAGCTGCCTTCAGTACACAAGCTCACAGTTGTTTTGCGTTGTGCTCAGTAAGTTCCTGATTAGGCCTGTGCAGGGGTTTGGGCTTTTCAGCTGACAACCCTCTGAGCCGTGACTGAATCGCACTTTGAGCCTTCTGAAATCTGGTGTTCGTGATTCAAGATGGAGACAACAAAGGGGAAAGGCAGTCAGCGTTCTGGCCTCTGGCAGAGGCCGTTCTTGTTTACTAGTTGATGTTACTTTCCAAATGGCTAGTGTTTGCTGGGTCAGTTGATCTGTTGTTAAAACGCATTTGTTTAGAGCTAGTTTTGTCTTTTGATTCTTTAATGCTGAGTTTACTAACAGAAAATTTTCATTTTACCTAGTGAAAGCTGTTTCATTATTAGAGGAACGTTTCCACTATATCAAATGTTTCTGGCCTTCATGGCTTGCTGTCCTGATATGCCAGGTGCCAGATGTAAAATATGCTTGCTTTTTCATTGATATTCAGCTGCTGTATGTAGTTAGAGGGCTGACTCATTAATATTACAAGTGTCATATGTATTGTTAGGGCCAGTCCCTGTTCTGCAGTCCTCTAAAGTGGAGACAGTTTTGTTGGAAGCTGTCCAATTTGTGCTTCACGAGGCTTCTGTCAGTGAGATTATTAGGCCCTAATCTGTCTCATGGTGATAGCTTTGCCTTTCCAGAAGGGAGGTTACTTTTGCATGTAGAACAGACCACACCAGAACTGGTCATTGGACTGCTGAGAGGAGGATACCTTCTGTAATGAGAGGAGTCTTGTATTTCAAAGAGGAGTGAAGGGCTGTCAGATTTTCTGAGTAATTCAGAATATTAAAGTAGCTTTACAGAAATACTGGCCTAGGTAGACCCAGGGCTAGGAAGGACTGTCAGGAACTCAGATGAGATGTTTTCTTAGCCTCTCTATGTAGACTTTTGCAGAGACTTTAGTTATTTGCTGGGTAAACAAAGCAGTTATTGTCCAAAGCTTTGTGTCATCTTCTCTTTTTTGTTTTATTGAGCACCTCTATTCCCCACTGCTAAGATTCTCAAGCAAAGTGTTTGGGAGTCGTGATTACTCCATTGTTATCTTCTGCTTTGTTTTTCACTAAGGAAAAATCAACAAGATAATTTTCTCTTGTGGATTTTGCTTATGCGAATGCTTGACTGGAAAATGTGGTCTCAGAAACACTTTTTAACAAGTTTGCAGTGGCAAATTTTATAATAAACATATACAATATTTTCAAAGACTATTTTACTGTAAATATTTCCTTATTAGTTTGCTGTCAAAGATTGAGCTTCAGACTAAATCGTATCTGCATCTGCAATTTCTTTTGTAAGCTCTTTTGTTCATTTTGTTTGCATTCTTTTTCTTTCTGGCAAATTGCTGACTGTGTGCCCTTAAATAATCTTACTGATTTCTCCACACTTCCTTCCTTCCACAAGTAAGACATTTGAGAATTCAGTTTATTTAAACTGAAAAAGGAGACGTTGCACCCCTAAAGAGGCCATAACAGGAAAATGCACTGAATGTGGTAATTGTGTTTTTGGGGATAACTTGTTGAATAAGATCTTTCTTTCTTTAAGCCTATTGGTGTAGGTTCAAGGGCTATTGGTGTCAATCAAGAAAGGATATTTGCTCCCAGAGTTTTGTGACAATATATTATGATGGTGGTGATATACTCATACAAGGCAGGAAAAATTCTTCTGCTAGGGTCCTTCCATTGTGGAAGGACAGCAATAGCTATTATAATTGGTCTGAATATTCCTTCTCTTTATACTAATAGCATGTTTTTTCAACCTAAAGGCAGGTGGGATGGAGCTACTTTGTACCAACAACTTTAAACTGTTTTCTTTAAAGAAGTATTGATGTGCAGAATTAGTAAGGGGGAATTGGTGTGCTGGCAGAGGTCTGTATGAAGTAGTCAAGCTCAGTAGCTATGTGGTAGATTTCCAAATGCAGCTAAATTGTTAAGCTGTGGTGTGAGGGTTCAAACGTTTGCTGTTATAATGTGTTTTGCATGTTATTTTCCTCTTCCACACAGCTTAAAGGCTTTCACATAACAAGGATCTTGCCACATCCTGCTATCCAGTGTCCTAACGAAATGCTTCAGAAGCAGACATTGACTCTTCTTTAGCATAGCGAAAGATCCCCAAACAGAAGTTGTTCCTTGCATGATCTTTCTTGTAAAGAACATTGCAGCTGACAGAATAATGGGTTTTCTTAGGCTTGTTGGTGACATGCCAACATGGTTTCCTTAGCAGTGAAATTCCTTAAGAAGCCATGGCTGCTGATGTAAACATAGCTGAAAGCTTAACACAGCCTGTACTGAGCACAGGGCCTGAAATCTGCTTCCTGTGCCATGCTGTACAGTTCATTTTTCTTCTCTTTCTATTTAAATCAGGTTTCCCAAGCTTGTCACCAACTTGAATGGGGAGTACTCTTCAATCCAGAAAAGATGGTCTGGTCTCTGCATAAAGAAGCCTGTAAAGGCTCCTGGGCTTTTATGCAGCAAGGATCACTCCACAGTGCTGTGTTCCATTGACTTGAATATAGATCTGCTTTTGTAGAACTGTATTGGGGTGGGGTTGGTGTTATTTTAAATTACCATGTGCAGAGCAGGTCTAAGGATATTTAACATAGTGCAAATGACTCCTAATATCTATCAGTGCTTCTGTTTGCACTAGTCAGGCTTAAAAGAAATAAAGCAGCAAAATCCAAGAAAAGTTTAGAAGCTGCTCACCAACTCCGTCTCCCATCTTTTTGTCAGGTATGCTTCTGGAATTTGGTGGCAGTTTCTGCAAGTGAAATTACTAGTGTTACGGATTAATTTGAGGCCAGGATTAATAATTGTATTACTTTAAGCAGTGGAATCCTACTATGGTGACTAATGCTGTTTAATGGTAAGTATCCTAGAGTAAGCGCTTGTTAATGCTGTAAGCTAACTGTGGTCTGTGAATGCTAGGGGGAAAGCAATGCATTTGGCTCTCTAAAGCAGCCATCATTTCCTCTGCTGCCCTTTTCTGTGAGATGGGAGTGACATCCTTATGGATATACACTTAGTACTACCTCTTTGGGAAAATCAGGGCAGGAGGCAGGTGGGAAAGCATGTAGCAATAGATGTCTCACCTCTTTACTTTTGAAAAATTTATTCTTAGGATTGATTTTTGACTTTTTTTTTAAGCACTAACGCTTTCATCAAGATAGCTTTCTTTGTTTCATCATGCATAACCATCGGGCTCATCCAGTTATGATTTCAGATAGCATTTTCCCATCTAGAAGTATGTAATTATTGTGCTATGATGCAGTGTGACATGCCAACTGGGTTAGTGCTCTGCTAGCATTGTGTTTAGAGGAAGATTCAGGACACCGGTTAATTTTATAATCTCTCTTCTTAGATTAAGGTTAATTTTCTCTTAGTTGTAACCTGCATTCTTTCAGCAAATGAGTTCTTTGCTTTATTCTGTAGCTCATAGAGTTAAAGAACATTGCTGTAAGGGAAAAATAGTTTGCATTCTGAAAGTCAAGGATCAAATACTTATAAAGGATTTTTTTAATCACAGGCTTCTTTTCTACATTGTGGGTTAGCTGCAATCAGCTTGTAAATTTGCAAGTGTGTCACAACTTGGAATACAGACAGTGAAGGAGTTTGGAGCAGGCCACATTGTGACTTCTGTCTTGAGTGTGTCTCTAAAACCAGCTTCAGTTTCAGAGAACCATTGAGAGTCTTGGAAATTCACTATATACTTGGCGACAGATTTGGAGGAGGAAAGTCATTAGCAAAGAACACCTGGGGCAGCTGGCCTATGGTTTAAAAAAAAAAAAAGCCTATTTCAGAGAATTATTAAATATTGCAGTATATAAGCCTTGACAGGGTAGGTGATAGGAGTTGCACACACAATAAAATCCATAGTAATTTCTGTTTTAATCTTATCCCAGGCAGATCTACTATGGTAATAACATGTCCACAAAAATATTAGGATAACTGCTGAGCAGAAGGCTGCAAAAATGTGGTCGCATTTCTTTGCAAGAGAGTTGAGAGGAAAACAGTCCTAGGGAAGGCCCTACCTTCCCTGGAATGAGGGTGCAGAATAGTCCAAACTAAATACCAGAGACTATTTGGTTTCATTGAATACCTTGGACTGGAAACTGTGGCGTTGCAGATTGCTGTGGGTGGAGTAAAAGCTTCATACATCTGACTTTAATCAATCACGATGTTTTTCAGAGCCCCAGATCTTCACTGAGTATTGTTTACTGCAGGCTGTGGTAAACCTAAGTAAAGGAAACTTTTGACTTTGTAATTGTGGGAGGCTTCCTGCATGAGTCTTAAATATTTTGAAGCAAGACAGTTGTCTTTAGGTGCCTCCATTTCTTTTTGTCTTTATTTCTGTGTTAAGAAAAGGCTTGATTTGGAAAATCATCTGTCCATCCTAGACTATTCTGTGGAGAAAGTATAAGTTGTTTAGAATAGGCGAAGAGTTTACTTAAGTGCAATCTTTTGTAGGTGGGCTGGAAGGACAACTCCTGGGAGAAGGTTATCAACACGAACTGTTCTGATAATTCAGTTTCTACCTTGAGGAAGACGATGATGCAGCTACTGAACAAGTGCTGAATCAGAGGGTTGTTGGTCTTGCATAAAGTTTAGTCATTTCCTGGGAAACTTCTGTTTGATTCTAGTGGTGGAGGGCTTAGGTCCACGCATTTGTGTTAAGGATTAAATAACTGTGAAATTCTGCTAGTACCTATGATCAGGAGATTGGCCAGAAAAAAAGGTTCTGTCGTCTTAGGACGGAACTGCTTCATCTGTGTGCTTTTTGGGTTGGTTGGTTGGTTTGTTCGTTTGTACTTTGTGGTTTGTGATGCTTTATTCACACTGTGAGTATAGTTGTTAGTTCTTGCATATATGTATGTGGTATTTGCTGTTTCTCCTCATTTAAATGTGTTGTTTTGGTGCAGCATTAGTATTGTAAACTGTTAAGGGCTTCTACATCTAAATCCTCATACTTCTCATTGACTACTTATTAAAAATAGATGAAAACACTTCTCTTAAATAGATTCTGTAAAATCCTATTTTGTGACAAAGCCTTGGTTTTGTGCCCTTTATAGTATTCAGAAAGGAAAACGCATTTTTTCCTTTTTTCCCCATGACAAGTTGCAGCTATTTAAAAGTTGTTATTTTTTCCAGTGTGGGGTTAGATGCAAAATTTATTATTTGTATATGGAATTAAGCTATTTATGTACATATGCTGGTTTTATGGGTAATACGTCACATGGCTGCACTTTGCAATGTAATAGTTTATAAAATTGACTTCAGTGATCATATTTTGCAGATGTTTGTTAGAGGTTGTAAGCAGAACATTTATTTAGTAAGTTTATTAGTTAACTTAGAATTTAGTGATAGGTTTGAAGGTTTTCTTAGAGTTTTTGGAACATCTTGTAAAATGTGCATAAAGGTAGATGTTACCCTTCCATTAAGTGCACTGTGCCTCCTTTTGCCTCTATGTAGGGATCTGAAGGGCGAAGTATTTCCGACTTTTTAGTTCTCGTATACGAATGAACGAGAAGTATGGCTTATACAGCCAAGCTTGACTCATTTGAGCAACTTACCTGGGAAAGTCCTTTAGAGAAACTGTTAACTGCTGAGAATAGCAGGGTCATGCTGATGCTGCGTGAGCCAGGCACACATTTATATATGTTAGAGTTCTCATGTTTGCTCCAAAGAATCAACAAAACTGTAGTACATCTATAGGAGATGGTTTTATTTATGGTGGTAAGCTGCCAAGTATTTTTCAGCATTCCAGTCTTGTGGAGCCTTTGAGAGCTTGTTTTGCTAACCAAGACTACTGTTGTTTTCAGCAGAAATGGAAATAGGGTACCGTTTGTTTTCTATTTTGAGGGGAAGGGAAGGTCTTCAGTTGAAATTCTTCCGGTGGCACCTCTTTCTCATTGGTTGCCCCCTGCCCACACACACAGAAAATTAGACTCTGTCCTTAGCTCACCCAGTTTGGTGATGCATCGCATATGGCATCTAAGATTACTATCCGTAATGCATAGGCCCAGATGGGTGAATCAAGGACACCAGATCATCTGGAACTCTGAAATGCTGCTGCAAGATAAAGAGATTCTTCACTATAGTTCTAGTAGCTGCATTTATTGTTTAAATAGAAAACAATAACAGCAAAATTAAAAAGCTTATGGCATAGTAAGTGACTTGTAAAGTTGCAAGTTGTGACCTTAAATGACACGCGGACCCCTGCAGTATGGCAGTCTGGCATTTAACATTTGCATAGGGTAGACTATGCCACAAAAATCTAATCTTGAATTGTATTATTTTGAAATACTAAATGTTGGGATTAAAAAAGTTTAATTTGTTACAGCAACCTTCATTAAGCCTTTAGAATAGATTTTTGAAACGGTGGAGCAGAGTCCCCACAGTGCTGGAGCCAAGTAGACTTGTAGTGTATATAAATTAATCTGGAGCTGATCTGTCTGTGAAACTTTTAGTACTGAAACTGTAGCAGTATAATGCTTGTGCTCAACAAACACAGCTTTGTAAGGCTTGCTGTTTTTTCAGTAGCCTATTCATGTTCTTAATGGGAAAAGACGGGTGCTGTTAAAGGGAAACTGCAAAGCACAAACCTGTTCTGTTTGTTTTCTTTGCTATTTTTTTGTGTGATATACAGAGTGAGTAAGGCTTTCTTTCAAGAAATCAGTGACTTTTCTTCTGGAAGACAGTATAGATGGAAGACCTTGGTATTGTTTCCAAACCTGATATGCAGCTTCATCAGATGGAAGGAGGAGGGAATCTTTGAAGCTGTGTCATCATTTGGCCTTAAACAGAGGGAATTGTCCAAACTTGTTTCAAACATAGTTTTAGTGCTATAGCTAGAGCCAGAGCGTTAGGACTGCAAGGCCGTTTGACAGGTATGCTCTGTTTGGATACATGGCTTCAGAAAAAAGATTTAAACGTTGTCTTTTGGATTGCTGAAGCCTGCAATTGAGGACGTGCTAACTAATTTAAAAACACTGAGTGGTGACAACATTTGTTACTGAAGTGATGAACTGGTTGGTTTGATGCTTAATTTCTGCATAGGCCATAGCTGAGACAGTCCGAGTGCTAAAGGAAGCGTAGCCTCCTTACCGGGCATTTCTCAAACATGCCACTAACACTTCCACACAGACTGGAAAAGTCTTTGTAAATGTGACATACAGCAGAAGAATATTTTAGACTTTCAGCTACGCTTTGGGGTTTCAGTATCTCTGACTTGGTATCTACTTCTAGCCAAGAACAGAAAATCCAAAATCTAACTGTGCAAAATCAGGCTTTATTTTGTATTCTCTGAGAGCACATTAGAGGTAATAAAACTGTAGGGAGACCTTGCAGGTAATGTGCACCTAGAGATCAAGCAGGGGAAAAGGGAAGAAATGAAAGGCAAAATCATCAAGGTAATTCATAAGGGAGAGATCTGAAATGCAAATGCAGTGGTCATAACAGAATTTGTTTTCCTGTTTTTATTGTAAGCTTGTTACATTATTTGCTGTTAAAAGAGAGTAGCTATCCATCTTTTGGGGATAGTGGATATACCAGAAGCATTTTTAGGATTCTGTTAGGTTAAACTGCTGTAAACATCAGAATTGTGTGGATTTTTTAAAAATGTATACAAACTTTTTTTAAAAATGCATACAAACTCATTTCAAACTTGAATCTTTTACTTGATACAGTCAAGTGTTTAGAGGCTTTGTTGGGGAGATGCTGTGCACTACGTGATCATTTTCCTTAATTTCTCCACTGTAGTAATTATGGTTTTGTTAGACAGTAAATGATTCAGTGTTCTCATTCCATGGGGGGAAGGGGAGCAAGGATGTTGAAAGAGGAGCATTGTCTGAGCGCAGCAGGATTAGCTGGTGTTACTACCTTGCACTGGTTGAGCACCACTGTTTAGAATAGATCATCAACTCTAATTGCTAAAAAGCAGCCTGGCGTCACGGGGCGATGAGACTCCTGACGTTTCAGGCTTCTGTGTTGTATGATTTGAATATAGGTGTAACATCTAGGCTGATCAGTTGCGATTTGCTGGACTTCCTTCTGCCCTGTGTAAGCCCGTACGACCCTGGCTTTTTTTGGTCATTGCTGAGTTTGTCCTTTCTCTTGCCTTCTCAATAGTCAGAAAATGCAGATTGGATTTGTATGATGAGGATCAATTTTAACTTTCTCTTAAGAAATGTGAATCGTATAAAGGGGAATTTGGGAAGCCTGTTTTGCATTTTTCTAGGCAATCCTGTTTCTCAAATATACGCTTGTTTAATCATAAACAGGTAGGGCTTCTTGGGTTTTACGATGGAGGTGTCTGCAGTCAGGATTGTAGTCCATGCACTCTAAGTGAGGAAAGAAGTCTTGCTCCTTGATTGAGCTTGGCTCTTTCTGCAAGCCATGTGTCTAGATTTATTTCCCATTCTGACCCCAGAGAAGGGCACCTCATGTATTTGCAGGATCTGCTGTGTCTTGAAGTAGAGGGATTTTTTTATTGTCTTTTGAAGAAACTGGCACAAGAGAAAAGAGATTAAATGTGTCTGTAAGTGGGGGTTGAAAGAGGGGAACAGTATTGTGATATATAGCAAGAGGAGGAGCTAATGAAGCAATGCGTCGAGCAGGGTGTGATGGGAAAGGCGTTCTTTCCCGTCCCGGTAAAGTGCTGCCAGGGCCAGCTTGCTGCTGGAGGACCTGTTGCGTGAGGCTGCCTGGAGCTAGTCCATCGAGTGCTGTGTAAATGAGCAGAAAAGTTCTGGGCTGGCAGCTGAAGAGCCTGCACAGGAGAAAGTTTCTCATATGCTGGGATGAGAAGGAAGCAGTTAGCCTGTTTAATGGTGAAGGTGGTAGCAGAATTTTGCACTGATTGGGATGGAAAAAACTAAGTGGAAGTGTAGTCCAGTAAGGAAAATGGTAGTGTATGGGGTTGATGAACACAATTCTGGTGGTTGAGGGGGCCCGTATTTACACTTTGACCTGTTTTAACGTACCAGTTATCTCTGGAAGTTGAAGACATCACTGCACCTGAGCTGGTTGTTGCCATCACTGTAACAGAGCTGTCAGCAAGGAATGAGTGGCTGTACCTCAGCTGCATCGGCGTTCGGCTTAGCTCATGCACACACTTGTCCTTTAAAAAACAAAACAAAAAAAAAAACAGAAAAAGATGCTGGACTTCACATGAAAGCAGCGCTGGTGATGTTGTAAACTTGTTGTAGCAAGTTTTGCCAGAACTCTTCTGTCAAATCCCTTAACAGATGGTCTGTGGTTGTAATTATAAAGGGCCTGGAACCACTGCTCTTTAGAGTGAGCAGGTAAATAGGCCTTGGTGAATCTTGGGAATAGTCAGTGTTGGGGGGATGACTTTTGAGAAACTAGGAAAGATCACAATATACAAGAGTCTTAGAATTCGTTATGGTGAAAGGGTCTTGTCCGAAAAGAAGCTGGAACTTTTGCTTTCTTCTAGACAAGAATGCCCTTTCCTTATCAGGGCCTCAGCATGTGGAGGCATAACCATGGCTAGCTTAGGATATAGATAAATGTAGGATACAACTGAACAGTAACAGTTGTAGCTGGGAGAGGACCAAAAGACTGCCTCAGCGTTAAGTGTTGTTGTTTGTAACTTCTTGCTCAGGAATGAGCAAACACTAGCACCATTTTAAAGCTAAATTGCTGGCTCTCGTTTGCTTTGCAAATGCTTTCTTTGTAGTGCTGTGTCTTGCATCTGTGCAGAGATGGGATGTGGTTATTAGGGTGCTGGGTGTTTTAGCTATCTGGAAGAATTTTGCACAACATATGTCACAAAGCACTGAATTTATGGAAGCAGGGCTGATAATGTACCAGGTTTATGTAGCAGGAGGGAATGGTTCTTGAGATTGCAGACCTATTGTCTTGGTTCTCTTCCTGTTGCTGTAATTTATGATATTCTGTGAGGAAATCCGCATTTAGGTTCAGATCTAGCTGTTTCCATTTCCTGTCGATCGGTAGAAAAGAGATAGGGCGAGAGAAAGTTTCTCTATTTGTATATCTTTCGTTTCTGTCTCAGCAGATTGATACCAAATTTGGACTACGTAGGACTGGAGAGAAGAGGTTTTACACAATAAATTCATTCCTATTGTGCAGCATATTAAAAGGACATTTGCTTCCAAGACTTGTGATGTCAATTTAGGCATAACTTTTGTGGTTGTAGTAATCGGATCATAATTTTATAGAGATGACTTTACACCTGTCACCCATGCCTTACGCACATGCTTTTTCCTAATAGTCTTAGTCCCTGTGTCTGGCTGGAGTTCCTATTACAGTTTACTGTCTTCTGTTTTCTAACTTGTGCTGGAGGCTATGCTTGAGTAAAGAACTTTATTTTATTGTTTTTTTTTCCTAACTTTTTGTACTCTATCAAATGTTACCTGCCACTTCACACTGAAATGAGGCCAAAATGCTACTGGGATCTTTGAGCGGTATTTCAGAAAGCTGCAAAATTGCTCCAGTGCCTATCTCTTCTCTCTCCAACAGAAAGCATCTGTTTCCAATAGTGAAAGATAACTTTATGCATTTGTTGATAGGGTACCATTAAGAATGAGTTGGATTTTAAAAGAAAAATGAAAGTGTTACCAGGAGCTTGTTTTGGACAGACAGACACTTGAGTTCTACAGCAGTGAGCAAAATGTCTCGTAGTTCTTTGTTCCAGCCACATTTTTGGTATGGAAATATGGTCTGCAGTGACGATCTTGATAGGCAAATGAGTTTTTCCTCTGGGCATTCCCAGTATTCTGAAGAGTAAACAACCTTTTCATTCTCTACTGGCTAGTCTAAAAGTAAGTTTTACAGTTTCTGATCTTGTAAGGCATGTGGTCCAGACTGACAACCTGTTTGTCAAAAAAGTGGTTGATTTTTGCAGAGTCTATTTGGAAATTCGGCAATAGGAAGACACAGGCTGCCGGGAAGCCCCAGAAGTTTTCACCCTTATTTCTGTTGCTTAGGTTTTACTAAGTGGAAATTCTCCTGCTATTGTCAAATAGCATTAGAAAATTTTTTTATTGGTTCACTAGTTCAGTTTGCTCAGAAAATCCAGTTTTCAAGCAGTAATATAAATTATCTGGATCACATCGTAACTAAGGCTGCGAATGGTGTTTTGGCCTGAGTCACCTTCTTGTTTTCAGTGGTATTTTCCCATAACTTCAGATTTCCAAATGTGAATCCGAACTGCAGGGCTTGCATTCTTGTGAGGAAGGGTATGTTCTGGGTTTTTTAGATATTAGCGTGGAACAAGTGATTAGAGGGAATACTCTGCTTCCCAATTCATAATGTGGAGTGTGATGCTACTAGTGCTTAAATTGAGACTGCTGGTGTTCCTTTGTAAGGTACTGCTAATGGTGTTCCTTAGTAATTCCAACAATTTTCTGTGGCGGATGTTTCATTATATATAGTGTGTGCAACCACCAATGCCAAGTGTCCAATTAAATCTTGCGGAGAAATTAATCACAAAATAACAAGCTACAAACAAATCTGTGGGTTGGCTTATAAGGAAAAAACCCTCCCCTTGTCTGTGCAGGTTTGTTTTTCCTGAAGTGGCAGTCACCCTGGTCTATTTGCTACCCAAATGAATGAGTGTGGGGAATAAAAACTGCCTCTGCAAATGGAGAGAGAAATCTCAGAAAAGCTTGTGGACATAGTAGCTTACCCAGCTGGTTGGAACAAAACGCTGTCCTTTCGGTGTAAGCTTTATGTAGCCCTTTTTTGAAGGGGTACACTGGCAGCATACCTTTCTTGTGAGCTGGATTAATTTAACTGAGCTCTGTACTGCAATCAAGCATTGAAATTAATGCTTTGGTTGTCATTTCAGTGCTTCGTGGACTTTCTAATTTTCTGTTGCTGGATTTGTTTAGACTTGCTGGGGCCTGACTCTCGAGTAAGAGAGGAGTGCGATAAAATTTGGTGCGCAAATGCGTGCCCTCCACTAGGCAGTATTCCTTTCAGCTCTGAGGCTTTTGGTCTGAGTGTTTTAAATGATTCTGAGACTTGATTATCCAGTGTAAAGGAAGCGATTCCTTCCCTTTCCAAACATTTCATACTGCAAAACCACCTTTATAACCAAAATGGCCAGTTAGTTGGAACGTTAGCAGAGATGCTGGGCTGTGTTGGGAGGCTCAGAGCCTAAACTCTTTAATCACGTTTCTGGTGTGACCCTCTGGATCAGGCCGAAAGTGTCTGGCAGAGAGATGCCATAAAGTAATGAACATTACAGTGACTTGGGCTGTTCAATATCTAACATGCTGTTGCCTCACAATAATCAAGCTTCTGGCAAAGAAAACCTGCCATATATGATCACTAGTTTCTTCTATAATACAAATATGGACTTAATTTTAGCAGGAGTCAGTACTACAAAATAATTCTGTTTTCTTATTGCTAGATATTTGATCACTTCCAATTTTTTGGCCCCAAGAGAGATGAGGTTACGAGTGCAGGTCAGGCTGCGAAAAGGCTTGAAATGCTGCAGGGCTTTTTGTTTTAATCCCTTCAAGGTCTTTCTTGCGGTTCAGATGTAATGTGAGAAATTAAAACAAAAGACAGCAGCCAGATGGTACATCTCTGGGGTCAGACAGATTAGTTTAAAAAAAAAAAAAAAAGTTTACTAACATTTATTCTCCTCTAGAGTTTTTGCATCTGTGGAACTCAAACATCTATCTTCTGCATGATTCTCCGAGTTGGCAAACAGTGGAATTACAGCTATTAACAAGTTAGAAAAACACCCCACCCTGCCCCCATAAGCTTGCTTTCACTGAATATCAAGACAGGCATGATTAAAAGTCTGATTTTTCTGGATGATAGGGTGTGCTTGCTGAGCAATGGTCTAGAAATTGTCTCCATTCATCCTTGTCTGGTCAGCTCAGTCTTCTGCAGCACTCTAAACAGCATTCCCTCCTGCAGTGGGCCTACTTGATTTGCTAAATGCTGTTATCTATTTGATTAGTTTAAGACCAGACTCTGAATTTGCACCTTCCTATGCCCTGTTCTTTGGGAATTGTTCTGTTTTGTTACCATAGCTGGCTTTGCAGTTATGGAATATTTTCATGCACCCTGAGTTTCCCTTTTTAGGTTTTCATTACTTTGATATTCCATTTAGATAGCTGTTCTGATTCAAATTATTGCATTTAAATGGTGTGTGGTGCGTATCTATAATCTCAAGGGACGTTATAGAAATTCTGTGATTTGGAGACTTTGAACTCATAACGTACTTGCATATTTTTAGTCTCAGGTTTTCTTCTCCCTGTTTGTTGACATGTTCAGGTTAACCTTCCTGTCACTGAAAAGGAAACCAAAGAAACCTCAAACTAAAAAGTGAGGACAACAATCTGACTTTTCTTTTCTCGATTTTAGGGGACATCACACAGAAGGGATATGAGAAGAAGAGAGCAAAGCTTCTGGCTCCTTATGTCCCACAGACCCAAGGTAGGTACCGGTTTCAACTAGAATAATAATTTTGCATAACTTTGACATTAAAGGGACCTTGTGAAATGTCTGTGGAGTGGTGGAGCATTGATATTTCATTTATTAACTTTAAACCATTATGTTTTGATATGTGTTTTCTTAACTATCTAACAATTACATTGTGCTGGTTGCACGGATGCCACGAAGTCATGGGCAGCAGAGCGTTTTGCCTCTAGTTTGCTGGATTGTACTGAACTCCAGGGATTGCTGAAAATTCCAGAGCTGGTTTGGGGGTCTCAACAGAGCCTGTGTGTTTCAACACGTCTTATGCCCTGTCTTTCTCTCACACACACAAATCACTTCCTACTCCCTTGTCAGCTGACATGTCAAGGGCTTTGAATCAATCATGAAGTGTGAGGCCCTCAAGAATCATTCTTAAACTTCTTAAAAATGATTTAACTACAAAGTTGGTCTGTGTTCTGCCCTGCTTTCAGCCATTCTTAATTTCTTCTTTGAGAAACATTAGCATTTGCATAATTTGTTAGCTTATTTTGCCTGACTATGTGAATTCATTTACTTTGTTTACCTCTGCTTCTTTTGGTTCGAAGATCCTTAGCAGTAGGGCTAACTCCATGTAGGATAATTATGTATAATTGTAAACTGTAGGACAAGACTGAAAGCATGTCCAGTAATTAATATGCGGATGCTTACCCAAAATAATTACACTGCTGATATGCTCAGATGTTTAACCATTAAAAGCGAATATGTCTGGCTTTTGCAGTTTGGGGGGTGAATGATTATGACAGGCAGTCATGACTTAACATACTGTAATTTACTGAGATTGAACTACTGCCCAAAAAAAAAAAAAGTGAGGGCTAAAGCTTATTGATTGACCACAACACTGCTTCTATTGGGGAAAGATCATATGCTTTTTTTCTGCCCAAATTGCAGCAGTTCACGTCAGGCAAATGCTTGAGGAACAGAAAAGAATTCTGCCACTGTCATGTGGTAGCTTCTAGACTCTGCCTCTCCAAAACACTTGATGTTTGCGTTGCTGGTCTTCTCCATCCCAGCTGTTTCTCAACCTTGTTTTGTTTGTATATTCAACAAATGCTGAGCCTTTTTGTCTGCTGAAGCCTTGTGCAAGTTTCTTATTGCCATAGTAGGTGCTTTATGGACAGAAGAATAGTGTATTCTGCCTAGGCTAACGGACCGAAGGTAGCAGTGCAAGCAGAAACTGTATTTTAGCCTTTAGCTTTGAGATTTTCTTATAAACAGCACTGACTACTGAAAACTGCCTCCCTGAACCAGTGATGTGATAGGAATCTCTGAAGACTCAGTTGTTTCCTTTGTATCAAGTCTATTATTTAAAGAAACCAAAACTAATACCTCTGACTAATCTCTCATAGTCTTTATAGGTAGATATTCGTTAAGCAGGTCTTGCAGTCCCTCAGTTCAAGGTGTGTATCAGTGGCGAACTTGAGCCTTAGAAGGAAACGTGGGCTCCTTTCATACGTGCAGCTGCCTGCTTGGCAGCTTTGCCTTTGTTGTGGAGTCCAGTGGAGGCTGAAGCTCTACAAATTGCTTTTCATTTGTCAACATGATCTTGTGCCCCTCATGCCTGTCACTTTGCATGCATGTTTGGTTTGTTTCAGAAAATGTTGTTTAATTAGGAGGAAAAAAATGTTTGGCAAAACCATCTGTGGCCCTGCTACTCTAATTGTCGTGCTTTTCAAGGCTGCAGAATGAGCTGAAGTTTGGGAGGAAGCTAGAGGCCAAGAGCAGGTCACCAATTAAGATGGCGTTTTGACTGCTGTTCTGACTCGGCCCTCCAGCTTTTTATATATCCTGTATTCAGCTGTCCCTATACTGGGGAATCTCCTGTTGTAAAAATCCTGTTGACGTCATGCATGAGGGATTAAGAATTGGGTCACCTTTTTAATGAGCAGAAAACCAACAGAAAAATATTTACTCCTGGCATCTAGTGCATTATATTTCTCAAAGTGCTATCATAATGTTAGCTAACGTATTGTCTCCATTTCATAGATGTGAAATGAGACAAAGGAAGGTATGATGACATGTCAGAGCAAGTCAGGATTATAATTCAGGAGATTCTTATTGCTAAATCTGTACTCCATTCACATTGCCTCTGGGAGTTTGCCTCATTATTTTAGAGGTAAGGCAACAATGTTAATTACCTAAAGATACATGTTTTCCTGGTGCAACATCCATTTTTGTAAATGGAACTTACTGAAGTGATGGAGCTGTGATACCAGAGTTGTTGTTCCTCTATTATGTGCTGGCTGCTGCACAAAAAGGTTTTGAAGAAAGTATTTTGAGAAGCTTCCCAGGTTGTGCGTATTAAGTAATGCAGCTTACTTCACTGTTGCCTGGACTGAAGCATGCCCATTTCGTGTTATACTGCTGACTAACCGCTCACAAAAATGAAGACAGCACCCTCCTGTCGTGTCATCTTCAGCATCTTTCTGAACGTGTGTAACTCCAGCTAAACCATGAGCTTTTGAAATGAACAGAGGGTCTAGATGCTTTGAAATACTACTTTTGTTGGAGTAAATCTGACATTATCAAGTTATCCTCAGTTGTTAGTGAGGACCAAATACTTTTTATGTCTGTCTTAAAAGGTGTAATGAATTGAGAGAGAGTTGAATGGCCATGTTTTTACTTTTTGTCATCTCTGAGGAGAAATGTTCACTGAAGTGTCCCGAGCCCCTGGTGGGCCTTGTTCGGTCTGATTCATACTTCGCTTTATAGAAGCTTGCTGTATGCTTGAATTCTTTCCATTTTATTGGCATAATCGTAAGCCACTGGGCAAAAGATGGAAGTGTATTTGAAATGAAATTTATAAAGCGTTCTTTCTTATAGCAAGGTCAAAATAGAGATGTTTTGGGCTAGGTATGATGAAAATTTTCCTGAGCACGAGAGAGCGTGTAATGATTTGAATATAGGAAGAGCTCAGCTACATTCATATTGATGTAATATTGAATTTAGGACTTGGTTGGTAAATATCTTGATATTTTTGTTTCAAATAGGTTCAAGACAGATGCACTTTGAGATGTGTACAGAGCATGAGAAAATCCAGCTATATGAATAAAAATGTGCTTGATTGAGAAGCCAGTTGTTTAAAGAGGTGGGAAACTGGAAACTTTGAAACCAGTGTTGAAACTATTACATTAAATTTTTTAAATATATAATTTCAAGGCAAATTGATTATATGATATAATGGATTTTATTTTTTTTTTTTTAAAGCAATTTCATCAGCTACAGTATTTTGGATAGATAGATGCACTGTTCTGGAACTAAGAGGTGATTGAGTAACCAGCCACCTCTTGAAACTAGTTTTTGCTGCGGATTACAGGCAAACATAGTCTGCCTGAAGATATAGCTGCTGTCCATATTGTGTTGCTGCGAATCTGGAAAAGCATTTACAGCTTTTTAGCTCAATGCAGATGCAGGAATACCTTGTGCCAAAATCAGCAGCCTTTGCACACAGACTGTTGGCAGAGTGCGTTTTCTTGCTATTTACAATAATGCATTGGGTTCCTCTGCTAATGCGTAAAGGAAATCATTCACCAAGCCCTGACTGACTGTCAGAACCTTTTTATGTAGTTGCTGGAGCTTTGTGCTTTTGCTCTTGACTTCTAGTCTCATGATGATTTAAAATAAATATTTGGAACAAGCACATTTGGAAAGAGAACGTTAGAGTACTTTCTTTATTGAAAAGATAAGATGAATGTGATCCAGTGCTTTTTGTATTCCAGTTCATCAGGGAAAGATGTTGGAATGAAAGAGTAATGCAATTGTAATCCTATGGAAAGTGACGGTAACATTTGAAGCTAATTTAGCTCTGAGAACTTATTTGAATGTTGAGTTGATAAGGCATGTTTTGTTGTTTTTCTGCTTCATGTTATTCATGGATATCGTGAGGTGGGAATATTACGGATTCTGTTATTTTAGTGCATAATTCCTTTGAAATCATGGCACTTTGGAAATGAAGCATTTCTTCACTTCCGGAGTAGGCTGTCATTTATTTCCTGTCTCAAAAAAGTTTAATCCTTCCTGCCATCCTGTGTGGTGTGGACGACCGGTAAATTCAGTTGGCAGAACTCTTCTGTAAAGTTTGTTTTACTAGTTTTTGGTTTTTTTTTCTTTGTCTTTCAGCACTTCATTGTTTCAAATGGGAGCTAATGAGGAACAGTAACCAGTGATAAAACAGCTTTGTCTAAACCTGTAAATCATGTACACGTGCTCCAGCTTACAGTGTTGTTTAGACTGTTTCGCTCATTTACAAGATCTGACTTGCAGCTACCACAAATGGGGAATTATCTTCTTCCTTATTAAGTCTAAGGGATATCACACTTGCAAATAAAGCTTAACACCTGACTCTAGGAAATCAATTTCTCCATCTTTGAAATCTTTTCCCGGACTAAATCGGTGGAATACCTGAATTCTCCCTTAATGTCTTCCGTAGGGCAGAACTGAGATGCATCCTGCTAATACCTCCTGCAAAAGTCTTTGAAATCTTGCATGTCTAGTGTGTTCTCAGGCTCCTCAACCCTGGAAGATAGCAATAATCACACTAAACCTTATGCAGGCATGCCTGCTACTGAGAGAGCTGCCCCTGTGTTCTGTTCAGACTAACTTGCAAAACTCAGTTGCTTGCATTTATTTTTGACATGATTTTTACAGACATGCAGCTTGAAAAATCATGTCGTTATAAGGAATAGCCAGTCCAACATTAACACTTCTGTTCAATTTTGTATGCAAAGCAGCAGAAAAACAGGTTTGCCTGCTGCTTTTTTCCTGTCAGATGAATGCAACACTCTGTCCTTGTTATTAATGTAAGCATTTGTTTGTTGATCATACATGATGTTTTTAGTGATTCTTTTAATCTGAAAATCTTTATATTTAAAAAAAACCAAAAAACTCTCCCTTCAACAAACTGCAGGGATCACAAAACCGTCAATTCTGTTAAAAACTAATGGCAATTAAAAATCCATAGCGTCCTATAACAGCAAATGTAGCATCATGTCTTTTTCTTGTCTCTGTAGATTCAGATCCTGACAGCAGAAACTGGAGCTATAGTGGGATTATTCTAAGGGGAATGCTAACTGAAGTCACCTAGCACCTGCCGGGCTTAGCTCGCTTGTGTTGTTTTGTTTAACCATTTATGATTTACTGTTGTATTTTTCCCTGATCTGTGCTTGTATGCTTTGTTAGGCTACCGTAACGCATTATTATGTCATAACAAAATACTTAAAGAGCTTACTCTTGGCATGTCGTGTCATCTAGAGATGCATTCAATCCCTTTGGAAACGAAATGTCATGCTTACCTTGTGATGCTCTGTAGAACAGATGAGGCGCTTTTGCAAGACCTATGAGAAAGAATGTAATATGAATTTAATAATTCATTTAAAATTGTTAAAACTGCTGCTGACATCTAGTGGGTACTTGAAGTCGCAAATAGCTGAATATTCAGAAAGCATTAAGCTTTTCTTATCAGTCTGTGAAGCTGTCTTGTCTTTGGGTCAAAATAAAGCTCTCTAGTTTATGAGAAAGACAAATATAGTCCAGTTTGGGCTAAAAAATGCAGTTCTCCACTCTGCTATTTGTGTCCTAGATGAGTTCACTTTGGCATCCAAGGAAGATACTTGATTGCATTTGAATAGTGTAGTCTGGGCTTAAGTAAACTTAATATGCTTGATGCTATGCAAAGTATAGAGAGTCTGTTTTTAACGAATTATAGTTTAGGATCTGGCAATATCCCCATTATTTAATATATCCTGTTCTAGAACTTAAAAAAAAATATTCTGCTTGTATCAAATCTCCATGTATGATGTTACAAAGGTGCTAGACTACACAGTTGTTATAGATATCACTCAAATTTGCTCCAGCATCTCAGAAGGGGATGTGCACTGATTCTTTTGGATGTGGGCAAACTGAGGTTTGGAATTAAAAATCTTGCTCCTCAGTCCAGGTTCTCTGATTACCAGGTCATGTGCCTAAACCACACAAGTCTTGCTTCTGCTTTCTCAGTCTATTTATTGTGCTGCTGACATTTTTGTGCAGATGATGGTTATGTTTTGATAATGGAAAACAAAACTCTGCATTATGATATTTTACTCCCCTCGCCTCCAAAATAGCAATGAAAACAGGAAACAGTTGTTTTTCGGATCTCTTCTCTTGGTTTGAGAATTTCTGGCTAGCAGATATGTTCTTTTTAATTAGAAATAAAGGTTTTAATATTTTGCATGATAGTTTAAAGAGCTGTTAATGTATAAGTTCAGTAGCTTGCCTCCGTTGAATGTTGCTATGGCAAACTGGCCTACCCAAAATTTGAGTAAGAGGTGAAAAGTTTTGAAAAGGTTCCCAGACCAAATAGTAATGTTAAGGGATGGAAAAGAACTTCTTGCAGGAGCAAGTTGTCCCCATATTCTTGAATTTTTCCTCTGAAAGTTATAATACTGGTAACAAAACTTTGGGCTAAATATATAGCTAATTTGCTATGACATTCAATTAATATTCTGCTCTTTAGGATGTTGGAAGCTATAGGGCATGTTTGAAGATTTCTGCAACTAGTTTGGTGTGATTTGCTGGTACTGTAAGTTCTCTGAGCTTGAGGCACTTGCCTTAAGTTGTTTGCCTAAAACCACACACTAAGAAAGTAGTATGACTGGAATTGGAATTTAGGATTTGTGGTTTCCTCTTAATTTCTCTAATTCTTTGGTAGTTTGTGAGAATTCATAAGAGGTGCATTTTTAGATGATACAATTGCCCTTCTTTTTGCATGACTTCAGGTGACAGTCTGAAGGCAATTACAGCTATGTGACCTTTGGTTGTAGTTCTTAGAAGTTCCCACTGAAGCACAGATTAATTTTAGAATTGCAGTTCCAGTAGCAGCCATTCCTGATGATATGTGCCTTGGTGAATTATGTAAAATGATAATTTCTTATCAGATTATCTATTTAGCTCCCTGTATTCATGGGAAAAGCAAACCTTTTCAGGATGGTAATGCCTCGACACGCACTGGAAGTAGCCAGAACCTGGAGAAGTAGAGCTCTGTTAGGTTTCATTATTAATGTGAACAGCAAAGGCTCTTGCCATCGGTGATATTGTTGGTTTTACTGTCGATAATTCACACCGATCAGTCAGGTTTCATGAATGTTGAGTAATGAACCTGGCTTCTCTGCTCCCTCCTCCCCCCACCATGGGTTTGCTCTTTCCCACAACTCAAACTTAACTTTGGATAATGATTTATTGCATCAGTTAAACCCCTTTACTGCACTGTGTCTGCAGCAGTGGTGTCTAAGAGGAGGCTGGTATAAATGAGTATGATTTCTAAAAGCAATTTGCTTATGTGATTTGACCACAAGTTAAACTGCTAATTCTGATCTGTCTTAATGCAATGATGAGTGTATTCCCATTGGAAACATGGCGAAATAGGGAGCAAACCATACAGATACTGAATCACAAAATGTTGATGTTCATTGTGGACGGCTCGAAGTCTTTGGATCTGCAGACTTTGCCTGCTTTTTCTACTGATTTAATCTATTAAGATTTATCTGAATCTTACTACCTTTTGTATTTTGTAACAGGTTCTTTATCTCTCTTTTTTTACTGATGGACTACTTAAATTATGTGAAAATGTGTATCATGTCACCTGTTCCAGGTTTGTTATAAATTCTCTTTTATGTCATTTGCTTAACCCATTAAAACAGGAAAGAAAAAGGGAGAGGGAAGGGAACACTTAAGAATAAGGTTGAAGAAGGGACATGTATGCCCCTAAGTGATTAGGGTATAATTGGACAGATGTATTAATGTGCTAGTCAAATTTGCTTCACTACAGAAAATGTGAAATCCTGTAATTATATAGTAAAACAAAGAAGTATGCTCAAAAAAGGCTATTTTTCTTTTCTGCCCTCAAAGAGTTGTGGACTGTTTTCCAGGGGTTGATCCAGCATTACAGAAGGAAACCAGAACTCAGATGCCCGTTCCATCTGCAACTCCAGCCTCAGCATCGTCATCATCCTCATCCAAATTTCACCGAGCTCGCTCAGGGGGAGCCAGAGATGAACGCTATCGATCTGGTAAGGGTAGGGCAAGAGTTCACTGGGATTCTTGTTGAAGAGGAAGTGTGTACAATTTCCTTTCAAGGAGTCGAGCTGATGATTCATCCAGTGATGGAAGGTCCTACCTTGATGGTTCTGTATAAAGAAACATCAGACTTGCAGGCTGCAGCTGCTGAGGCAAAAAGTGCTAAGTAGAAAAAGCAAATAACTCTTTGCCTTCTTGATTTTCTAGCTTGAATGCAGCTATTCAGGGCAAGTTCTTCACGCAGTTGAAAGTCTATTTTAACCACCTCTGTAGGTAATCAGATTCAGAGAAGTGACAGGTAACAATTTTTTCCTGGAACTGGTGATTGCTGAGCATATCTGCTGTAGGAGCCAGAGAAGGAGCTGGCTTTTTGTATCTATGTTTTAAGCACTTCTGAAGAGCAGCAAAAATGGCTGACTAGTGCCCTGCTGATTTCCTTCTCCACTTAAGGGAAGGAGAGGAAGAAGGCACCTGTTTATTGTTTCAATCTGGTTTTGTTCTTCACTTTGTATTAACAGGTTGAAATATTTCTCTCCATGGGGGCAAGTAAAATAGATAAAATATACCTGCTCCAATGACACTGCTATCACACCAACATTTCATAAAGCATTAGAAGGGCTTCATTTTCTGATTTTCTGGAAAGACCTCAGGAAAAAACACATGAATCTGATTACGCCATGTAGATTAGCTTTCCCACTTATCCATAGTAGTTGGTTAATATGTTGTTTTGTCATCAGCTGTGATCTGTCTCCTCCTTTAAAGAGTTCTTCATGTTTGCTGGGGGAAGGAAGCCTCCCCTCTTAGCTTGTTTCGCAGTGAGGTACTGTAACTTCCATTTTGCAGATATCCACACAGAAGCAGTTCAAGCAGCGCTGGCAAAACACAAAGAACAGAAGATGGCTCTGCCCATGCCAACGAAAAGACGGTCTACGTTTGTTCAGTCTCCAGCTGATGCCTGCACTCCCCCAGGTTAGGTTCTTACGGTGTGCTTGTCTGTGTGGATGTTAAGGTATGCATTACTAACAGTTTCCAAATCAAGAAGCTGCAATTGTCAAAATATTCAGTATCTTCTGCACATATGTAGGTTGTCTGTAATTCCTGTAGCTCTCTTGCTACGTTTGAGCAGCTGCTTGTTTTCATGGAGCTGCTGTTACGGCTGCGGAAGTGAATCCTCTTCTGGGAACTCTTAAAGAATTAATTGGCAAGAACTGAGCAGGCCTTCTGGACTGAGACTTCTTTTGCTTCCCTCACACGTATCTTAGTTACATAATTCATTTTTCCTTTCTGGTAAGGTTAGTACTCAACATACAGCAAAAGGTATCAGTTCTCCAGAGTTCAAGGATTTGCAGTGATGCATGTTTCTGGGCAAGGACCATGGAGAGGGTCCTGTGGGAGTCCATGATTTGTGTAAGACTTCTAATTTCTAGCACCTCTTGTGTAATAGCTGTTTTGCCTCAGTGGCAGAATAGCTGAGATAATGTGGTGTCTGTTATGATGCATATTCATCAGATATTAACAAAAACTTCCATTTTCAAGCAGCTACGCACACAGGTTGAAGATGAATATTATAAATTTCAGCAGTGACTTTTGTGTTGGCTCCCATTGTATGGGAGCATCGTGGTCATTTGGATTGACAAAGTTACCTGAAGAGATTAAAAACCCTCCTCATCATCATGAATTCATCATATCTCTGTATGAAACCTCTCTGTTAGGCCACTTCGCTTGTGACTCTTCTTTTACTCCTTTTTTTTAATTCATTTTTCCTGTTACCTTTTCGTTCCTATTAGGGTCTCATGCCCGTTCCCAGTTTCTGCTTGGGACTCAGCTTTGTACTAACTTGTCCAGGACTACAGCATGTTCTGAGCTGTGGGTGCTACGCAAATAAAGATTAGCATTAAAACTTCCAGTTCAACTTGCAGTATGACTGGAATTAGTCCCCTTTTCCAAATGGTGGCTGTATTTTGCTTTAGCAAGTAGGTAGAATATGATTTAATAGTTTGATTTATAATTTAAGGGACGCTATTGAAGACCAGAATATAGGCAGCCAGTCTTAAGAATACTTAAATTTTAGGCCAGAGTCTAATTGAATGTTTATATGTAGCACTGTACAACTTAAGATATCAAATAATGAATGCTTTCTTCACGATAAAGAAATAATTAGTTCATAGCTTTAGGACAGAGGAGATATCTGTTCTCTTGTAAGTGCAAGATGCAGTTCCTTGTTGTGTTTTTTTCTTGTTTTTTTTGTTTCTGCAGTTGAAAGGGACCCATTTAGAATAGCATACAAAAGCATTTTCTACATGTGGCCTTGACACATTTATTTCCCAGTGCCTGCGTTCTACTTTGTTTCTGTAAATTTTCAGTTTTGAGAATGATACTTACCCCTCACTTTCCATTTCAGAATTATCAGTGTTAGGCAATAGAGTGTCTGATTTTTATAGAATATGAATGAAACAGTGATGAGTGAAAAGGCAATAAACTAAGACAGGATATTTGTCTAATGTGTTGAATCTTTTGTATGCTTTAAACAGAGGAAAAAAACAGGAGTAAATATATTCATATTGGAGATGTTTGCTGCTTTAACTTCTGTTTTGGCCTGCATAACCATGTTTGACAGTCTGTGAAAAAAGATTTTCATATTACAAGCCTTTGCCATTGATACGTGAATTGCAAAGAGAGCATGTTCAGTGCAATGTGCCTTTC
This sequence comes from Apteryx mantelli, assembly GCF_036417845.1. NCBI lineage: Eukaryota > Metazoa > Chordata > Aves > Apterygiformes > Apterygidae > Apteryx > Apteryx mantelli. The sequence goes on along the minus strand of NC_090010.1, from coordinate 3,953,676 downwards.
CATAAGGAGCTAGATTTTCTTTTCTGCTTCCACACAGACACGTCTTCCGCATCCGAGGATGAGGGGTCGCTAAGGCGCCAAGCTGCTCTTTCTGCTGCATTGCATCAGAGCTTACAGAATGCTGAGTCTTGGATCAACCGATCTATTCAGGGGTCATCCACATCTTCATCAGCATCTTCTACACTATCCCATGGAGAAGGCAAAGGGACCAGTGGGTCACTAGCTGATGTATTTGCCAATACTCGAATAGGTAGGAGCTGGGTATGAACAGAAAAACTGCTTCAAGTTCAGATTGTATTAATAAAGCTGGAGTTGTCCATTGTGTAAGGGAAATTTGGAATGAGAGTTCAGTTAGTGTTGGTGGAACTGCTTGGATTCATTGGAGTTACGCCACCACTGGTGTGGGTTTTTTGTTATTTTATTTTTTTCTTCCCTTAAGGATTGAAGAATATTGAGTTGGTTGAAAAAGGGGACGTGGGGAGCAGGAGCTTGCTGAAGTAGAAAAGACTCCTTAGTGTGATTACAGTATTGACAAATTCAGTAGGCAGAACTTTTCCTGTATACAGTATTGCTTATGTCTACAGCTATTTGAAGCTACTGTGTGCACAAAGCTACCGTATGCAAGTAGCATTTGGCATCTGTGTCCTGATTAATATCACAGGGGTGTCTTTGCCTATTCAGTGGGGAAAAGCTGTGTTCTAACACTGTCTTTTTGCTATAAGCCCTAATGGTTTATTGTTTTAGTGTTATTTAAAAAAAAAAAAGAGAGACAGCCAAATATATGAATAACTGAGCATGTCGTTTAGGAAGTAAACATAGCAGAGAATAAAGATTTAACACAGATCTTCCATGAGTAGTCTGGGAAATAATCAGGGCATCCAGGTATTGAGAAGAGGGAGCAAAAAACTACAGATCTGGATACCCCAGGCTCAGTTTTTTGAGGCTCTAAGTTGCTCCTTGCTGCTGATGCTTCTGTATGAAATGGCAAAGTTTGTTTTGCTTTGTGTATGTTTGTCTTTTTTATCTGCTATTAAGGATATTACCGCATCTTAGAAGATGTCTGTATTTGTGCGCTCTCTGCTTTTGCTTAACTGGTTTGGGGCAAGCAGTACATAGAAGCACTGGGGTTTTTAATCGCTTCACTTAATTCTTTTTGTTTTTTTGTTTGTTTCTTTCTTTGCTGAGATTCAAGTTGTTTTCTGAAATGGAAAACTTGGGAAATTGTCCGTAAAGTATAGTCAATATAACTAATGTATCTTTGAAGCAGAGAGGCTCTTCTTAATTGGAGAATACAGAAAGCCACAGTACCTTTTGTAATGAGTTAAGGTAGTCTAGCTGTTTACGTACAGAATAACTGCTATGTAATATAATTAGTATTTTATGCAAAGTAGAAGTGTTACATTTTCATCACAATTATATTTGCCATGTACATATTTATCCTATGTTAACACCTAATTTACATGAATAGAAACACTAACATATGCAATTTTATACATCTCTTTGGAGAGAGCAATAGAAAGTCCTGCAAATGTTGTATAAAATCTGTCCTTCCTAGTGAGCTTAGAAGTTCTATATATGAGAAATATTCCTTGCCACCGTATCTCCAAAAGGTATAAAGAAATGGAATTTTTCCCTCTAGAAAGAAGGACTCAAAGAATAAACCACACAAACCTTTCTTTAGGAATTGTTCAGTATCTGACTTTCTTCAAGACTTTCTCTGTGCAAGCCAACATGTGGTTTCAAAGTTCTTGGGCTTTTTTCTTCAGAAGCAACGGTTGCTGCTTCTGTTAAACTGGAATAGAATATTCTTGCCCTGTCAGATGATTGAACCTACTGTGTTGTATAAAGAAATCCTATGCAAGCAAAAATTGCGTATTTAAGGTGAGGCTAATGAGAGAATTACTGAAGTATGCAGAGTTACTTACAGTTTTGAAGCATTACAAGCTCATCTGAAAAGCAGGACTTCTGGCAGAACAGTGTTTTGCAACTTGAGGCTGTCAGAGCTGACAGGTTTAAGAACTGTCTCATTTTATAGGTTAGATTTTATTATTTAACTGCTGGATAGACTCATACTGTTTAGTCACTGAAGTGAAAGAAATTTCAACCCAACATGATTCTTTTATCTGCTTTAGTCAATAGCCTCCTGCTCTTTTAGATTTAGAAAGTTCTTTAGAGGAAAAGGTTAAATATTATAATTCCAGCAAGAGAGATTACTGCATAGGTGATATAGGTTTTTTGTTCTGGGGTTTTGAATATTCCAGAGCTTATTTAGATCTCAACTGACTTTTTTTCCTTCTTTCCTTAAGAGTACTGAATGCCAAGAGATTTAGCTTTATTTGAAGGTTAAAGACCAAGAATAGGAATTTTGTCAGTATTTTGCTGAATTACTTTCCTGACATGGACAAAACCACTCATCTGTGCCTTCATTTTCTGTTTTCCAAAATGGATGATGTACACACCTCCTAGGGCTACTTAGAATTTAGGAAGTGGCTTGTGTAGCATTGATAAGAGCCCCCATAAGAATCTGACCCACTAAATTGTTAAGGTTGCTGGTAATGGGTAACAGACACTTCACTTGTGCTATGTGATAACGAAAGGTACATGTTAATCGTCATCTCAATTTTCTCCCTTTTTTAGAAAATTTCTCAGTTCCCCCAGATGTCACAGCAACTACCTCCTCTTCCTCAGCACGGCCAGCAGCGATCGACCTTCCTCCTTCAGGGATTGTGAAAGGCATGCACAAGGGATCTAATCGGTCTAGTCTCATGGATACTGCTGATGGTACGGAACCTTTCGGAGTACCCAGAAATTAGAATGGTGTCTAAGGAGGGACTTGACTTGGGGGATCAAATCCTGTAACTTAAATCTAGCCCATTTAAGCACTTCATAAATTTGAAATGGTTACGGCATTAGCATTAACACTTTTCCATGCTACAAAAATTACCTACTGTGAACTGAGTTGGAGAAGATCATGGAGAGATAATAGGCTTTTCTCTTCTGCTTACTGCTTTTTTTAGGAATAATTAAAAATGCATAGGTAGGCTAATTGGTTTTAAAAGCCTTTTTCCTGGAATCCCCAAAAGGAAAGGTAAGATGAAAGAAAATGTGTAATTCTTAATTATAGTTAAGCTCCCGTGCAGCTGATAATACTGACTCTAAGCTGTTTGGCATAAACCTTTGTGCAGAAGGGTAGCATTAATACTTCTGCTTCTTACTGTGTCCTCCCTCTGCTGGCAGTCTTGCACTGCAGTTGATCAATATTTCAAGCAGGCGCAGATCTGTAGGCCATGTTTTACAGCAAGTGTGGTTTGTCAAAGACAGATGGAAATTAGGCTTTGGAATGGAGGGAATACTTTAAAAAGGACTTTATATTATTAGCTTTTTCTGACCACTGAGTTAATACAGAACTGACGTAATATCTACTAATGTCAGCCTGCATTGGCACAACCTTTAGTGTTGTAAACCCTTAGCTGAATGAGTGGGCACACCAAGAGAAGTATCCTCCAGCGGAAGGAGGTAAGACATAAATGTCAGTAGAGATGATGAGTACTTTTATTAGCCAAAATCTTTCCCTCCAGGTGTTCCTGTGAGTAGTAGAGTCTCCACGAAAATTCAGCAGTTGCTTAACACCTTGAAAAGACCTAAAAGGCCACCCCTGAAAGAATTTTTTGTGGATGATTTTGAAGAAATTGTGGAAGGTAATTAGCACCAAGTAATATTTTTATTAATCATTTGTTATAAGCACGCAGACCTGCACAGTACTATATTTAATTATGCCATTGTTTCTGAAGCTGACTCTGATTCCCTATTTGCAGCTAGTGATAGCATTCCTGAATAGTCTGTGGCCAGCAATCTCTGGTATAAAAATAGTGTTTGAAGTAATTCACTTGACTGCAGAGCTTTGTGTGGCCTCTTCAGTGCTAAACTTCTTACAATAACTGAAACTTATTAACAAAAATATTTAAATAGATTTTTTTTTTTTTAAATGTTCATTTTCTTAGGCTACTTTAAAGTCCCAAGGGAATTGTCTTTACTGGTAGTTTCATTACAACCTTACTTAGTAAGGTTCTTTTCTCTTTTCTCCAATTCCGTGTTATCCTCCTTGATACTGTATTGAAATCAGTAGCACATTAGGAGAAGACTATATTCATGGTGATGGTTTGTTTTCTGCAGGGCTCTGTAGAGAGCAAAATGTGATAGAGATTGTTAAACGTACAGGCTATTTGGAAAAGCTTTTTTTTTTTCCAGTGTGTCTTTTCAGCTTAAGTGTCTAGCAGTAAATGAGCTAAGATGAACTGGGAACATGATCAAATTTTCTTCAGTTCCACAGCCTGACCCAAATCAGCCCAAGCCGGAGGGACGCCAGATGACACCTGTGAAAGGAGAACCCCTGGGAGTTGTTTGCAACTGGCCTCCTGCCTTAGAAGCAGCACTGCAGCGCTGGGGAACCACACAGGCTAAATGCCCCTGTCTGACAGCACTGGATGTTACAGGAAAACCAGTTTATACCCTCACGTATGGTGAGCCGAGCACTGGCTTTTGTCGTTAAACTCTTCTGAAAGGGTAGTAGAGGATAGAACATAGTTGTTGTACAGGACTTTTCCTAGCGTGGTTGCAAATACGTTCCTGGGTTGAGAGGGGTTTGTAGATGAAGCAGTGTAACTGAAACACAGGAGGTGACAGTAGATGGATAAAGCAGTCAGGAATTGAAATATTGTTCTCTTGTATGTTGGGTTGATTTAGAGTTGTGCAAGTCTCTCCTCTTTGTGTTCTAGGCAAACTGTGGAGCAGAAGTCTCAAGCTGGCCTACACACTGCTTAATAAACTGGGGACCAAAAATGAACCTGTGTTAAAACCTGGAGATAGGGTAATGAGTTTTGAACTGTCTGGTTCTCCCTCTGAAGTTATTTAAAATAAAAAAAAAGGGGGGGGGGAGGCAGAGCACTGTAACTTACCACAGGCACTAAAATCTGCTTCTTTTAATAGTGAGACTCTTATCCCAGAAACAGGCTACTTGGGAAAGATATCTTTGTGATTTTTCAATCTGCTGATTCCTCTGTAAGCAAATTCTTGGTTCTGGACTTTGAGATAAATCTAAGGAAGAGCGTAGCAGCTCTGAGAGAAATACAGAGTTTTAGATCTCTGTGCGTGGGGGCGGGGGGTGGTGGTGGTGCATCTGCATGTGTGTGTATACATGTACACAGGGAATACTGACATAGTCCCTGCATGAGGAACGTGTGCGTGTACCAGATCGGTGTGAGAAGGAGTGCTTGAAGATGCCCTGTGAAAAATGCTGGGGCGGAGTGTGAAATCATGTGAAGTTTTCTGACTTGTAGTCGCTACAGATCTGAACTTTGCAATTTTGCTTTGTATTTCACCTAACAAAATCTTTTTGTGAATTGTAGGTAGCCCTTGTTTATCCCAACAATGACCCAGTCATGTTTATGGTGGCGTTTTATGGCTGTCTTCTAGCAGAAGTCATACCAGTGCCTATAGAGGTACCTCTTACCAGAAAGGTAACGTTGATGGAACTTAGAGGAGTGATAGGCTGATGTGGGATGAAAACCAAGTCAGACCATCAACCTCTGATAGTGTTTCACAGCATCCAGCTGCTGCCTCAATGATTCTGTGTCAACACAAGGTGCAAGACCTATGTGAACCTGCAATAGGAGTTCAAAAATGGAAAAAAAATAGATATATAGACCAGATAGCCATGCTAAGCAGCTGGAAATGATTGATTCACCTTAAACGCTATAGTCTTGTCTCTGTTATTGCAAATAGTTTATAAGAGTACAGATAACGCTGTGAATCTGCCCTCTGCTCTGTGTGAAGGGGATCTCATTTCCAACAGTGCTAAGCGGATTTGTCGGTCTTTTGGCTTTGCTGGAGACTGAAGGTACTAAGCATTTCTGAAAACTACCAGGCACCACCTCTTGTAAAATCTCTGCTCAAAATAGTATTTTCTTTAGCCTTACCATATTTTTTACGATTTTGCCATATTATTGCCATTTCAAGAACTGTCTAAAACTGTAAAATTTCATAAGAGGAAACAAAGTAACAGTAGAATGGCAAGCATATGGCAAGAGAGGTGGTAGTGAAATGGTAAGCTAGTCTGGTAATATTATGGGAGTCACAGAACTTTTTTTTTCATTTGTCCTCAACATGACAACTGCTATAGCAACCAAATATAAAATTTAAAGCTTCTCACATTATTTGTCCGATCAGGTTTCTTGGTAAGCTACCTCATTTCAGTGTTTTTATCATTGTGCAATAGAAATTAGTTACTGAGGAAACAGGGACCTTGTTATTTCAGTGTAATTATACATTTTCCCTTTTTATGCCTCGTTATTTCTCTCTGAGGCATCTGTGCTTCTGTTAATGAAAATAAATGGTGTATACTCAATGCCTGAATGCTGGGCATGCATCTAAGCGAGAGCCTGCTTTCTGTGAATTTCATGTCCAGTTCCTTTTAGTCTTGCCAGTGTAATATTTGCTTGGGGTATGAAGGGTTCCCTTTGAGAATCACCTGATTTCTCTGCAGTCTGTCCCCAGTTATGTAATCTTTTCGTTGTTGAACTGCAGAATGAATTGAAAAGAGCAGACATGGTATGCAGAAGATTAAGTAGCCATTTTTCTTTTTATAATGGCATATCATTTTCTTATGGACTTTGATTGGCTCATAGCGTGTCTCCATTTTCACCCAGCGTGCCTTTGTGTTGGCCATGACATCTTCCAAAATGTATTACTGTAGAAGCTTAGGAATTGTTGTATTCATTCCTGCCAGACAGTGGTTGTCATTTGAGTTTCAAACCAATGCCAGGCATTGGGGGTGGGAGGAAAAGGGCAAACCAACAGAAAGAGTGTTTGTGAGGGGTTTGGGGTGGTTTTGTGTTTTTGTTTTCCCTACTGTGATCCATAATGTTACCATCCAGTTACCAGACCATTACCAAACCTTAGAATTTGGTAAGGGGAAAGTTGGCTATCATTTTGAAACAGAAATGATTTCCCCCCCCTCCCCTTCTCTTCCCTCAGGATGCTGGCGGTCAGCAGATTGGTTTTCTGCTGGGCAGCTGTGGCATTGCTTTGGCCCTCACCACTGAAGTTTGTCTGAAAGGGCTTCCAAAAACCCAAAACGGAGAAATCGTGCAGTTTAAAGGTTAGATCAGTTATATACTCACTTTTGATTGTACTTCTGACAACTACTCTCAGACAGTTCAGCTATAGAAGTCTGAGTGCATTTTTTGGGGCCTTTTTTGGCAAAATGAACAAGTTTCCTGGTAACATTGCTTACAATTGTGGGTTTTATGCATATGGTATAGATTGATCCATATCTCTGACAGAACTACTTTGTTGCTTTGGAAGTCATGATGAAGCCATCTTACAAATCAGGGTTGTCCTCAGATTCCTTCAGTGGCATTTGGCAGGTTCAGAAGCAGTTTTATTAATGATACAACAAGCTATATTTAGAAATACTGCAGGGATCTTTCCTGAGTAGAGGAAGTGCCATGTTGCCCACTGAACTCCCTGATGAGAAATGAGATGAGCCTTCTGGCTAGTAGCTTGACTTGGATTGGTATGCGTGCTTGCATAACTGAACTTGGACGAATGATTGCTGCTTTTTTTTTTTTTTCTTTCTTTTGTACTTTTGCAGAATATCAATTCCTCACTAAATAAACTCCACTTTAATTTTGGCTCTAGGTTGGCCCAGACTCAAATGGGTTGTGACAGATTCAAAATATCTCTCCAAATCTCCTAAGGACTGGCAGCCCAACATCTCAGCTGCGGGAACTGAGCCAGCATATATCGAGGTAAGTAGTGAATGGGAAATGAGAAGTAGCTTCTGTGAGTTGAATTTAATGTTCTAGTCATCGGAGAGAGAATACTTTCACCTCAACACCTTAGACTTCCCAGTTTCTAGCCACTGCAACAACAGCCTTTCATTGTGTACAACCTGCTGTGAAGTTTGTTTTGTGTATCTTTGTGGCCTTGTAGTAGTAATAAAACAAGTACAAATACATTAAATTGGTATCTTTATCTCATATCTCTTTGGAGTTATCTGAATATGTTTGTTACTTGAAAAACTATCTTTTCTATAGTGAACCTTGCTGATACATTGCTACAAGCAAGTACTTTTTTTGAATACATCTCAGCAGTTTAAGTGGAACAAAACTTGATTTCAGCGTGGATCCAGTGCTTTAATTTCCTTTATATGTGGGATCCAGAGTCTCACCTTGACACTTTTTTCCCTTTTGTAGTACAAGACTAGCAAAGAGGGCAGTGTGATGGGTGTCACGGTGTCTCGAGTTGCCATGCTCTCTCACTGTCAAGCCTTGTCGCAGGCCTGCAACTATTCTGAAGGTAGGTGATGTCATGGAAGCAGCAAAGGACTGAAGATTCGGTGACATCGTTTTTGCTGTTTGCCTCTCATATTTTTAACAGCTGCTTTTGGGTAACCAGTGCACAATGGTATCTACTTTAAACAAAAGAACACAAAAAGTAAAAGTAAAGATTAAAACTCCCCCAAACTAAAGACTACTCATAATCTTTTCCACCCAAAACTACATTATCTTCATTGCCCAGTGAAGGTGAACTAAAAGTGAGATCTGCATCGTGTCTAGGAAGTTAACAAGTCTGTGTTCTGATGAATCAGAAGGGGAGTGCTTTTCAAGGGGCTGAGTCGTCTTCTGGCAGTACTGAGGGATCACCCCCAAAAATATTTTTCCAAGCTTTTGTTCTTGGTACAGCATGTGTAAATATTAAAACACCTCTTGAATAACCAGGTTCTGTACTAGTCACAAAGGCTTTTTGACTAAACCAATAGAGAAGACTGGAAACTATTGGTAGGAGTATAGAGAGCTCTGCTGTAGGATATGGTTTTAGTCTGGTCTCCCTTCTAAATCAAGCTAATTTTCATATCCAGTGACTGAAAGTTCCTTTTTAAAGAGCAGTATGTCATAGTAGTTTAAAAGGCAGAGTGTCTTGTGGAAGCCCTTGTTTAAATTTGCATTGCTTCTGGGAGTCAGTGCTTCTCTACTCTCTTTCCCTGCTCCTGCTTATGCAAAATGAAGTATAATAAGATAATTAAGGCACTTTCTATTAGTGACGTACATTACAGGCTAGAATGTAATTTTATTGCAACTTTGTGATATGTTCCTTTTCTTAAACTGGTATTCAGTTGTGTTATTTTGCGTAGTAAGGAGCTCTGACTAGTAAAACCTGTAATCAGACAAACAAGGCTCTGTACTTTCTACGTGTGTGCCTCTTGGAGCAGATCTGCCAATTTCTTACCTGTATGATTTGTCCCAGATAGTTGCATAATGTTTTATGTAGTATATGAAGCATTTAAAAGCTCCTTAACATTTGAATTTGTTGAACATAGTGGGAATAGGAGAGCTTCAGTAAATACAAGAAAATTAGGGCTGCAATTTTCTTCACAGATTTTCTTACATCTTCCTGAAAAAAAAGAGTATTTTAAGTTGCCAGATTGGAGTCCGTTTGGGAGAACAGGAAAAGCAGCAGATTCTAGCATAAATAATGGTCAAAGCTGTCCAGGCACATTTTACTCCAATGCAACAACTTTCTTCTAGGTGAAACGATAGTGAATGTTTTGGATTTTAAGAAGGATGCAGGGCTGTGGCATGGTATTCTAACGGTGAGTTGAGCCTGTGAAGACTTTCTGAAGCATTTCATAACTCTTCCTAATTACAAAGTTTGAGGAGATGGTTTTGGACCATTGCCTATTAAGTCAGTCATATCTCTCTCTTCAGAGAACTGCAGATCTGGCAGAAGTAATAACATTTCCTGCTCAATTGCTAAGCTTTCCTGTAAATTCAAATGATGCTTTGAAATTTTAACTGTTTTACAGGAAGCATAGAAGCATCCCAGGTAAATGCATGTGAATTCATGTGGAAGGGAGGGAGGGCTTGATGAGGAGTGGGGGTGACTCCTGTTTCTGCTTCATAATAGATTTTGTGCACACTCTCTTAAAAATCTTGTTTCTCCTTTTCAGAATGTAATGAACAAACTGCATACTATCAGCGTGCCCTATTCTGTGATGAAAACCTGCCCGCTCTCATGGGTGCAGAGAGTTCATGCTCACAAAGGTAATTGCATGTCTTCAACTTAAGCTTTAAGTTTTTAGGATAAATGAATGAGGGGCATTAAAATATCAAATGTATTAGAGCCTGCCTTATTGCTCTTCAGTAACAAACCATGTGGGCCAAAACTCTGAGTTATTTCTAAGTATACACAAAGTCCTAATGCTTTGTGGATGATGGCAAACCACACAGAACTTGATGGCGGCTTCAAAACCTGTGTATTTGGAGCCAATGCTTTTTATGAGACCAGGAAAATAACTGAGCACAAAAAGATCCATTTGATCCCAAGTCTTTAGCCAGGATATTCAGATGGTGATAGTGATTTGTGCATTTTGGAGGGAGGGCTGCAGTAGTGATGCCTTGGCTCAGGGGCCGGGAAATGGCCTGCATCCCACAGCAGATGCTTTTGTATGTTGGGGCTTGCCATTACTGCAGGCTCAATGTTTTAAGGTTTGCTTGCCTTAGAGTTTTCTCCTTTTGGAGAGTTGGATAGTGCCTTCATATGAAAATGACTCATGGAAAGCTTTTCTTTTTATTGATAACTGTTTTTGTTGCCTTCATTTGCAGCAAAAGTTGCTTTAGTGAAGTGTCGAGACTTGCACTGGGCCATGATGGCCCATCGAGACCAAAGAGATGTCAGTTTGAGTTCTCTGCGGATGCTGATTGTAACTGATGGTGCAAATCCCTGTGAGTATGCACATCCTGTTGTTTTAAGGAGAGAGGTTTCTCAGAAGGTTGTTGCCATAGGCTCAAGTTTTGCTCCTTTTGTAGCTGCTTCCAAGAAGACTAAGTTAGGGCAGCTGTCTAGTAACACAGAGCTGTGGATTGTGGTACTTCAGCACGAGGGCAAGGGGTTTCCTGTGCTTTATTCCTTTGAGTATGAGTTGTGAAAGATGCTGCAAAGGGTAGAAAGAGGAGAGTTTACTGGGGAGCTTGTGTGTGTAAAACAGAATTCTGGCAGACTGGAGTGAGACTGATTTTTAAATTGCTCACCAGGGGATAAGGTGAAGGCTTTTAAGAACAATGTTGAAGGGGAGGAAAAAAAACCCAAAAGATCTGCAATGAATGCTGCTAATGAAGAGGCTTAAAGACTATCTGTCTAGATGACACCAACAGAAGGGAGATTTGGAATACTATTAGCTCTGTGTTATGCACAGTGCATGGAAACAGGCCCTATATGTGTGCACTAATCTGTTGGAGGTTGGGGCAGTCTTTTATTCCTGTCGTCGTCGTTCCATGAGCACTTCCTAAATGTAACAACTCCGGAGCAAACTGGGGCAGAAAAGCAGACTTGTTCAAAACAATATGCTTTTTTCCCAGCTGCATTTATTTCTAGGTTATTTTACAGACAGTTTTTAAATCAAATCATGTAAAGTCATAGTTACATATTTTCTTACTTTCCAGGGTCTGTTTCCTCATGTGATGCCTTCCTGAGTTTGTTTCAGAGCCATGGGCTTAAACCAGAGGCAATTTGTCCTTGTGCCACATCTCCAGAAGCAATGACTATTGCAATACGGAGGTAATGCGCATACAGCGTTGCAGTCTGTTTGCTAGTTTAAGTGATCCTGGCTATGGTTTGTTCACATATCTATTGGTCATAGTTGGCTTAAGCATGTAATAAGCTCCACTGACATTTGTTTGTGCTCAGGTATTCAAGTGGCTATGTTATTAAACATTTCTCCTAAGATAGGAGTGCTTTTGTTCCTGTAAGATATATGGTGGCACAACAGTGCCTGTAAGAAAGGTGCACTGTTTTATCCTACTCTTGATGTACGCAGCTAGTGTGGTGTTTCTGAATCTGAGCTAAAATCTGTTATCGCTTTGGATAGTCATTTTCATAGCCTTTTGGTCCATTGCTGCCTTCTGTAATAAATAGTACTGTAATCCTCTAGCCTAGGAGCTAGTGCTTGTCACAGATTAAGCTTAAAACCTGGAAGAAGAGTTGTGATTCACATGATGTTTTGCACTTGCCTAAGAATAAGGTTTCTTAGTCATTGATCAGTGGGCTCTTCTGGGAAGTAATCTTTACTACCATCTCATGACTTTAAATTTGTTATGAAATGAGGAGACATTGCAGTATGCGTTTCTCTGTTGCTGTGATGTCTTCATCAGAGTCTAAGAATACCCTGTATGTCTGCTTCAGTGTATTGATTTTGTGTCCTTCAAAGGCCTGGGGTCCCTGGGGCACCTTTGCCCGGAAGAGCCATCCTGTCCATGAATGGGCTGAGTTTTGGTGTGATTCGTGTCAACACCGAAGATAAAAACTCTGCTCTCACTGTCCAGGATGTCGGCCACGTGATGCCAGGAGGTAAGAATGCACAGGAGTGCCCTGTAACACCTTTTTGTGAATGGTCTGGAACTTTTCAGAGCAGGTAGTGAAGGCTTTTGAGCCGAGACCTTCAAAGCTGTTCTACAGGCCATTTAAATAAATAACCCAGAAAGCCTTGTGCTCGTGCGGTACTGTGAAGTCCTTGCAGGAAATGCGGTGTCCCAGCAGCAGCTCTGTTCTTAAGCCCAAAGCGGTTAGGACACGTTCTCACACTACTGCATGTTGTTCTGTGGCAATGTGACATCTACGAGAACTGTCAGAGGTGTTTGCTTAGTCTGTTTGGACAATGCAGCGATTGCGAGACCCATAATGTGAGGAAAAAGAGCTAGACTAGATACTCTCCCATATTCAGCCCCATTATTGGGGGAGGTTAAGCAGTTCCCATGACGTGTCCTATTTGTCATGGTTGAAAGTGTCAGCTCTTCTACAAGCCAAATCTTGGGAATATTCGTAACAGTATGTAATTTGTCTTAGGAATGATGTGTATAGTGAAACCCGATGGGCCACCTCAGCTCTGTAAAACAGATGAGATTGGTGAAATCTGTGTTAGCTCCAGAGTAGGAGGAATGATGTATTATGGACTGGCAGGGGTGACAAAGAACACGTTTGAGGTATGTATGATAGAGTGCATCTTTCTTTCTCTGTTTCCTATGTAGAACTGATGATTGTGTATAATCTCTTGATTTCTTTTAAACTTAAAGTGTTAATGTTGATTTTTAAAGAGAGATCCTGAAAGACTTGTTAGATATTTTCAGCTTCCCCTTTTGTAAAGATCTCCCATAGTGCTAAAATGACAAGTAAATGAAGGATCCCCCCCACCACCACCACCAGTTTTCCTCATCACTTGCATGTAGGGCGATTTCCAGTGCAGAATTAGGTGGGGAATATCTTTCTATCCTTGGGTAAATCCACTCCACCTCCAACTGCCCTCCCTTCTGTTGCAGGTTATTCCTGTGAACTCAGCTGGCTCTCCAGTAGGTGATGTGCCATTCGTCCGTTCAGGCTTGTTGGGATTTGTTGGACCTGTACGTAACATGGTTTTTGAGCTTGCATTGCTGTTTTCCTGTGTTAATACTAATAGCCTTAGATATTTAAGAGAAAAACATCTGGGTACAGAAGCACATGTACTGGCAGTTGAGAGATAATGGGTTTGCTTGAGCCAGTAGGAACCCTTACTTTTTCAGTATGTTACCATTACAGTACTTTACCATGCTACTTGTTGCATTTTTAGATTGGTAGTTCTTTTAAAATCAAATGTAAAAAGCTTTTGAATGGCAGTTCTGCTGCACATGCTAAAGTATCTTGGTTCAGTGAGTTGCTAGAATGATTCACCTGAGTTAGTCGCATAGGATGTAATTCAAAGAGAAAGAAAATATATTTTATACAAATTCCATTGATCTAGCAATTGAAATTATAGATGAGTAATAGTTAAAAATATGCCATCAAAGACATTTGAATATCTGCTTTGTATAACTTCATCACGTCTTTTTATCTTTCAGGGCAGCTTGGTGTTTGTGGTTGGAAAAATGGATGGATTGCTGACAGTTAGTGGACGTAGACACAATGCTGACGACATTGTAGCAACTGGATTGGCAGTAGAGTCAATAAAAACAGTTTACAGAGGAAGGTTAGCAAAAGAAACCTGGCTCCCTCCCATAAATTTCTGCATGTGGTATAATGAAATGTGATCTATAGTGTGATCTCTGTTTTCTCGTCAGTAATTGACTTGTTTGAGTAGCTCAGTGTAAAACAAGTATGTTTTTGGTTTAGGCAGTAGTTGGCCCGATCCTTCCTCACACAGGTCAGTTTTCCTCAATATCCTGTCTGACTTTTCATCAAGTCTGTGTACTTTAGGGGAAGGAATCAGCTTACGAGATAAGCCAGCCACATGGAAAATTTGCTTCTGTCTCTATAGAACTTCTGAGTCTCTGAAGTAACTAGCCATTGGCTGATGTTCTGCAGCAAGGAAGAGTTCTGTTAATTTCCAAAGACACTTAATTTTATTTGGCAGTTGTGGATATAATTTTCTAAATCCCCAGAATAGTGTAGGAGCTCATGTCTCTAAGAGTAGGTTTTAAGCCCCCTACATCATGTAGATGCTTTTAAAGTTTTTATTATAGTGGTAAGTTACCACAGGTTGGAACATAGTGTGATAGCAGGATGAGAGGACAGGGGCTATTCTGTGTAGAAAATTCATCACCTGGTGGAATTAATCCCTTATGTAATCCACAGAGCCTTTCCCTTTTGACTCTGTTTTAATAGCCTGATGATTTTCCTCTCTGCCCCATGCATTTTAGGAGCTTTGCCTTTGGTCTGTTTCCTTTGCTCCTTATTCCCAAGGAGTAAAATTGGAATTCCTGCCAATATGGCTCTTCCCTTTTCCTTAGGATTGCTGTGTTCTCAGTATCTGTGTTCTATGATGAGCGGATTGTGGTGGTTGCAGAGCAGAGGCCAGATGCATCTGAAGAGGACAGTTTTCAGTGGATGAGTCGAGTGCTGCAGGTAAGCCAAGCTGCGCAGGTGGGCGAGGTGAGTTAGTGCGTATTTTTCAGTGTGTGGGCAGATCAGAGGCCATTAGCATGCCCCAGATGGAAAGAGCATGGGCTCATGATCCCTCTTGGCAGCAAGATATTTTTACAAGGTCACAAGCTGGTACATCTGCTGTGCACAAGCTGTTCTTTTATGTCTGAAGGTCCTGGGAAAATGGCTGCAACACAGAATAGGGTAGGCTCTGATGAAGTGGTCAGCATTATGCTAGCAAGGTGACTGTGTAGGGAGAAACATAACTGCCTCTCAATGCTACAAAGCAGACCCAGTGTTCACGCTTAGGAATTCTGCTTTTAGTCTTGAATTGTGCTGGTGCTCAAAGCTTTAAAGCTGCCCTTATCTTTGGAGATGCAATTGCAGCAGGGAGACAGTGAACAGAGAACAGTAAAAACAGCTGAAGAAGTGTGGTCCTAAGAAACCAGAATGAGTGGTGAATGCTTACTTTGAGAGCTGCATGCATGTATGTGACTCTTGGGAATAATATTTCAGGTTGTGAAATAGACACACTGGGGAGAGAAGTCAGGGAAGTACTTGGTGATCTGAATAATGTATTAGATGCCTGAACGCCGAGGAGGACAAAACAGGAACAGAGGGTGCTGGTTCAGAGGAGACAGATGGATGAAATCCTAAAATCAAAATCGGATGATTCATCAAGCAACTGTCTATATTTTGAGATTTTAGTCATGAACAATTTAAAAATGGATTTCTTGTATATGGAAGGGATTATAAAGGAAGGCATGCTCACAAGCACTTAGCAAGCCCTATGGTAAGAGTTAATGTTGCACAGGTGAAAGGGAATGATAGTGACTGTCTTGCTCCCCCAGCACCTTACAGATATGTAGGGATTTGTCTTGGAATAGGTCAACGCAGCCAGTAACACTCAACTATCTCCAGTAATACTGAGCAGTCAAGTGACCGTCTTTCCTTTCTCTAGGCAATTGACAGCATTCACCAAGTGGGCGTATATTGCCTTGCTCTTGTGCCAGCCAACACATTGCCAAAAACTCCATTGGGAGGGATCCATATCTCTCAAACTAAGCAGCACTTTCTGGAGGGCTCTCTGCATCCATGCAACATCCTCATGTGCCCACACACGTGTGTGACGAACTTGCCAAAACCCAGGCAGAAACAACCAGGTAACTTGAGCTGCTTTTGTTTAGAGTTAATAAACTAAAGTTCACTACCTCAGACCTCCAAAGCTGTGCAATGCCTCTAACAGAAAGACAAATTCTGCTGAGCGTTCTGCTTGCTGGGGACCACAGTGAGTCTTGTGGCCTGTGGCTGGGGCTTGCTTCAGGCCTCTCTTTGCATGTGTCAGTCAGAAATTTTAATTCCTATCTCTGAATTCATTGGGATTCTCTCCACTGCTGAACAGGATACTTCCAAATGAAGATGAGGAGCCTAGTAATACCTTATGTACTGCATCAGTGAGGTCATTACCTCTGTTCCTGTCATCCGTGCCCAGGAGCAGTGTGATCCTACAGAGAATCTTTGTACTTTTGCTCTCCTAAGCCAGCCCCTTGCCACTTGCATTAGAAGTTCCTACTCCAACGGTGCAGCGTAGACCCAGAGCTTCCTCTACAAAGCAACCCCGCTGTTCTTCTTTAACTCTGCTTTTCAGGTAGAAGAAGCTGGATCTGCCTCATAATGAAGTGACTTGCCTTTGGTCATATATGAGTCGCTATGGGGCCTGAAGTCCTGGCAGCTTTTGCTTGTTTTAAACATTATACTGCAGCAGTATCTAGCAGATAACTTTGAAAGAATCTATTCCTAGCACGTGCATGTGATCCTTTGTTCTGATTCCATGTGGCTGTTCTTTATCAACAGGTGTTGGCCCTGCCTCTGTGATGGTAGGGAACCTGGTCGCTGGGAAGCGTATTGCTCAAGCTTCTGGAAGAGATCTTGGTCAAATAGAAGACAATGATTTAGTTAAAAAGGTAAATCAGTATTTGCTACAGCTAGAGAATGGGAAGAGGATTTACCCTACAGCCAAATGTGAGGCAGCAATGCGTGACAGACTTAAGTATCACCTCTGAAGTAGAAGTACTAGTATTTAATTGCTGCCTCTTTATTTCAGCACCAGTTTCTGACAGAGGTGTTACAGTGGAGAGCTCAAGCAACTCCTGACCACCCACTCTTCCTGTTATTAAATGCCAAGGTACAGTCAGTGTTGAGTTTTTGTGAAGGTCTACAGCATATCATTCAGCGCAAATTTGAGACTGTTTAAAATCTTTTGCCCGCTCCGGTGTCCTCTGTTCAGACTCTGTATCGGGTTTTGCCCAAGAATTTGGAATTTAAACTTGAATCTTTGAACCTGCGTGTCCCTTTCATTTGAATGACTAGAGTGGTTCCATGCCTCGCTTTAAAACTGTGCCGGTTTGTAGGTCCCATTAGTTCCTGTATCATTTAGGTATGTATCCATGTTGAGTATACTGTGGCAAGGTTCTGGTGCAAGAAGAGCTGAACTGACTCCCTAGTAGGTAGAATTTTCTAGAACAGATCTAACTGTTCCTGTCTGTGATGTGTGTGGTGGATAGATGGCTCACTGAATGCTAGAAGCCTGTAGGTATAGACAGCTAGTAGGTATAGACTGACACTGGTTACTAAGGTGGTGGTTGTTGTTGTTGGGGGGGGGGGGTTTAGCAGCAGCCATTTCACTGCCACATGTGTTAAGCCAGGCTTTGTTTAGAACATTTTTGTTTCCTTTCAAGGGAACCACTGTGTGTACAGCCACCTGCCTTCAGCTGCACAAAAAAGCTGAGCGAATTGCATCAATTCTGTATGACAAAGGACATCTCAACGCAGGAGACAATGTGGTGCTTCTCTATCCTCCTGGTAAGCACGTTTCACTGAAATGGTGATGCCTTAGGGGCTACATAACTCACTGATCAAGTTTTGACTCCAAGGAGGGCAGTCCTGATGTCTTGCTGTCACCGTATCAGGACTTGCACTTTGACTGTAGAGTTTTTGGAAGAGCTGATTTGTAACTTCCCACTCCTGGATAGATGCTCTGAGCTCTAGAGAATTTGCTGTGTCCTTATGTTTAGAATAAAACCTTTAAAAAGTTTTGTGGTTATCAAAGATCCTCTGGTATTGTATGTTCACTGCAAGATTATTAGCAACTTGTGACCACACTGGTTCTACTGGAGAAATGCATTAGTCACTCCACCAGAGACTCCTTGGCTCCTGGTCTCTATCCAGCTCTTGTTTGGCTGGAGTCACCCCGCCAGTTGGCAGTTCTTCATCCAGGGAAAGCGTTTAGTTTGCTGTAGGAAATGGCAGGGTGGCTTGTGGTAGAGGCTGGTGCCATCACCTATAGCTGTGCAGACAGTGGGCACTTCCTTTGAGACTGTTAGTTGCCTGCTCTGCAGCGGTAGGTTGGGAGCAGTGGGAGCTGCAGTCTGCCTGCTGTGCGCTACAGGCCACAGCTTTTATCACTTGGGGTGTGTAGAACACTCGCTGCTAGTGAGGGGTGCTTGCTGGTGTGTGGTTCTCCTTCCACCGCCAGACCATCGTGTTTTGTCCTGACTTACTTTTGAGTCATCTGACACCTGGGATATTCTTTCCCTGCGAGATGGTTCTGTGTGGTCAGTCTGCTTTCCCAGTCCCCTGTCTCAGGCTTAGCTGCCTTGTCGTGCTGCCCTCAGTGTTTGGACTGCTTATGTTGCACATCTGTGCTGTGGGAGTGCCTAGTCTGTGTACCTTCTTCTAATAAAAGCTGTAACCGATGCTTGGAGTGAAAGTACTTGGGGAAAGGCTGGTGTCACCAGGGTGTCCACCCACCAGTGTCCTACACTACAGCCTATCGTGTCCTTGCAGGCATTGAGCTAATCACCGCGTTCTATGGCTGTTTGTATGCTGGCTGCATCCCTGTGACCGTGAGACCACCTCATGCTCAGAGCCTCACTGCTACTCTGCCCACTGTGCGAATGATCGTGGAAGTGAGTAACGGGGCCGTAGCCGAGAGCATGGCTGGAGCACTATCGCTTCAGCCTCTCAGACTTGAGCGATTAACACAGTTGTTCAAATTCCATGCTGTTTACGTGACAGTGGTGATTGAAGCATATCTTATAACTGAAGGACAGTGTTTTCATTCATAAAAATGCGAGGGAGAACTGCCTTTCCTTCTTATGTGGCAAGGTGAATTATGAAACAGGTGGTTTCCAAGGTAAATTAACATTGTGATATTACCGCCTAAAACCTCACATTGACACTCCTTTAAGTAATTATTGGGCAAGTGCAGATCCTGCCATTAGTTATTCTCCAAGTCCAGTAATCACTAAAAGCTGTCTACCCGTTGTGACCATGGGGAAGAAGCTGCATATACATATCTACTCTGAAGATCCTGCCATGGTTACTTGCATTTTAGTCTGCATCTGGGGTTTTAGTGAAGGAAGAGTGGAGAGCTGGATTGTTGGAAAAGCCAAAGGAACTAATGCAAGTCTGCTGGGGGAAGTTGGCTACAGGTGGTAAATATACTCTCTGGATATCAGACCTTGCAAGTACAGTGCCCATGCGACATGCTTTTGTCTTTTTTGTCTTTTTTTTCTTTTTTTGAGGAAGTGTTTATCTTTTTAGGTCAGCAAAGCTGCCTGTATTCTCACAACCCAGACCTTAATGAGACTGCTGAAATCCAGAGAGGCAGCTGCTGCTGTAGATGTGAAAACTTGGCCAACCATCATTGACACAGGTGCGGTCCATGGACTAAAAGACTTTTTGAAGTCCTGTGTTGGGATTACCATCGGCTTCCAAAGGGAGAGAACGATGTCCCCCATTTCAGATGCTAACTGCGTGGCTCTTAAGAAATGCTTGCATATTTAGAAGAAACATCCAAGACATAAGCCAGGCCTGATCTTGTTTGTTCTCATCTCTTCTGCATTTGTTGAGTCTTCTACGGAGTGTAATTCTAGTGAAAAACCATGTTCCAGGCAGCTATAATCTCCTTATGATAAGTTTTCATGTAACGGTTAATATGCCTGGACTCCCAGTCTGGTAACAGGGAGGGACTGAATAACATGGATTGTATAAAAAGCAGGCTATGCTTTTGTGTTGATTGTGCCTCAGAATACCTGGTCATGCCCATCCTGTGTCCCTGGAGACTGAAAAAATGAAAGTAAAATTATGTATTTTAAAGTTCAGTTCACACACACAAGAGGAAGAAGTCTTTTCTCTGTTTTTTCTGAGAATAAATAATTTTCTACGTGAGAACTTTGGCAAAGGCCTTCTCATGTGTTAGTCTCTCTTTTGGAAAGAGTTACTAGAAAGCTTTATGATCCATCTCAGCCTTTTTGAAAGTTTTGTTCTCCTTTCAAGTACCAGTTCATTAGCCATTAACTAACTGTGTTTGCTCCTTTCTTGCACAGATGACTTGCCCAGGAAGCGACTGTCTCAAGTCTATAAACCACCTACGCCTGAAATGTTGGCATATCTAGATTTTAGCGTTTCCACAACAGGCATGCTTACAGGAGTAAAGGTACAGTAAAATGGTATTAGAAGACGGGGGTTTTGGTGTTGTGTCTTTGGCTTGTATTTTGACCCATCTCTTGCCTCTACCACCACCAAAGCCGGCTCTTGTAGTTTGAATAAAGAGCATGGTTTTCTTCCAATAAAGCTATGGATTAGCTATAGACAATGCAGTCTGACTTCATGCCGAAGAACTAGTCCTACCATGTAGGAAGACAGGGCTCTACAGTGGCATCAGGAATTTTTCTGCTGCATCTCACTGGAGAGTTGCCTATTAGGGGAACAGTGAGTGATGTGAGCAGCATAACTGTGAGCTTTTGCTTTCCCCCCCGCAGAGAGCTGGGTAGGAATGCAGTTGACAGAGGAGAAGAAATAAAGCTGAAAAATGAAAGCCTCAGACTACGCTTAATGGTTGTCTGTGTTGGGAGTCTGAGATCCCTAACAAGTGGACCTAAAGTTTTTAAGCCATAGTTATTGATATGACTCTTTCTCCTTTACAAAGGCTCAGGGGGTTCTGCAGCGCTCTATATCTGCTATAAGGATAAGGGAACAAAAAACTTAGTATATGGAGTAGTGCTATCAAGACAAACCCATATTTATTCTTATCTACCCATCTTGGTGAATTCCTGTTTTCATGTCCTTGAATTTCAACACAGTTTCTCTGTCTCTTCTGCTGCAGATGTCCCATGCTGCAGTGAGTGGTCTTTGCAGGGCAATTAAACTTCAGTGTGAGCTGTACTCCTCTCGGCAGATTGCAATTTGTCTTGACCCCTATTGTGGACTTGGTTTTGTGCTCTGGTGCCTTTGCAGGTATGACTTTCTAGGGAAAAAGGTAACGATTAGTTTTTGGCTGGTTTTAAATAGGAAATATCAATCAGTGTCCTTATCTGGTGTAATTACAGACAGATATGTTGACACTACCAAAATGACTAATTTACCATTAAGTGGAGGATTTGCCTTTAAGCTGAAAATAATGTTCCCTTTTCCTGTAGATTAGTAAAATATTATCCTGTCTTGATCATGCATATTTGTGCTGCCAAATATTACTGGCTCCGGAATGTTTTTCTTGTCTTTCTTCCTTGATTATATGTTGCAGTAGGGGAGTTTTCTTTCTGTAAACCGTATGGTTAAGCCAGTTCTCTTCCTTCACTCTGACTGCGTGTGTGTGCAGATTATTATTCTGGTACAATAAATTAGTAACAACATTTACTACAGATACAAAGATGGCTATTGGAGCTGTTACCAGTTTTCTTCAGACACAGAGTCCCACAGCCTCCTTTTGATCTAGCTGGAATCTAACATGAAAATACAGTAAATACTAATTTAAAGATAACTATATGCAACACAAAAATGTTCTGTTCTTTGATGTTTTTCACAGTGTGTATTCTGGTCACCAGTCAATCTTAATTCCTCCTATGGAGCTGGAATCCAATCTTTTCCTCTGGTTATCTACTGTCAGCCAGTATAAAATAAGGGACACTTTCTGTTCCTATTCAGTCATGGAACTGTGTACAAAGGGACTTGGAAACCAAGTTGAAATGTTAAAGGTAAGAAATGCTTCCTGAATCTTACATTACATAAAGTAATTAAACTGTTGTACTAAAGCAAAGTGATATGGTTGTTAAATACAGAAGTTTTGATGGCGCACAAGTCCCTGACCCACAGCTTGCTCAAAAAGCAAAAGCAACAAAAAATGTTGCAGCTAAAGGAAATTAAAGGGATTAAAACAGAGTGAAGTATGTTGCAGTGTAGGCAGCACTTCCTTGGTGGTGTTGCCAGTGAGTGTCAGAGACTGCTGGGCAAACCCTAAAGAGATGATGCCAGCAGCAGAATGCTATGCAGAAAATTGCTTATATAACAGTCTGCAGTGAAGGCTCAGACCAGCCCATGATGTAAAGCACACGTTAGGCAATCTGCTAAATAAAGGTGTTTCCTCCTAGGAGAAGAGGCAAGAGAAATTAGCTACATAAGAGGCTTGAGGTGGCTTTTTGCATGGATTTTACTGAAATAAGTTGTGTATTTCATCTACAAAGTTAAGGATCGGTCTTGTTCTGTGTCTGCTTTGGCACAGAAGTGTCTGCTTTGTGGTGTGTCTCCAGTTAAACGGAGTAATGATAACAGATTTGAACAGCTGGCTAGTGCTGTTCAGTTCATTCCTGGTCATGTGTAGAAGTAAGAGGAGATAATACTGGTTTCTGGTCGCAGTTTTGTGGAAGACTCAGTGTGATCCTAGCAAATGACGTTATTCTGGCTTGGTTTGGTTTCCATGTATGCAAATAGGTAATAAGAGATGTAATCTTAGCTGCAAGGTGCTGCATCCTCTGGCACAGAGGAAGAAGCAGTATTGATGATTCCATTGGTCTAACTATTCCTAGGCTCTGGTCAGACACAGTTACAAACAGAAGCTCAAAAGAGGAAATAGAACATGAACACAAAGACAGGGTGTCCTGCATTTTTTAAGAGTAATTTCTTTCAGATTCAAAGGATGGAAAGCAAATGTCACTTGTAAGGGGGTAGATCTCAGTGCAGTGTAAAAGAGGTAATCAACAGATTCAGTCCTCTGCACTCACTTGTGTCTGCACGCTCTTCTCCAGGCACGTGGAATTAATCTCTCTTGTGTCCGGACTTGTGTGGTAGTTGCAGAGGAACGGCCACGAGTTTCTCTGACTCATTCCTTCTCAAAACTCTTCAAAGACATTGGCTTGTCATCTCGGGCTGTAAGCACCACCTTCGGATCAAGAGTCAACGTTGCTATCTGTTTACAGGTAATGTGAGTGCTTACTGGTGCGTGTGTTGTCAGGGGCATTAGATTCCAGGTTCCATTGTATTCTGGATCGGCAAACTTCCTAATCTGCACATGCTTCCGTGTCATTAGCTTAGCCCGGTGTCTGCTCTGCGGAGACAGCTGGCACAAGATTTAAGCAGCTTCTCTTGTTGTCAACTGCCAGATTACATCACAGGCGCTCAGAACAACTGAAACATGGCATTAGGGAACTGTTTATTTCCATATAAACAATGATCCTCGTTGCCCCAGGGCTGATGGCGATGAGCGCTTGGGCTGTTTACGTATAGCAGCCCCCTCTCAGGATGCATCCCACACTGGTGTTACACTCAACATAGAGAGTAATAGCCTGTGTCTGTTCCCTCAGTGCAACTGCAAAGGTGGGGAAATGTGAATATGAATTCTGCTGTCAGTATGAAGCCCCTGGAAATGCTTATGAGCTCAGGCAGAGGTTACCCTGGCTTGAGTAAATTAATAAAATACATAAAATATTTCTTTAATGTTAACTCCTTAGGGAACATCTGGGCCTGATCCCACCACGGTGTATGTAGATCTGAAATCCTTGAGACATGACAGGTACAGTAAGTTTAATTAAACTTGTTAATGACTTATCTACCTAAAACATTGTAATGGTACTGAGCTGTCACCCCTCCCCAGTAGATTTCAGCTCATTGCTTTTCCTGACAATGTTTTCTTTACCTTCAGAGTACGCTTAGTGGAAAGGGGAGCTCCACAAAGCCTGCTACTTTCAGAATCTGGGAAGGTAATTTCATGCTATTCCCTAGCAGCAGGGCACACTGAGCATCTGAGCATGCACCTCTCTTTCTGCCCTTCATAGGGCTGTAGATGTGTGGTTGGGAAAGGCAGCTGTGTTAAAGCAGTGCTGTGGCATGGCATGGGATGGGATGAGGTGATTGTTGGTTACAGTGCTCTGGAAGGTTGATTTGATTTATGATAAAGTATCTGTTGATTTTTAGAGCATGCTTTGCTAAAACAATTTGGAGGATTGATCCTGTTTTTGTAGTAATTAACCATATCAAAATACTCAAATTAGTGTCTGCTGTATCTTTGAAATATGCATGCATTTGGGGTTTACAGCTGTCCTTACTCTCTTCTTTAAATACATTAACAAAAAGATGTCTTCCTGTAGTTTTGGCTGATTTTTAACATGGAATTCTTCAAAATCGTGATGTACCAGTATTTATGAGCCTAGAATGCCTTGCTTATGTGGATTTTAAGTAGTTTAATAGTTTCTTACTGTTACAGTATTTCAGTGTACATGCTCTGGTTTGTTTTATGCATGTTTGTAACTTGCACAGGTGACAATCATGCCATAAAAATCCGGAGGTAAACAAACAACTTTTGAATTTTAGTTACTTGTAAGATAACTCATAATTTGATTAAATATTCCTTCTTGTAATCCTTAGATTTTACCTGGAGTCAAAGTAGTCATTGTTAATCCTGAGACAAAAGGGCCTCTTGGAGATTCTCATCTTGGGGAGGCAAGTACACATTTTACTATTTGGGTAGCTTTTCCTTTTGTCTGCTGCTTGAGCTATATTCTGTCTTTTTGATTACATAAGTTGCTGGGTGACAGTTTGTGAGTGGTAATGCTTGTATACCATTATAAGTTGAATTATTGCTGGAATGTTCAGAATTTGGGGGTGTTATTTTAGTGTCAAGTTTAAAGAAAGAGAAAGCCTGCTAAAAAGGAAGGCTCTTCCCATTCTAAGTCTTGCATAACTGGCTTCCAAAGAATCTCATTTGCATTTGCTCTCCTTATTGTGATTACTTGCCAGTACATTTGCTCTGTGTTGATAGATTATTATAAATTGTTGGAAATCACATGTAATAAAAATCCATAGTTCATTTACTCAGTTCGTCCTCAGCTTACAGTTATTAAATCTGCAAGATCAGTTTTTAAGATTCTGCAGGATGTTTGGAGGTTTGAGTTAAATGCACAATTTTGGGGGTGGGGGGAGGCAAGAAAATCTCAAATAAAAAGACAGCCTCCTATTATAGTTTATTCTCTGCTTCCCTTTAATACTCACAAGATGTTCCATTTTCATAGTGCATGAATCTGACTGGTTTTCCACTTCCTGTACAGATTTGGGTAAATAGTCCACACACAGCCAGTGGCTACTATACTATCTACGATAATGAAACCCTTCAAGCTGATCATTTCAACACTCGTCTAAGCTTTGGTGATGCTGCTCAGACCCTTTGGGCTCGAACCGGATACCTTGGTTTTGTTCGTCGAACAGAGCTTACAGCTGCCAGTGGAGGTATGGTAGAAATTAGTTTTATCTTTTAAATGAAGAGGAAGAGCTTTTTCCCATACTGTGCAGTGAACAAATCCCGATCTGTGTGTCTGGATACAAGAGATGCTTTGTTTTTATCTACAGTATGTTTATTGTCTGCTATTTTCTGTTTTATAGTATGCATACATTTTATTTTCCATTTCTCCTTTCCAGAGCGTCATGATGCACTGTATGTTGTTGGGGCACTGGATGAAACTTTGGAACTGCGAGGGCTGCGTTACCATCCAATTGATATAGAGACCTCTGTATCTCGAACGCACAGAAGCATTGCTGAATGGTAAAACAGCAGTGAAAAATGAATTCATCCCAACCTAGCTGGAATGTAGAAATGTTTATGCAGAGATGCAGGATTTAATAGAAAAAGATAAGGCAAAGGCAGAATTCTTTTTTCATGACCATCAGCAAAACTTGTGACCTTTCTATGTATCTCTCTCTACCCATTTGTATACGGGGATAATATTGAGCTGACTGACTCTTATTTATGCATGTTTTCTCAAGAGCTTTAATTCAAAATAGAAGTTACAATTTCCTGCTTTGTTGTGTAAAGAACCATTTATACTTGAGTGAGGAAAAGCAGCATTTAGTTTGTATGTCAAACTAAGTAGTACTGACATGTTTGATTTGATCTATGGCATGCTGGAACTGGGACTTTTCAGAGTTGGGTCGCTTGGAAATGCAGCCCAAAGCAGGTGGTAAACTCCATCTAAGGCTTGAGAAAAGATAAACTTTGGATCTTTATCTGTGAAAATAACTTTTTTCTTTTTTTTCTTTTTTTAGTGCTGTATTCACTTGGACCAACTTGCTTGTGGTTGTTGTGGAGCTCTGTGGCTGTGAACAGGAAGCCCTGGATTTAGTTCCTCTAGTTACAAACGTGGTCCTGGAAGAACATTATCTAATCGTGGGAGTGGTGGTGGTAGTGGATCCAGGAGTTATTCCTATCAATTCCAGAGGAGAGAAACAACGAATGCATCTCCGTGACAGTTTTCTAGCTGATCAGTTAGACCCCATATATGTAGCCTATAACATGTAACGTGTATGGGGGGGGCAAAAGATGTTCAGAAACTTTGCGGGACCACCAAGTAACAAGGGTGTCTAGAGCATGAAGCTGGTGAAAATTACTAATACTTGACATAAAGTTTGAGATTGCTGCCATATTCCCTTCATCTCATCCTGTGGTATTAAGATCACATTTATTACCAAGGGACAAAAGGAAATGTGGTAGACAATGGAAAACATTTGTAACAGTTTACTGAAATATTAGCTTTATAGAAAATGCAAAGTTGACAAACGTGTGAGCTACAAAACTCCTAAGGCCTTTACTGTAGTGTTACTTTTTTCATCTGTTGTACATATCTGTATTTTTATCTAATACTGTTCTAGGATTCTATAAGGGGAGGGTTTATTTAGTTAAGATAATAAACTATTAAGAGGAGGGTCATCAGAGTTCTGCAGTTCCCTACTATATAATGTACTTTGCATCTGTACGGTAGCTATTTGTTCCATGGGATCACACAACTTATTTAAAATTGTGCCATGACCAAATCAATAACTTACGGAATCTAAGAGTTACTTATTCATATAGATATTTCTTGAATTAAAAAAAAATTGCCTATATTTTAAATATGTAAATATTATTATACATAATTCACTTAGATAGAAAATTGACTTGGATAATGATGACAGCTGAAGGTAGAAATTTTTAAGGACGGTAACTTTGTGGTCCTTAGCATAATTACATTTGGTTAGACAACTAATGTGAGATGCACAAATCTTGCACAAGTTTTCTTAATTCAGTATGTAGTCTTTCATTGCTGGCCAGAAGTGTGTCATAGCATGTAGAAACCTATTTTTTTAAGGCATATCTTTCTAAAAGAGGCTGAAATGTTTAAATGGTAACATGAATCTGGTAGAAATTGCAGTGCGAGTCCAAAATGCGTAACTGAAACTGGTGCATCTGGGTGACAGCCTCTGCCTCCACCCTTTATGACACCTTGTATTTAAAGGGGGGGGGGGAAATCCTGTAGATTAGCACACAGTTAAATTCACTGTGTGCAATTCAGTCATTAGTTTATGTGCCCCATAGGTATAGGAAGAAATATTGCAGATGGGCTTTAATGATAGCTGGGAGACAACCCAGATTTCCTTGAAACATCCACTAGAAAAAATATATTTCTTGGTTTTGGGTTGAATGCAATTTTTCCTTATAGCAGGAGGCACAAAAATGAGACAGAGCAGTTCTAGCAAATACATGGTTAAATGACTTCAGGAAAGATCCCAGCACTCAAAATACTGTGTCGGTTTTCACATTTATTAATGGAGAGAAACAGAACCCTTAGAGTCTAAGTACAAGCTCTCGCTGTTAGAAGCTGCTGCACACTGGGTTGAGGGAGAGATAATGTTTCAGCTTTGACTGAGAAATACCTTTCTTTGCTCTAATCCGTAATAATCTTTTAAGAACAATTAAATTCCTAAAGATGTTAAGAAAATATGATTTTGGAAGCAATGAAAGCTGATACCAGATACTGCAACAGGTTTTTTTGAGTCAAGTATGGTATATAGTGTAAATAAACTTGTTACTAAAATGTTCTACATTACCTCATTCAAAGTTTGTAGGCAGTTTTTAAAAGGTTTATAGTATAAACTCTGAAGAGCCTGTGGCAGTTATCAGAGCAGCACCCGATGTATCTGTAAGCAAATCCCAGTTTTGTACTTGAAAAACTCCTGAGGCATTGTTAGTTCTTCACTGAGGGCAGGAGTATTAAAATTTTCATAGAAAGTTCTGAATGGTATTTTAAAGAGTATTTTGTGGGGGGGAAATAGGTTTAGAAACTGCCAGTTGTTATGGCAAGTCTAAAGTTATTGCAAACACTTCTGTTTACAAGTGCATATTTCCGAACGATTTCTTTTTCTGTATCAACCCCTGTAACAAGACAACATTGCAGGTGCTATTTTCATGGTATCATGCTGCTGCATAGGTGTAAATGGTTGTTCTGTTAACAGTAGGACAATATCTGGTTTCGTATATGTGCCCTAAAATACCTGTGTGTGAGGTCTTAAAAATATTAAGCTTTAACAGATTGGCCACAAAATGAGGAATGTGACAGGTGTAACTGTGACTAATACAGTTGGTACTGTACCTTAGGGTGTAGAGTGTACAAAACCTGATCTCCCTTTTCAGCCAGCAAAGAGAGAGAATCTCCTTTTTGTTATACACCATTTTCTTTTGATTTTTTTTTCTTGCACAGCAAAACAACTTCAGTTCAGCTTCACTTCATTGTTGCACATTTCAGAAAGAGTCTTAACTTTTGTCTTATTCAAATTAATGCTTTTAGCTAAATTGTTGAGACAATTTAAAGTATTTGTCCATTTAAATGGATTTTAAGTACAATTATAGGATTGTCTTTTTTACTTGCCATTTTTCAGAAATAAATGCTTATATTAATTTGATCAAAGATACCTAATATGTGGCAGACTGACTTTCCAAAATGGCATTTTGAATGGCATACTCCATGTTTTTCTTGTTTTTTTTGTATGGCTAGAAATCAATATTTTGTTATGGTTTGGGTTTTTTTTTGTCTTCTAAGCTTAGTTTGTGATCTTAATTTTTTTCTGGCATATTACATTTCTCTGTTGGAGAATTGTAATTTACAGTCCTCCCTTTCTAATGACATAACATTCTGCTCTTGGTTGCCAGTAAGTGACGTATAGAAGCTGGCCAGTTTTGATTTTATCGAATGCTTTTGTCCATGTTTTGTTTTTTGTCCGTGTCCAGGAAGTATGGAGCTGTGAATCTGGAAATCCTGATTCTTAACTCCAGCTCTGCTAATGACTTGCCACAAGGCCTTCAATGGGTCATTTCACTCCTTCAGTTTCCTCATCTGTAGATGAGGATATTTTCTAATCCTTACAACATCCCTGTGAGGTAACTAACTGTACAGCACTAAGTGCTAAGTATTATTCATTGCTAGCCTCTTTGAGGTTGGGGACAGTTTGTTCTTCCAAACTGATAAACGATTATTTGGTTGTCTTGGGAGGGCTGTCAGGATACGTGACCGATTCACTTTAAGGCAGTTGCTTGGTATGATAGGGAAAACATTCCATATGTGCACGAACGGTGACATTTAACTTCAGAGATTTGGCAGGGCCACTGAAAGTTCTGAGGTTGTATGTTCCTGCTCAGAGTTGGATTCTTTTCCGTAACTGCTGAATCCAGCGTTGAGTCCAGCAAAGCAGACTCTTTCAGACTGATGTTCAGCTCTCCATGCCAGTTTGACTTTGCAACTTATCCAGTTGCAGAAGACAAATTATTTCCTATTCTCATCCATCTCACTCCAAGCTAACAGCTGCAATGAAACTTAACAACTAGGAATTTTTACCACTTTGAACTAAAAGATTTTGTATGTCTTATTGTTTCTGAATATTCCCTAAGCAAAATTTGTGGGTTCAGGTAATTTAAAGTCCTGTTTTGTTAACATTTGCACTGCATTTCTCATTCAAATAAATGTAATTAAGATGTGTCATACTAACTGTCCTGAAAATAAGGTGGTTAAGATAAATTTAAGCCCTAAATGCAATTTTTCTTTAATTTCTGTCAACCTATTTACCACTGTCAAATTCAGACTACAACATTATGTAATTATGTATAAAGTTTTTATTTATTTGAAATTAGATTAGATATACGTTTTTAAATTTAACATCTGGCTGGACAGTGTTCCATTAACGCATTGATTGTGTTTCCTTTGTCTTGTGTTAATAAATATTGATGCTTGATTGCTTGCTTTAGTTCTTCGTCTGCTGTTTCCCTGAAGGATTTTTTTTAACGAAGCAAACATTAGTAAGCATTTATTCTGGTGAAAGGTAGAACTTGTATTTTTGCAGGTATGTCACATCACTTGTGTATAAAAACGTATGAGACCTGAATTGGTGAAGAGCCTCCACTTTCATGGTTGGATATAAAGTTGTCTTGTACCTGCAGCAGTAGGCCGTTATAGCTTTCAAAATTAGAGTTATAACTGAGTTCATTCATTGAGGATGACCTAGATAAAGTTTGGAGCACGACCTACCTCTATCTAAGATTTTACTGTAGTATTAAATATTCTTTATTTAATTTCTGGTTACGGTTCAGGATTGGTATGTTTTATTGTGAACTGGAATTCCATGAAAGATTTTGTTATTTCAAAACTCAAATCTGTGCAAAACCCAACAAGAGTTGAGTTGTCTTCTGGAGTGCTGAAACTTTCTGGTAAGGCAGTCGAGTGAGGTGATGAGATAAATTTCCGTGGTGTTTGTTATCTAACACCGGATAACCTCCGCTGTCAAAAACTAACCATGGAGCTTTAATGAAGATTTAAGTATTCATACATGTTAAGATATATTTAGTACCTGTGAGGCTGTAATTAGATTATAATATTAAGATTATAATCTATTGTCTGTGTGTACCTATTAATGGTTGTATGTTTGTCAGTAAGACATTATTTTCTACAATTCTATTATTTTTCTGATATTGGTGATTATAAAGGAAACGTAAACTTGATTAGATAAAGAAGACTAAATTTCCTTACAGTAAGGAAATTTAAAAAAGAATCACTGTGAAAAGGGGTTGTTACCTTACTGTACTGCTCTTTCCAATTTTCGTTAACTTCTAAATAGGACCAAAAAAAAATGTTTTCCCCCCAAAACTGTAGCCCAGATCCTCACTACTGTCTTTGCCTGTTTGACCTTTGTTTAGTCTAAAGCTGTTACTCTGCAGTGCCTGAAATGCGTCTTCGGTAAAAGGAAAAACAGAACGATGGGGCCAGGGCGCAGCCATTTTAATTAAAGCAGAATTTCCGCTTTGCTCCGCCGCCTTAACGCGGGTGGTTAACGCCGCCCGCTGCGCGTTTGCACCGCTCGGCGCTTTGTTTTACGCCTGGCTCTGTCCGCCGGCTCCCCTCTCCCGCCTCCCCGCCGCACAAATGAAGGCAGCGGAGCCTCCGGGCCCGGTACGGCGCCGCGGGGGGCGGCAGGGCCCCTCCGGGCCTGCCCCGGGGCCGTGCCCGGGCCTAGCGGCGCCGCTTCCCTCCCGCGCAGCCGCTCTGCCCATGCAGCTCTATGGTGCGCGGCCGCCCCCGGCGGCCGGAGGGCGGTGCCAAGAGCGGGCGCTCTAGGCCGGGCCTCCGCAGCTCTATGCTGCAGGAACTCTATGGTGGGGATTTCTAGGCGAGGCCTCCGGGGAGACTCTATGGTCGCAGCCCGCCCACCGCGCGCGTCCCGAGCGGCCCTGCCGTGTTTACGATGCCGGCGGCGCCGGTTTCCTGAGGCGGCGGCGGGCGCGGCGGCGGCGGCGGCGGCGGCGGCTCTCCCCACGCGAGGCCAGCGGCGGAGCCCGGGGGGCCTCTGAGGTAAGAGCGGGCGCCGCTGAGGCAGCGGGCGGGCCGGGGCCGGGGGTGGGGGAGGGGGCGGCTGTCCGCCCCCCCCCCCCCCCCCCCGCCGGGCGCGGGCCTGGGCCAGGCCGCCCCCCCTCCCCCTCCCCCCCCCGCCTCCCCTCAGGGCCGCCGCGGGCCGGGCCGGGCCGGGCCGGCGCCCTCCCGCCGCTCGCGGGGGCCGGGCTGCGGCTCGGCCGTTGCCCTCGGCCGGGGGAGGCGCCCGGGCCGCGGCCTGGGGCTCGCCCCGCTCCTGCCGCCGCTCTTTGTCCGCCTCTGCCGGCTCCTGCCGCCGCGGCCCGCCCGGCCGAGGCGCCTCGGGGCCGGGCCCGAGCCCGGGGCTCCCCGCGGGCGCTGCCCGCCGCGGGCCCGGCCCTGCTGCCCGCCGCCCTCCGCCTGCGCGGCGGCACCCGCTCGCTCTCCGGGAGCCCTCTGTGCACGGGGAATAAGGCTGGTTATGTGCTTATAGCGGCGGTTACTTCTTTTTACGTTAACTCTGAGTCCGTCCGGTTTTTCTGAGCCGCAGCGGCCCGACGCGCAGAGCGGCGAGCTCCCGCTTTGATCGAGGCGGCTGGACGCGAAGCGCTTCCTAAATGGTCTCGCTCCGCTTCCCCCTCGCGAGCGCCGAGATCCCTCGTGTCAATGCGACGCGTACGTTCTTTTGAGTCAGATTGTGGGCTTTTATTTCTGAAGCTGCTCGTTGCGGGAATGCAAACCAAGCTTCGTTTCATCACAGAAGCCCTGGGGCGGGTTTGTGTCCGTGTAAGAAAACACGTGTGGAAAGCACTCCCGAAGTTCTCAGGTGTATTCGTTTGTGTATTGGTAAAATGGGATCCAAAACTGTAACTTGGTCCATTGGCTCGAGTCTTCTCGCTTGCTTTCTGGCATGAATGTGTAGGATGTGCTCTCGTTTGCCTCTGTCTTTCACCGATTTCTGGGGAAAAAATGGACTGCTGTCACTGTCTTCTGGATGAGGAAAACTTTCACGAAGAGTCTTAATTGCAGATAAAGCAGATAGTGTTTTAACTGTCATAGCTTGGGAAGACAGCATGTTTTGAGACCTTAAAGAATCCAAATTTTCACTGGATTACTTGAATATAATTCCACAAAATGTTTTAAATTACTTTTTTGTAATTTATGTACTTCAGTATTTCAAATATTGTTACTCAGTATTTGAGACTAAAGCTCTGTATCCAGTATTCCTTGATTTCTGACTTCATAAAATTTTTAAAAAATCAGTTGCCTCTTAAAATATTTCAATACTGAAACATCACTTAGGCCTTTCCTCTGATAGATTTAAAAGGGCCAAACCAAACTTAGTTTCTTCCTTTGGTGATCTTGCAGTATAGCTCACATCTCTTTGCCTTAACATACCGCTTCTATATTTCATTATCTTATTTTTTATTTCCTGATTATGTTTTGAAGCTTCATCTGAGGCTAGGAATCTGTTATTTTAGCCATTTTACGAACATTTAACTGGAAAGAATCATGTTTCAGAGAACTTGCATTCTAAATCGACAAAAACAAAATAGTGAGGACTAGAAAGTGGTGTACCATTTACAGATGGGGCACTGAAATAAAGAGTGATTCAATTTAAAATCTTGTGAAAATAGTTACTGTACAAGGACAGTATATCTGTAAGCGGAGTGTCTCTTTAAAATTTTGGACCATTTTTCGTCACACTTACTCAAAGTTGTGGGAATGGGGTTGGTTTGTCTGTTCTTTAATTGATACTCCCTCACAGTCATTTATAATTTTCTTAGCAGTTCTTGCATGGTGGTTCAATGTGGGCCACATGGTAGAAGGGGGTATGAGTGAGCTGCGGAATGATCAATTAAACTTGCTCACAATGAAATGCTATTCATTCTATTTCTGTTTAAAATTAAGATAGGTTTGAGACTCAAACTCAGTTTTAGACTGCTGTGAGTGTCTTCGGCTGTTCTCAGAATTTTAAAAGTCCTTTAGAACGAATATGTTCTGCTTGGATCGCAGAGTCCTTTCGTTTAGATTACAATATTTTGGAGAGGTAGCTGCATGGAGGCCTTGTTTTTCTTCTGTAAAGCACCATTCTTGCCTATCGTGTTATAAGGAATGGTTTTCCTACAGATTGCTTCAATTATTTTTTTCCAGTTAATAAAATATCAGGTGTTACTTTTCTGAATTCCCTACTTTCTGTACTCCATGTGACACGCAAAACTTTCTCTCCACCTCAAACTACTGGTTTCAGCTAAACATATTCTGCTGTCGGAGGTAGCTTGAACTGTGGTGTAAAAAGCTCCAACACCAGTACGTTTTCTGTCTTTGGTACTTTTTCTTTGAGAATGTGCAGATTGAGGTTTTTAATTGGAACAGTCTTTCTGAAGGCTGCATAGATAGAAATCACTGTTTCAGGTATTCATGAAAGAACATCCCAATGGAAAGTTCATATTTCTTCAGCTAAATTGGTTGTTTTAACAAGACAGAGACATGTGAAAATCTTCTTGTGTGACAGTTGTGCAGGCTGAAGAGTGTATTATACCTTCTTTATCCAGCGGAAGATATAGATGCAATAAGAGCTTTCATCTTGTTAAAATGGCTTTCTACATCCATTTTTTATGAAAACTGATAGATGTTGGGTGAATGTTTAGTTAAGTACTACAGAGCAAGTAGAGATGAAGTGAACTTAAAAAACACATTTATTATTGGAAATGTTTTATCTATTATTTGTGTAAGTAGGGCTTCACACCAATTAGAGGAAGCTCAGCAAAAATCTTTCTGCTTTCTTCCCAGTTTGTTTATTTTGAGTGGTTGGTTTTATATCTTTTGCTTTCATTGTTTATCGCAGTCAATTTTGCTGTTGTGGTGAGCCTTTCATGGGACAAAAAGGCAGAGAAAAACAGTAAAAGAGAGAGGGAGAAACAGAGAATGTGGTTTAGCACTACAGAGATGAATTGGGTATTTCTGTAGCACTGGAAATTTCTTTTAATTTTTGCTGTTGACTGGATTTCAGTTTGACAGGGCCCTGTTTACTTTTGACACTTAATAAAGCTCCATTTGCACAGCTACAAAACGTACATTTTCCTTTATAAAAAAATAAAATTAAATTGGAGGGTATACAATGTTGACTCCCTTATACATACTTGTCATGAATTCTGCTTTTCTTTTTTTTTATATTTATTATTTCTATGTTTAAATTACTGCAGTCGTCAGTTTTCTCTCTTAAAAAAGGCCAAAACACTCTTCAGAGTTGCCGGTGAGCTCTAGAGCAGTAGGAACTTAAAAAAGAAAATATCTTAGAGTTGCATTGCTCTGCTCCTGCACTGGGGCTGGCTTCTTGCAAGCATCAGTAGTACGAAGCTGAGTAACGTGTCGCTCCGGCTCCTCGTCCCTCTGATTCATGCTTGGATGCCGCGGCGGGGAAGGCGCTCTCGCATTAGGAGCAGCACCGGTGTGACGATACTCCTGGCAAACGCCGTTGGGATGGCGTCGATTCGCTGGAGGTTTCCAGCGGCGGGGAGCAGCTGGGGCGCTGCCCTGCCGTGATAGACCTTTTCTTCCCAAATAAATCCTTCCTTTTCCTGCTTCACCTTAAGCTCTGGGTAAATTGTTTTACGTTTGCAGAAATATGTGCGTTGGGAAGCTGTATCATGTTGTCAGAAAACGTTCGTTCCGGGCTCTAAAGAAGGCAGTTTTGTGTGCCTTAAAACCATCGATGTCTGACCGGTTTTCTCCCTGCAAAGCCCTGTTTTAGGAGCTTATTTGGGGAGTCCTGTGAGTGCAGTGGGACTCCTCGGATGAGTAAGGACTGCGAGAACAAGATCCTCGTCTTCATGTACATTAACTTTTTACCCTCTAAGTGTACGTCAAGCTGCAAGAGCTGTGGTTTATCTCAGTAGGGAAAAATCAATGACTCACATTTCCACAGAAAGAAATGTAATTTCCAGTCTCATAGCAACTGTCCTTTCAACAGTTTTAAACCTTCTGTGACAAAATGTTTAACACTCACCGATCATCTTTTAATGCTCGAGGCTGGTCCACCCACTCACCCCACCTAAAAGCATGCATTTTTACATCACTCTAAATCCCCATTTTTTGGGGAGGGGAGGGCTGTCAAGTAGAGCTGAACAGTTAAATATAAAATGTTGGAAATGAGAGAAATGACTTTAGAATATGGAGATGCAGTTACTTTTGCAGCGTTTAAAAGGATGTTATTTATCTTTCAAACCTGTGTTCTTTATAGTCCGATTTTGAATTCCTGTTTTGTTTTCATGCATCTTCAGATGTTTTAAAATAGGTTTGGCTGGTAGCTTGGATAAAATATTTTGGAAAATTTATTCTGCTTAGAGCAGGATATTCTTTAGTATAAACGTTTAGCATACGTGTTTTTTTTCCCCCCCCTAGCTCTCATGACTTGGTTTGCTTTCATTAAAGAACAGGAAATTCAATAAACACTGACAATAAACTTCGGCAAGGGGTAGGTTTGGCCCACTGCTGCCAAACGGTGGAGCTACAGGTGTTGTTAGAGCTGAACTCGCCTCGGCTCCGGCTCAGAGACTGGTTCGTGCTGTGCTAAGCGCTCGGGCCCTGACCCGTGCGGACCCAGCACGCCGGGCAGCGGAAGAGCTGCCACCTCGCCTTTCCTCCGTTTTCCCTATCTGTCAGACGCCGTAACAACGCTCAGCGCGTCAAAAGGGGGTTGACAAAATACGCTGTGCTGTTCCCTAACAGTAAGCGACGCAGGAGGACAAAGCACTAATTAAAATTTTTTCAAATAAGGCTAAAAGAATTAGGCGCGTCTATTAAATATCAGTGGAGTTTGGGCACTTACCTCCCGTTCAAATTTATCATTAACTGAACTTAACTTGTTGCTTTTCTTCTAGTTGATTATGGAAGAGGTGCACAAGAGCAGCAGTAACAGTTCAGTGGCGGCTTCACAAACATCGGCTGTACAAGGTACAACACTACAGGCAGCTCAGCTCTCTCATATTGCTCAACAGGTAAAGCCTGGGCCAAATCTCAGCAAACATTTGAGGGAGTTAAGAGCCCTTTTTATGTGCAAACTGTATTAATTCTGGAGTTCTAGAAACACGCAGAGAAGGACCAGCAAAGAAAGTTGAGAAGAATAAACTCGTCTGATGATGGACGGTACAAAATTGATAGCATTGCTTGGGTTCGAAAAACCAAAATGAATTCAATGCTGGTACAGTGCAAAAATGCAGCCCATCATTTTTTGTTAGATTGTACATCCTTTTTAACAGTCATCAACCTGACTTGTGGGAGCTGCTCAGTAATGAATTGAGGACCTGATTTTTATTTTTTTCAGAAAAACTATTTACAGCTCCTTTTGTAAGCTATGGCAATCCTGGGTGCTCAGCACCATGGAAACACTTGGATTTTAGCCCAACATGAATGTATTTAATGTGATAAATCATATGAAGCTGGAAATTTGACACACTTTTCATGAGGTAACATCACTTTCAAAGCTCTAACCTAATTTCCTCCTGATTAAAATTTCTGCTTCTGAAAGAGCATATTTTTCTAGAAAAGTCTGTTCTCACAGCCGCGTCTCAGCGCTGCGAAACAATGACGTTTAACAGCTCATCCACTGTTTACTGTATGGAGGCAATTTAGATTTTGATGCAAAATCTAGATAACCACATGAAACAAAGACAGGACAGAATATCAGCAAGCATCCTGCTGTTTGTTTACAGGCTATTTTTCTGATCTGTTTTTATATAAGGTTGCCGATGCAACTTAATACTATGATGTGTGATAACCAGAGTAGTATTAAATGAAAAGTTAGCTATATGAGTTTTAAAGATCCCTTCATCTTTTCATATATTCAAGAGCAATAAAAACGGTGAAGAAGTTTGGTGAGGAAGCTGGTTATTTACTTATGCATCTGCATGTGCAACTTTAATATTAAAATGCAAAGCTCACATGAATTCAACATCAATTAAAAATCTGCTAGAATGTAAAAAGTATTTTGTACAGGGATAACAGTAATAATTAACTTCTTGCTATTTAGACCTAGATTTCAGCTACAATGTTAATTGAAATTGATAATTTTATAACGTTATGGAGCAGATGCCTTAATTTTTATTGGGAAAAATCTGCTCTTAGTTCTTCTTCCTTGTCTGGAGCTTGTGTAACTTATCTCCTTTAGTTTCCTTTGTGGTCTGATATCTTTCATACGGCCCCTGTGCCACGAAGTAGGTTGGTCAGCTTTTGCTTTACATAACTCTTCTGAATTCTTCTCTGTGAAGTCTTTGAACCTTAGTCTTACACTGGTTGCTTAAAAAAAAAATCCAGTAACATCATATATTAATCATGCTACCTACTGCATTAATTTAGTGTAGTTATGCTGATCTGTCCTAAGCCCTTAGACCTGTTGGTGATTTCATCTTGATTAAGATGTTTTTAGTGCCATAAACTCCTATTAACTTTACAGGGAACTCAGGCAGCTTAGCTCTTTAGGCACTTATATTTCTGATTATTTAAGTATAAGGCACTCTTAAATGGAATCAAAACTTAAAAAATAAACTGTCACAAATGTGGGGCTTTATCTGTGTATATTTATGAAGTTATATGGAAGTAATCATTCTCAGTAAAGGTCTCCGTGCTGTGATTCTGCAGAAGTCTGCTTTATTATGGTTCATTTAGAAAAGAACGCATTTAAGTTGAAGCATTTTAATCTCTCACACATACTGCTACCTGTTTGATTTTCTTCCTAAACTGAGGCACGTAAGTGGCTGTTTCAGCCTTCTACGTATACAGATACGTATCTGAAAAATGAGTGTCTTTAAAGGATACCTTCTGTGACTTGATTAGACTTCAGAGAAGCTTCTGCTAATGCATGTTCTCCATTAGTTTTCATACACGTAGCTACGTTTTCTGAATACTGTAGGGCACCTGCTTTTGTTCATGCTCCTTTGGTTTGTTGTAGATGTCTCTAAGAGGTCCTGCTCCACTGACAGTTGTCCAGCTTCCTGGAGAACAAGTCCAGGTCCAGGGAGTCATTCAGACAGCTCAGTCCTCTTCTGTAATCCACTCACCCCAGGTGCAAACAGTGCAGGTAACTACGGAACTTCTGTTAAATAGCCAAGCGTCTTGTTTTATGTACGTGAAAAGACTTGCAAAGGCCTGTCTGAGCTAATTCTGCCACAGCGCAGCCTTTCTGGCCCTGCTGTGAGAGGTAGTGACCAATCCGGTATTGTGGGGGTACATCATTATTTAATGATTATTTACACTTGAAATTATTTGTAGTGTTAAAGTTGCCTTTAGAGCTGAAATGAAACTATTGGACATAAGTTTATGTCCAATTAAAAAGCAAATCTCCCTTTAAAAAGCAAAAACTGAACCCTCTAGTTGGTGCTCTTAACAGACCCACAATCTGTGTGTCCTAATCCCCAAATAAGGAGAGTATCAGAATAATCCAGTGAAGAAAATGCGTGTTTGGAAAGGGTAGACCTGAATGACGGTGGATAAACTGTTGATTACTCACCTAGTGTACGCTGTAATTCCATCTCTGCGGTACCTAAGTATTCTGCTTGTGTGTCTCTTACTCACTTGCCATGTGATTTTTGTACAAGCCACTTCAGAGAGGTGCCTTGGGGAGTTTACACTCAAGCCTGTTCCTACTGCAGTTCGGTTCCTGGCTGCAGAGAGCCCTCTGGGCAGCATGGCATTGAAGTTACGCTGTGAAATAACTACGCTGGTCAGCTGAATCACTGGGAGAACTAAAATACATTAGTAACTCATCCTTTCACTGTTGGTTATCCATTCTTATGACAATAAATTGAGAAATCAAGAAAAAAAACCGTAATGCATTTTCAGCTATCATTGTTCCTGTAACATCAGATCATGGAAAAGAAAATGCATTTCACTTTGAAAACAGTTTCACGTCTGTTTTAGTAGGTTGTCTTAACCTGAGTCTCTGCTGATCCCTTTCCTTATCATCATGTTCTAGTTGCAGGGTCCCTGCTGACTGTATTCTTGCATTTTTTTGGTAATTTATGAGCATTGTGGCCTTGTAGCTCACAGGAAAAAAAGTAATAAGTGAGCAGCTTTTTTTTTTTTTTTTAATGTTGATAGCAGGTTGCTGCTCTTGTCTCTGTAGCAGAAGTTAACTGAGAAATACTTTTCCCATAGCTGCATGCATTCTTGTTGACTTTTTGTTGCTGGCACACAGATAAGTACCAATAAACGCTTTGTTAGCTTGCATTTAATAAGGAGCATGAGAGGAAAAAATTGACACTGGACAAGGACACAATGGAATAAAAATAAAATTATAGTTAAT
The DNA here is from genome assembly GCF_036417845.1 of Apteryx mantelli. Classification (NCBI taxonomy): domain Eukaryota; kingdom Metazoa; phylum Chordata; class Aves; order Apterygiformes; family Apterygidae; genus Apteryx; species Apteryx mantelli. The sequence goes on along the minus strand of NC_090010.1, from coordinate 3,913,458 downwards.
GCTTTGCATATTTGCTCCCTGATATGCTGCTGCCTTTAAATATTTATGTTGTTTTCATTTGGCTCTTGTGTTCTTACCAACAAAATGTATTGCTAGTCTGTCTACATGATGCAATTTAAGTATTTTATGTTTGTTTCTGTACATAAATGGTGTTCTTGTTTCCACTCCTGTCACCTCCTTAGACAAATTTATATGTGGAAGTGGGTCACCTTTCCAGACTAGATCAGCTATTAAGATTCACTGTCTTCTAGCAGCATTTTGCTTTATTTTGCAGAAAGACAGGGGTAGCTTTCCTCAAACCCTTGTCAGTGTTTGCTTAGCTGGAGTTCTTCACCGAGTTCTTGTTTACAGATTTCTCTTTGGATCCCCCCCTCTTCTGTTATATAATCTTCATATTACTTCAGAACTTATATTCCAGAATTCAAAGTCAAGCTTATGAGATTTTTATGAAAATGCTAAACCTTTTATTTCTTCACACTGTTATTTTTAGATTTCTAGATTGATTAATCCTGCAGTCATAGAACAGTTGGCTTCAGATGGTGGAGGTTTTTTCAGCTTTTAATATAGTAAATATTTTGGGGATCTCTTGAGCTTTCTCTTTGTAGGGAGTTAATAGATTTGCATCCTTTGGGTTTTAAAGTGAATATGTTCTGGTTTCATTACGACCTTTCTAGCTGTAACAGTCTTTGAGAATTGCTAGAAATATTAAATAGCACTGAATCTAGAAAGCCACTGCATTTTCATTCTCTTTGCAAATAGCTGCATTTGTGTAGTTTTCGTGCAGCTTTAGCTCATAAAATGTGTAATTTTTTCTGGGCGTTTCTTCTGTAGTGTACAGGATAGCCACATGGAATGTGTTTTTTAGGTATCGTCTTTGTCCGAGAGTGAAGATTCTCAGGATTCATCAGATAGCATAGGCTCCTCACAGAAAGCTCGAGGCATCTTAGCTCGTCGTCCGTCTTACCGGTGAGTACTTTATATGAAATACTTTGTTATTTTGGTTTCAAATAAACATACAGCTTCTTTAGACAGCTTCTGTCAACCTCTAAGCTATTTTCTTTCTCTTGAAGCATACGTTGGATCTGTTTATGCAGTAAACATTTTGAATGTGCCATGTTAGCGACCAATTGCTACAAGGAAACTGGCTTAAATAAAACTAGAGATCAGCTCCAAGAAGAGGTGGTATGGGGAAAATTGTTTATCAGCTGCATTTTTACTTAATGATCTCATTTTACTGAAATGAGGAAAGTAATCAAATACTGTGTGCTAGCCTTTCAAATAATACATTTGTTAGAAATTAAAAAGACACAAAATTTAGTACTTTTTTACAATAACATCCTGAAAATTTTAAAAGAGTTTATGAACTTACTCGACATTCCTGTCTGTGATTACTGTTCCCACTTTGGCCACTGCTTTTCGTTTTTTGAATATTTTATCCCTGTTCACTCCTCTTAATACTTTCTGTCGGGTTTATCTCATCTTGAATTATGTACCAAAGCAAACCATTTAGGAGGGATTTTAATATTTTGCATGCACTCCAAAAATGGTGGTGGAAAAGAGCAGTTAAAAATCCTCAATAAAAGTAGCCAGGGTAGGAAAATAGAAGCTGCAAGACGAGCTTCTATGAGAGAACTGTTTTAGCGGTGTGGATTTGGGATCGGCTGTTGTCAGCTCTGCTTTTCTCTTCATATAACTACCACTAACTCATCATTTGGCCTGGGGTAAGATGCATAAAATTCATACCTCCGCCGGTTCTTCTTTTAAATAGGGATGTGTCTGTTTTCATAGGGTGCTGTTACATAGTACATTGCTTGTTTGAGAAGCTGTGCAAGACTTAAATGCAGAACACAAATAAAAAGCCTTACTTTGTATTGAAAGAGCAAAAGATTCATTTTAAAACTTTTTTGCAGTAATCTGTTTCCTAGTTTATTCTGACAGCAGACAGAGCAAACTGGTTTTAATTGGATATACAAAGCATATTCTTGAGAGAATTGGAGGATCAAGTTTTAAATCAGAAAAATCTCTTAACAGGCCAGTTATAAATCCCTGGAAGAATGTTTATGATGGAAACTCTGGTGCAGCTTTTACTGAAATGAAATGATGCAGCTGCAGTGCTAGAACAACTTCAGTACAAAGTGTCTTCAGTACATTGTTTTTCTGAAGGTTACTGAAATCTACTGCAAATGGTACAGATTATTGCAGGCTTACCAGTGCAAACATCTAAGGCTTTTAGAGGATAATGATTGAAAATCTGGAATTTGCACTGAATTGTGCATGCAAATATTTTATCAATCAGTAGCTGACTTGAATTGTTCTTAGCTCTGTCAACATAAAATGATTAAAATATTTAACAAAAAACAAGAATTCATAAACTACAGAAATATAATTGCAGAAAGACTTTGAGACAGTCACCTCATACAAAATTGTATTCATTTCCAAAACTGTTTTATATCAAAATTTTAGCATTTATTTCTGTAATACAAAATAGCAACAGTATTTTGCAACTGTTGTTGCAGTAATTTATAGCTGTTGCCTATTATTAGAGCTGATATGGAAACTTTTTTTTATAGAAAAATCTTGAAAGATCTTTCTTCTGAAGATACGCGGGATAGAAAAGGAGATGAGGAAAGTCCTGGTGTCTCTACTGTTACATCTATGTCTGTCCCCACACCTATCTACCAGACGAGCACTGGACAGTACAGTATGTTATACAAAATACATACCTAACTGGATGTACTTTTATTAAACTTTTCCCAAAATACAGGTTTTTGTTTGTGATATATATCACTAAGGTGAAACAAAAAAGATGGTTTATTCATTTAGCAGTTAATGAAGCTACTACTGTTATGTGGAAATAAACTGATATCTAAAGATTACAGATAAACTCAAAACTGCATTGTCTTAATTTTTGTGTATTAAGACGACATTAAAAATATGTAAAAGGGAAATGTTGTTATATTTGTTTTACAGCAAGAAAAAATAATTTAAATAGCAGTCTTCTAGTGTTAGATTTAGTCCAAAATGTAAGACTGTTAAAGATACAGTTGCATAAACCTTAGGGCGAAAATGCATTCCTGTGGTATCGGAGAAATAAAAAGGATTTGTTTCTTTCATTTTATCATCTAGTAATCATTGTGTTTGCAAACCAAAAAGCTGTGTGTTTGTATGTGAGTCTGAAAGTGAAAGCAGTTAAAAACCAAGTTTTTAAATCTTCAAAATATGGGAATTACAAAAAAGTAAATCTAAATTACATTGTTCATGATACTCAGTTCCTGTAGAAGAAACCTCAGTAAGATGAAGTATGTAGATGTTTAGTTAGAACCCAACAACGAGATCTGACTATTAAAGGTCACAAAGAATAAAGCCTTTCAAAATAGGGAATATTTTTAGTGGTGCGTTAAGATACAGATTTGCCAGTTGGAATGAATGTACAGTGTGCAGATTCAGCTCCATCTATATTCTATAATGCAGAGCTACAAATCTTTTTGTGCATGTTCCTTTTTCTTTAAGTTGCCATTGCCGCAAATGGATTGCAGCTGGCCAGTCCAAGCGCAGATGGTGTGCAGGGTCTGCAGACGTTAACGATGACAAACGCTGGTGGTGCTCAGCCTGGGGCAACAATCCTGCAATATGCACAAACATCAGATGGTCAACAGATACTCGTACCCAGCAACCAGGTGGTCGTGCAGAGTGAGTATGCCTTCTGGAACTGCTTAGAAATACTGATTCCGGATGAAAGTGTAACTTCCTAACGCTACCGCGTTTTGACATCTTGCACTGTTTCTGTAACAGCCGCATCAGGAGACATGCAGACTTACCAGATCCGCACCACACCAACTACCACATCCCTTCCTCAGACTGTGGTTATGACATCTCCTGTCACTCTGACATCGCAGACCAGTAAGACAGATGATCCACAGTTGAAACGAGAAATAAGGCTGATGAAGAACAGGTATGTAAATGCGCACGGGCTGCTTTTATTTGTTAGTTTAATGTGCTAAAATAGGTCTTCAAAGGACAGATTAAATTTAAGCTAATTTAAATGAGTGTGCCATCAGTATGGTATGCTGCATCCAGTCAGTAAAAACCTCAGAGATTTTGACCAAAATATGCTATGTGGAATTTGGAGAAAACAAGCTGTTTTTTCCCTGCAGATTGACTACCATGTGTGTTAGCAGATACTGCTAAATTTCATGCTCTCCACCTACTGTTGCAGTTTGTTCTGCTAATGATGCCAGTGCCAACTCCCTCATCTCATATTGGTCAGTGTTATAACACTCATAAAATGCTCAAATCTCAGATGAAATAAACAGTGACTTCTGTCTGTCTGTTCCAGAGAAGCTGCTCGAGAATGCCGTAGAAAGAAGAAAGAGTATGTGAAATGTCTGGAAAATCGAGTTGCAGTCCTGGAAAATCAAAACAAAACTTTAATTGAAGAGCTAAAAACTTTGAAAGATCTTTACTGTCATAAAAGTGTGTAAGAAAAGAAGGTAAAACTTTTGTGGACTGTTTAAATTTCAGAGGAGAATTTTTTTTATACTGAATTTTTTAAACTAGATGAAAGGTCAAAAATGAAACTTTTCTACCTAGATTTCACAACTTAAAGACTATATAGATTTTATTTACATGTTGGTGACAAAGTACAAAAAGGAACGAGAAAACCTCACCAAAATTCCTGCTGGCACAACTGGAAACTTCATTAAAGTCAAGATTGCATCTACAATAAAAGGACATTCACGTTTTACCAGACAGGTGATTAGAATTTCTTTGAGCTACAAATACCTTTTGTAATGGAGGCAATATTTGGTTACAATTAAAATACGGATGAAATGGAATCCTTGCCATAGCTGACATTATTAGTAACATTTATAACCAGTATATGATTTCTTACTGTTTTTTCAATCCTTACTTTTTCTTTCAGTTATTTGTATGTAAATATTTTTATTTTAACCTGTAAGTTGTTATTTACAGGTAAAGATGATTAAAAAAAAAAAAGCTAATACTTTGCTAGAGGTATAAATTATGTTTATTCTTTCTCAGCTGACAGTTTAAAAGTGTTTTTTTTTTTTTTTTTTTTTTTATGTTTGCTGTGTTTATCAGATTTGGAAAGGTTTTGCAGAAAGCAGTGAGAGGCCTAGTCCTGAAAATGTCTGAGGCATGTGAAATAAGGTGTTGATAATTCTTCAGAGAATTCAACACCTCCAATTATTTTAAACCACAGTTTGGTAAAACGAGTACTGGTGAACAAAAGTTTCTGGAGAATGATTTTAAAATAGTTTGTTCTTAGTTGCTGGGCATGATAAACGTCTATAATTGAAAAATAAATGGTGTGCTGATTATATCTACAATTATACATGCATGGCTTATTCTGTTTGGAGATTCTACTGTGCTTTGGAACATTTAAACCAAATAAGAGAAGAACAGTAAAATAAAAAAATTGAAGACATATACCAAAGGGTTTAATGAGGTTCTAACATAGGGTTTATATGCTGAAAGTAGTGCAAAATTTCCAGACTAATTTTGTAAGGTAGGCAATATTTTGCAAAGTAATGGTATCTTTGTAAGAAAATATTCTATTAAAAACAGGTAGATGGTTGGTATATTTTGTAGCTAAATTGTGATCTTTACAAATTCTGAAATTGAGTTTATATACGTATTTTGACAGTTTATATATTTCATTTTAGTAAACAAATGGAATATTTTGTGAACCAGATTTTCAATCATATATTTTTATGGGTAGTACAAAGTCAAATGAGATCCTCTTTGGTGTAGGAGATATTTGAATTAATTTTGTATGTCTGTAGGCAACTTGCAACAAAATGGATCCTAAAGAGTATTGGAGGGAAAAAAAAAAAGAGATCAGGGCTTTCCCCCCCCCCCCCAGTTGATAATATCTGCACATTTGATCTTATTGCTATCAGAGATTCTAGTTTGTATCATTTTGATTTGTTTCAGGTGAAAATTAAATGATGTTTGACATGATCAGGACTCTTGGGTGTAAATAGAAAAATGTGTATACAGTGCTTATTGCATGAATAATAAATACACTATTTTCCATAGTTAGGATTGAATCCTGCTTCCAGTTATGTCAGCGGGAATTGCACTATGGACTATGCTATTAAAAGGTGTTAGAGCTATGTGTGTGTGTTGTGCTAGCTCAGATCTGAATGAAATTAAAAGGCGTACTCACTCCCTAGATGTGTATTGTTTATCATATGGTCAGTCAGTATTTTTTATTTTACTCATTTTTGAATTAATGGGCTTCTTAGCAAGCAGAGCTCTTTGCAAATGGTATGAGACTGCGTTCCACAATCACACTGTTAGTAGGCTATAAAAATATTTTTGTTTCTAAAGTTTAATATATGATTGTTATGGACATGATCCACTATACGTTTCCTTTAGGCCAAACTGAAGTAGACATTTGTGTTCTCAGTCATGTCAAAAAAAGCGCTCTGGTTGCACATCAAAAGTAATGAGCAAGATTGAGAAAGTCATTATGTTATGAAACTGCTTCAGAAGAGGTGCTTGGTGCCTCCGCCATCTGTTAGGGGGATTTCAGGAAAAATGAAACACCTCTTGGGATGCGCTCAGCACCTCAGAGATTCGGACCTGTCTACCATCAGGTGTGTGTACGCTATTCGGCATATGTATAAGAGGGCAGGGTTTGACCTACAGTACCGAAACTAATTAGATAACTCCTCTGTATGGTATTTTGATCCTCATTGTGTGCTGTTGTTCTTTTACCTTCTTTTGTCATATGGAATAATTTAAAAAGCTATCAAGTGTTAAGGCTGTATGAAAAATGGTGGCCAATTCTTTCTGTATTCAGCAAGTGAAACAAATGTAATGCTGCCAGACATAATGTTAGTAAATTTTTATCCTCTCAAAATAACAGTGTTTTGGGAAAGAGCATATGAAACAGTAACATGGGTTTGCTCTTTAAGTAAGCACTTATCATGCAGTAGTTATTTTGGATTTATTTCAAAATCTACATGGTAAGAGAGTAAAATGTACATCCTGACAGTAAGAGAGATAATACCAAATACTGTTCTGCTGGTTATTTCCAAACAAAAATACATGCTTTATATGAACTGTAAATATTTGTTGAAACAGTTAGATGGTTGAAAATTTTGACCTTGGTAAATAAAGTCGCCAAAATATAATTCTGATGTTCCTTATTTATTGATCAGTTTATTTTTAGTTAACATACTGTTGCAGTGGTTCAGTCCAAATGTCTATTTTATCTAGTATCAGGTCTTTTGTACTGGCCAAGAATAAATACTTAAACAGTCTAAGAAGCAGCTTCCAGAGATCCTTTCCTTGGTGTGTTCTTTCAGCAGGCAAGCAGAATGCTGAGTTATTTATGTGTAGAATTTAGTCATCACTAAAACTAATTAGTGGAGAATACCTTTTGTCTTTTACAGATTTTTTTTTCCTTTCTAGTTTTGTTTAAACTGAGCCACTGACAACTAAAAACATTCTGTGCTCTGTTAGTATTCGTCCAGCAGAGGGAGTATCCCTTCTATCAGCAAACACATGTGGTGTTAAGTAATACCTAAGCTTCTGATAGCTGGAAAAGTATAGGAAGAGGGAAGGAAAAAATATTTTCAGTTGGTAACATTTCTATATTAAATTTCATTATTAGAGTCAAGGCTGTTGTTATTTCCTCTACTGTTAGTATGGATCTCAAAGGCAGAAGACAGAAAACTAAGATAATAAAATTCCAAACTTTTTGGAGATGGACTTGGAAGGACTGGTAGGTGATTTTAATTAGCTATGTTTCATGCTTATAGGATTGTTTTCATCAGCCTAAAATTATTATGTTTACTGTATGCCGAGACATGCCCATCAGAGTGGCTTTTTAAAAGAAAATAAATTCAGTATTGATGAAAACACATTTTGTTGCAAGAATGCTAAGGCTTTACAGTTCAGAGCAACAATATACATTGCAGTGTTCCTTTAAGCTAGAATACTATGTACACTGTATGACCAGGTTAAATTGTAAATCATCGGCTTTCTTCCAACAAATAGGGAATTAATATTCTCTAAAATTATCACGGTGATGTATACTTTAATGGTTTTAAACATAATGAATTCATCTGTTTCGTACTCCCCAAAAGATGGTGTTTTATCATCATTTGAAACCTTACATTCATAGCAAATGGTTGTATATATTTTTTTTGTGTGTGCCTTGCTTTAGTTCATATGTTTACAAGAAATAATATAACTCCAAAAATAATATTGCTTTATTAAAAGGTTTTATATATATACATACAGAAATTGGATAAAAACACGCTTTCTAAAAAAATAAGCATGTCCTTTTACAGTGAGATTTAGTCTTATAAAACATGAGTTAGCTCTCTTTTCAAAGTTTTAACAAACAGCCCAAACCTCTGCTATGATGATGCAACAGCCTGTCACTTTAGAAAGCCTATGCAAGCGCTATACATCTCACAGTCAGAAGGATCACAAGTGTGATGCTCATGGGATTCACAGCCTTGTTACTCAACAGAAGTTCAGATATTACCCATCTTCTGTACGGAGATAAACGGACATAGATCCCAGGCAGTTTTGGTCGGCCACAGCCAATTCCAAAACTGGTAATCCCGATTAGATAGTACTTGCTGGTACTAGGGTAATAGCACGTTAAAGGTCCACCGCTGTCCCCCTGTAAATAACATTACCACATTACCAACATTAAACCAAAAAGTAGTAACATTTCCCTTCTAAGAATGAATGTAGCATTAGGGCAGTAATGTATCCCCCTTTTCTTAATCAACGAAAAGTCTCCTGTATCCAAAATCCATGGACAAATCAAAATAAATTTCCCTGGGTGATACTACCTTGACCAGAATACCATATCGACGTGATTGTTTCAGTGCCTTTAAGTGAAGTTGAATTTTTTCTTTTTTTTTTCCCCAGCTTTTCATTCTAAGATTTGTCTCCCTAAACTTTCTTAGTCATCAGTTAATATGAGAATTCAAATTACACTGTCCACACAATATATGACTGTAAGTACCAAGAAACATGGTAATGAATACACAACCCTGAATCTTTGCCAAATCACTTAGAGAAAGCGTGCTGAGGAAAGCAGGAAGTCTATCAGACTAAGTACTTATGAATACACTATATTTTTAAATTATAAATATCTTCTGCACTAAATGTCTGCATATCACCACTGATGCCCCAACTTTGTATACTGGTGCTTTTGACTTGAGAATTCTCTTTTCTGAGAAAGAGATACTGATCGCTCAGCATTTAATTTACAATCTTGCCACTGAACCAAACCACTTTCCAGTGCTGCTGTTCTCTTTCAAAAGCATAAAAACATGTAAAGTGTGTGCTTCATATACACTGCATATGTACAATGATGTGTATATGTGGGTGTATATATATGTATGTTTGTATAATGTGTATCTTATTGAAATTTTTGTGAGAAGTGTTGTATAAATATGGTAATATCTGTGCGCTCTGTTTGGGTTCTTTCTCCTTTCACTCCTGTTAACTTATTCTTGCCTCCCGCCAAGTATCACTGATTTTTTTTGTGTGTTTCTGAGATACGATTTTTCTTTGGGATCACCATCTTACCTCTCTATTTATGATACTTCTTTTTTTCAGTTTGACATCTGTTTTGTTTATTGTTTGTACTGTTTTAATTAATTATGCTACAAATGTCGGTCATCGTGATGCCCATGGGAATTTGGCTTAGTGGTTTCCATGGTGGCAGGTTGGGCACGATGTTCATTCTTACCTGACAGCTATCGATGCCTCCAGATTCAGAGCCAGCACAAATCATGTTGCTGTTAACCAGTCCTCCGTAGGAATCAAAAGCGTTACAGACATCAGAAGGAATGATTTCCACTTGTGCTTCTTTTAATACAGCCGAGGTTTTGCCTGTAATGGAAAGCAGTATATATAAAAGATAAAATATTTGTGCTGTTGTGCGTAGCAATTCTTACTGTGTTCTCTTTTTCCTGTTTTGGTACTTTAAGCCTAATTCTATACCTGCTTAGACGTGTACTTAATACAGAGACTGTGCCTGCTTCTAGTGGATTTAAGCTTAAGTCAGTTAAGTATTTGCAGATTTGGGACTGCTGTAGTTTTTGCCCTTCTTGCTCTGAAGAAACATTAATGATAATGACATTGGTCACTAGCTGTGTTCCAGATGTCAGAGGTGACTTCTCAAACAAGCTTGTGTGATCCCTGGCTGCCCTTTAAATCTCCACTCAATAAGGATGCACACCACTAAGTTACATCCTATCAAGTGTGTGACCATTGCGACTAAGGCCAAAATTACACTGGGAGCCTTATGTTCACAACGCATTGCATGAGAATTTTTGTTTTTCAATAAAAAACTATTTCTGGCAGCCAATATTGAGTAACTGTACCAAAAATCTGAAAGTCGGGCTAGTTTATTTTCCTCTTGTCATGTTATCCTTGGAAGAAAGGCTAAAAATCAAATTATGCCTTTGGGTTACATCTTTGTAGGCCTAATCTGCTTTCAATGGAAAGATCAAGGAGAGCAGATTTTCAGCTGCAGAAGGATTTAATGATGTTTTGTGAGGAGACTATAACCCAAGCTGATTCAGTTATGTCAGTCAGCCTGAGGGACTGAAACCTGCAATCAGTTATTTAGCTCATAACGTGGTCAGTCAAGCAAGTAAAATTTTACCTTTCTCGGCTATACGTCCCCAACCACTTATAAAGCAGTCTGTTTCGTTGTTGATATATAGGTAAAGGTGTGCGGAAGGTAAGCAGATAGGCTGAATGTAGTTGTTGTAGTGTACAGAGGAATCAAGTTTAAATAATGCAATATCATTTTCAAATGTTTCTTTCCGGAATTCTGGATGGACAGTGATGTTTCTAATATTTCTTTTTGTTGTATGTTTATCATGTTTCCAAAGGTTATGCACACCTATCACAGCTCTCCAGTAATATGGGTCCCTAAAAGAGAATTCATATATTTCTTAGTTATCTTAACATAAATACATTTCTTGATGGCATTTTTTAAACTATTGCTTTAGTGTTGGCTTAAGCACCTTTGAGAATACACCTTGAAAATTCTGTAGTAAATAGTTTTTGGAACAAATTTGGCTAATGACAGTTTTGGCTGTATTGAATACTCAGTTTGCCTAATGCTGGTTATATCTTTTAAAGCAAATTCAGATTAATGATTTAAGCTGATAATTCAGATTTTGCTTCCCACCACTGTCCCAGCAGAGGCCACCCAGGAGGTATTCAGTTGAAGAAGATAACCACATGGATTTCTTTTACAAAAAGGAGGTAGGCTTGTACCCGTGGTGCTTGTAAAGACAGTGCTTGTGCCTAGATTCAGAAAATCCAGTAACCAGAAGTTACAAATATTAATATCAACTTAAATTTAGAAATAGGACCAGAGTCATGCAGACCTAGTTTCTATTCAAGTCTGAAGGAAAAAAAAAAAAACTTAACTGATATTAAGTGGTAATTGAATTTGGCCTGTAATGGAGAAAGGGGCAGGCTATAAAATTCAGACTAATATTCAAAATTCTTCAGAGTATAAGATAAAAACTAAATTGATTATTTGCAATAAAATGCCACTATAAATCAATGTTTGTAAAAGTGCACTAAAGTGGTTAAAGTTAAAATTGGTTAAGATGGTTAAGATTAAAGTTTCAAAGTTCAAAGAGATTTTGGCAGTTCTGTTTCCCTCATGTCATGGTTGCGTCAACAAAGACAATGCAGTCAATATCAACTTGCATGAACTAATGTGCAAATTTTGCAACTATTTTAAAGGCTATAGTAAAGGCAACAGTGAGCAAATAGCTGAAATACAGCAGAATTGCTCTAAGTACAATGAAGCCTCTTCTGAGGCATGTTATTATTATTACCACATTGTCAAAGAAAAGGTACTAGAGTGCCAAATTGTTGGTTCTGTTAAGCAAGAAAAAATGGAAGTAATGTTAAAACTGAAAAAAACTAACGAGTTGCAATTTTTCTAATCTAAATATTGCAACATTTTCTATTTGCAGTGAGCTTTACTAGTTTAGAAAAATCTATTGAGAAAAACTAGAAATTCATGTTAAAAAAAAAAAAAAGGGAAAAAACAGAAACCCCCCAGCCTAACAAAAACGTTGCATAGATATGAGAACAACCCAACCTTCGGCAAAAGTAACAAAGGTTGTTCTGGGCCAAATCAGAAGCGCGTTTCCAAAATATCTTGATGCTGACTTAATTTTAAGGTGTAACTTCCCATACCGGGCATGCCGGGACGGCAGCAGTCACCAAGCGTGGCTGCTGCAGCCAAGGAGGGCGAAGGGAAGGGTTTTGGTCCTCAAGTACCACCGGTGGGCAGTACTGGCAAACAGGAGTTGGATAGTTTGGTTCTGCGTTATCAGAGCTCGGTCCCATTGATTTCCATTTTTTTTCCCAAAGATACAACCGATACAAATTAAATTACGTGACTCAAAGGTGATGCTTTTCTGCTCTATGCCCTTCTCATACTCAGTAAAAAGACGTTTTAGATGGATACATACTTCTTCCCCGTAGCGCAGTGGGCAGCTGAAAGCACTGAGTTCTCGTTAACTAAAGCTCCACCGCATACGTGCTTAAATTTTACACCAATTTGGTGAATTTGGAGGCTGACTAACCACGGCCATGCTCCCGCTTGGGCATCGCGTCCACCCACGATCCGAGGCCCCGAGAGCATCTCGGCGAGCGGCCGTTCACCGCACTCTGCAAAAGAGAGCAGACACGCAGCTTTAGCAGCAGGCTGGCAGCGGGGGGAGGTTTTGGTATATACTGTGGTATTTATTTATTTGGACGTTCGCAGTGGAGCTCTGCTGGCAGCGGGGTTTTTTGGCATATACTGTGGTATTTATTTATTTATTTGGATGTTCGCACTGGAGCCCTGATTCTGAAGATCCCTTGGATTTTCTCTCGTGCCGTGAGGTATTTATTTACTGTATCTGGCTGTGCGTGCGTTGTTCGGTAGCTGTATACGTGCTTGTTGTATAGGGCCGCATATGCATTTTTGTGAGTGGTTTCCCGTGCTAGGGCGGTTTCCAGTCACTGTAAGTGGTTTCCAGTGGGTTCCCGTCACTGCTGCTTTTTGGTATTGATCTCATCTGTGCGTAGGCAGAAACCCTTTCCCTCCGTGTCTGCGGGTAACCGTGGAATGAAGCCGTGCGGCAAAAGGGGCCCGGCTCCCTCCTCCCTGGGGCAGCCGCGCCGTCATGGCGCCCGCCCGCGCGGCGCTTCCCGCCTCCGCGCGGGGGCTCACGGGAACTGTAGTTCTCCCACGCGGCCGGCGACGCGCAGGCGCGCCCAACCGCTTGAACCTGCCCGCGCCCGCTGCTTTCGACGCCCGCTGCTCTCCCGCAGCGCTCGGCGAGAGCGGCGCTACCTTCAGTGGGAATCCAGGGGGCCGGGGCATCGGGCACGGCGCCCGCGAGCAGCGGCAGCAGCAGTGAGGCGACGGGGAGCCTCGGCCGCATCCTCCGTCGACGGGGCAAAATGGCGGCCGCGCTGCTGTGGCGGGGCACGTGACGCGCAACGGCCGCCAACGGCCGCACGGTGTGTGTGTGGGGGGGAGGGGGGTTTATACGCTTGTACACTTGGAGCGTAACGGTTGTGCCTGAGGGTTTGACGGGAAACCTGCCCGTTTCGTAACACTCGAAATAAGCTGCGATAACAAAGCAGAGAAAAGGGGGAACGGGCTGGGCCGGCAAGGTGGAAAGCGGCCCGTCAGCGCGGCCGCTTCTCTGCAGGCGAGCGGTGATGGTGGCCGCACCCCGCTCTGCCCGCTTTTTCACGGCGGAAATCGGCCTGGGAGCATCCCGAGGAATCGCCTGCCAGTTAAGCAGAGGCTCCCCTGAGTAAGGAGTTAATTTTTTTTTTTTTGTCTCTTTACCAAAATGTTTGCATGCTCTTGCAGCTGCACGAGCAAATCAGCCTTGTTTCGAAACTCGGTGAGTCTAGATGAGATAAGGAAGGGTTTGAGCGTGCGCTCGTGCCAGCGGTGAGGCATTTCTCAAACCGCCGCGAACCGGGGAGGGTTTTCTAGCGTTGGCGAGGCACAGCCAGCACACTGCAGTCGTTCTAAGGGTTTAACGTCTGCCCAGGCAGATCTGCTTTATTTTTGTGCTGTCTGGAACTTCAGAATACCAGTTGCTGATGCTTTACCTATAAAGCCTATCATCAGTGTAATTATTTCCATTTCAAGATTTTTAGAAAGCTGAACTTCTTCCTCATTTGACATTTAAAGCAGAAACTTAAGATAACTGAAGCTTAATCATGTTAACCTGGGTGTGGCTATTTAGATTAGCATATACCATTTTGCAGCTTTGACTATGTCAAGGAATTTCTTGGAGGACAGGGGAGAAAGTTACAGTGCAACATGAATTACTTCACAGCATATCCAATGATATGAGGCTTAATAGGTGTCCAGGGTAGAGGAACGCTGATGTGTTGTAATTTCAGTTCGGAGAAGTTGGCCTGTTCTAGGCTTTTCCATGTCTCTCTTGTTAGGCAGCACCCAGCAAACACGAGTTTCCAAGTCGGATAGCAGATCTGCTGCCAAAAATACTTCCAGCTGGAGTGATCAGCAGCCACGTGATCTAAGAAATAGAAAGCGCCACCCTGGGGAAGCAAAGTCATCTTAGAATATCACAGAAGGAACGCACACGCAGCGGATGCTTCCCTCTCTGACCCACCTTTTCTCAAACACTATTTGATGCATGGGAAACGCAATTCGCTCACTTCAACAGTATCTTTCTACCCCTTTCCTGCCAGCTTTTTTACCTCTGTAATGTCAATTGGAATTAATATAAGCAGGAAACTTGCAGAGATTCAAAATGCATGTTCTGAAAGGATGAAAGGTGTACTTACTGGATCCCTTTGTTCTTTTAGCAATAGTTTGTTCTTTGTCTTTTTGTTTAAATTACAGTTGCTAGCGTGTCATTTTTCAAAGGAAAGTAGGTGAAATGTATGAACCCTACTAGAACTCACCGGGTTTTTGACATCCCAAAGGATTGAGTTGACAGTACCATTTTAAAGGCTGAAATTTTATTGCAAAAAATAGCTTTTTTTATCCTTAACTTGAATGAGACACTACGGGGAATGAAGGCATTTAGATTGCTTTAGTCATACAGGTAGATCAGGCCCTCTTCTAAGAGGCTGAAGCAGTTTGTTTAAAACACAGACTTTCAGTCTTGATTGGAGACCTTCCCCCCTTCTCCCTAAAAGAAAATCTGGTGTGTGGGGGGAGGGACAATAACAAAGGAGCCACTTCTGCTTTAAATGATGTGCTGTAATTGCTTCCAAAATTAATGGCAGTTCTAGTTGCTTACTGTGTTACTTTTAAGGCTGAACTAAGACTGACTGACCAGTGTGCTACTACTGCTTTGCACCATATAGCATTGCAGGGTGGTTGTAAATCTTGTTTTACTACGAAAAACAGGGTCTAGCTTGTCAGCTCAAAGTCAACTTTTTGTTTTGGTGCAGTGCCTCTGGAATAGATGATAAAAGAAATAACATAAAACTTCAAATACTCACTGGTCTGAGCACTCGCTGTGCTTCTTTCAGGGCTCTGTTTACATCCTTCACAGAGCATAGGACTAAAGTGCAAACGACTGCGTCCACAGAGCCGCTGGGCACCTGGCTCAGGTCTTCCGCTGCAGCTACTAAGAAACGCTCATAGTGGAGGTGCTGGTTCTGGCTCATGCTTCGAGAAAGGCCTTTCTGGAAGTGAGGGTTTATATCGGTGCATGTCACTTTGCAGCCTGGTGGGTAGAACTGGAAGTTAGCACCACAGCCGGTCCCGATCTCCAGCAGCTTCAGCTCTCCTGAGGGACCCGCAAACTCGGGCAGATTATGAAATAGCTCCTGTTTCTGCCTCAGTGTTTTCCTGTTGTGAACTGCAGAAAGCTTCTCGAGGAAGAAAGGAAAAAATACCTTCTTACAGAAAGGCTCCCATATACCCAGGAATGATAGCAGGTAGATGGGCATGGCGAGCAGCGCGAGGCAGGCACGGAAGAGGAGAATGCTGACCTCCGTCATTTCCAGCGTGGGGGCAACGGATCCGTACGGCGCAGAGCTCGTTCCTCTACGTGTTAGCACTTGAAACTTCGAGCTGGGTTTGTGTACTCGCTGTGTTCCTCTTGAAGTGCAACTCTTTGGATTGATGGGGTGGACTTTTCTCTAAAGCTGATTTTAAAGTCCAGTCACAGACGAGGAAGGGAAAAACAGCACTGCATACCAAACAGTTACCGTAGTGTCCCAGCTCGGGCCAGAAAGGAGCTGCCAGCCCGTTAAGTAACCTAGATAAACTGGACAGTGCATCTTTGTATTTAACTGTTGGCAAAATGTCATCCATCACCCTAATCTGGTGTTCAGCAGTTTCAGATTACGGTTCATATCTCTTAAAGAAACCGTATCTTGTTTTCAGTGAGTGGTAGGAAGTTAATCTGAACTCCGGATTTGCTGTGGACATTTAATTTTGTTTGTTTAACATTTTAAAGGTGTATTTAAGGGTTGTTTACCACCTTGTTTTAGGTGTCCAAAGTAGCTGGATGAGCTAGTCAGCTACTTGCTGTGTGCTTTCTCTGCAACAGCAGCTTTCAGTCTTTCCACTTCATGGACACCTAAAATATTTTGATATGCGGATGTGGGCTCCTTTGTGGTGAATGAACTTGCTTTTCTTAGTTACCTTTCAGATCTTTTATAGGAATCGTGGACCAGAGATAAAACAATTTATTAATTCAGTAATTGCTGTCTGTAGTAGCTTGGTTTTATTAACTTTATAAGCCTGAGTTGACAATGTACAGTCCGTTTTATGCTAAATGCCTTCTGTAAAACTTTTTCAATTTTGCTATCACCGGTGTTTTTTCACAGGGTTTAGCAGTAGCAGTGTAGATTAGCCACTGACATTTAATTGCTCTGCCTGAGTGAGCCTAGTAAAGGGACGAGGGAACTGTTTGCCCCACTCAACTTTAGATCCCCAATTCCAGCAGTTCTGTTGCGAATTGCCCTGGAGAAGTTGATTTTTCTGTTGAATGCTAGGTAGCCTTGTTGTCCGGAGTTGCCTCCTCCCTCTAGTGGTCAGAAAGCAAATAAAATACCCAGCATACGGCAGCATCGTTATTAGACTGCTTTATTGCTAAACTCTGTTGTCACACCTTCATGCCTCCATCATGTGGTGACTACGTTGGAGAAGCAAATCTAAACAGTGGGAATTACTTCAGATGTACTTTCTGTGTAGACCAGTTGGATGCGTGTGGAGCACAAAACAGAGGCATTAAGTGCATTCTTTTCTTAAAAATCATTTGCACTAGGTTTTAATTCTTAGGTGCTTTACTGTGGGAAATCAAAAAGAAGGTTAAACAGTGGCCAAGATAGCAGCACCTTCTCTTGGTGTCCTAGGGGAGTTTAACTGGAAAACATTCCTAATGAAATGTGTGGCTTTTAAAAAAGACTTGGCACCTTAAAGGTGTAATCTGGACCGAAGGGAGAGTAGAATATGAAGAGTTTAAGCATAGGTTTAACTTTTTAGCAGAGCGTGACAAAAGAGCTGTAAGAGCATGGCTTAGTGGTGACCGTTTCACAGCTGAGATGAGATTTCTGCCATCTGATTTAACAAATGCCAACTTTCTCCCAGGGTAAGAAGTTCTGTTTCTTGCTTTGTAGGTTGTAAGTTAAATCTAGGCTGATAGCATTAGCATCTAATGGCCGGTGAAAGCTCTGTGTAGTGAACTGGTGCTCTAATGGGCACTTCCCTGAATAAACAGTCCAGTAAGGGAGGACTCAACTGGCATGGGAGAATGAACGCCGGCTCCTAGCGGTATTTTGTAATGGGAAGACTGAAAGAAAAAGGCTTGTACTGATGCTGTATCTATTATGTATGTGTCCTGAATCTGAAATCTTAAAGGTTGAGTAATAGTCTCTGCTATTAGAAGGACGTTAGCTCTCTGTATTTGTTGGCACAGATCTGTTCCCTTTCTTCCCTCTTCCCTTTCTCAACTCTGAGACGGTGACTCCTCCTTTATTTTGCATTGCACTGAAATGCGTTCTCTGGTTTTGTTTCCAATCTGCTTGGTCCTTGTGCCACAGCTCTATTTAAGAGCTCCATCCAGCAAATGGAAGAATGTGATTCCCTGTTTGAACGAGCTATGGATGCTCACAAAGTTTTTCATGTTTTTATTCTGGGTACTTAGCTGCTGTACATGGGTTTACTGTAAGGCTACTACGCAGTGAAAAATACTTTATAAAAAGTGTGAAAGGAGCTGCCGAAGGGACGTTCTGTGTCCTGCAGCGCTCGTGGTCATTTATTTTACTGCATATCCAATGATATGAGGACTGGTAGGAATCCAGCGGGGTGCGACATGTATGCGCCTCAAGTTCAGTTCTGAGAAGTTAGTTTTCTCCAGGTTCTTCTGCGTGTCTCTGCTCAAGGAACACCCGTCTCCAAAACACTTCCAGGCTGGGTCACAGACCCTTTGCCAAAAGTAGGTCCAGCTGGAATGATCTGCAGCCACATGCTCCAAAAAGTAAAATGCTCCA
Organism: Apteryx mantelli; assembly: GCF_036417845.1. Classification (NCBI taxonomy): domain Eukaryota; kingdom Metazoa; phylum Chordata; class Aves; order Apterygiformes; family Apterygidae; genus Apteryx; species Apteryx mantelli. The sequence continues at coordinate 3,894,921 of NC_090010.1, read as the reverse complement.
CCCTGTAAAACAATGCCATAAAAAACTATAAAAAGGACTTAGGAACTTTCACCTCTGTACGTAGAATTTTATTATTTACTTTTTAGCGAACAGGCTGCCTTTTTTCACCTCTCTGGAGACTGGCCTCCTTTCCTAGAGATTATGCATGATGGATTCATGTTCGTTTTGAGTAGTGAAGCCTCTGTAACTGCCTCCCATTCAATCTGTGTAGAAGGTAGTGGGTTTTACTGGATGATTACTTATTTACTGGATGATTATTTATTTATTTGCAGCTTATAATTCTGCAAGAGGCAGTATGGTCTGGTGGTTGGGAATTGCTGTCACAGGGTATTTATCTCTGCCCCAGCTACCTTGCATGATCTTGGACAAGCCACTTAACTTCCCTGGGTTTCAGTTCTCATCAGTAAAATGTGAATAAACAAGTTGCTTACTCTCCGTCCCAGCAATTAAAAGAGCTCATTTCTTAATGTTTGTGAAGCATGTGAGATAGCTGTTAGCAAGCAGAAATCAAATGTCCCAGATGAGAGAGAGAGAGGCTACAGCGGGTAGGTACAGCATGTAATAGTTTGTTCTTTGTCAGTCTTGTGAACCCTGCCAGTGTTTAACTGGGTCTTTTGCCACATCCAATTCGATGCCTTTCAGTGTTGATAAACAACAGATAAAAGGCAAATCTAGTAATGTAAGCAAGCCTTTTCGTAACAGTAAAGGCTGTCTAATGGATCCACATACAGAAGTCAAGGACGCTGAGCTGGTATTTCCCTCCCCTTCTTAGTGGAGAGTGTTGGGTATGATCTTATTGCCTTATCTTATTGCCTCTTCCCTAGTTTTGCCTTGTAGGAGTGTACAGGGTTACCTTGAGGAATGAAGTGGGGTTTTAGCCACATCCAGGGACGAAGTCTTATTTACACAGGAAGGACCAGTTACATAGATTTAACCCAACCCATGCAGACTTGATTTGTCTTAAGTTTAATTTAAACCCTTCCCCGGTTATTCTGAGATAACTGGTGGAAAAAAAGTATTGTTGTAGTGGAAGAGAGGCATATAAATATGTGGGAATGTGGGGTTTTACAAGTGTCACCTTAGATTATAATGAAAATACCTGGTCAGATGCTTAAGGTCTAAAGGTGAGAGCAGTTGCTAGTGAATGCACAGGGCAACTATAAACTGAAATGCTTGTTAATCTTTTGCCTGTGTTAGAATTCGCATCCCTCCCTGCTTCTCTCCCTTTGTGCCCCTCATGTCCACCGTTTTCTTGCAGTAACCCTCATTCTGTACTGCTCTGCTCCTGCTCCTCCCGGCCCCCGGGACCTCCTCAGAGTTTTGGTCTGGGGGTTTTGCAGGCTTCCCAGCTGCGAGTACAGGAGCCGGGGTGCCCTGTTGGAGTAGCTGTCTCTCGATTGCCCCAGCAGTCAGCGCCGCCTTGCAGGTGCTCCAGGCCTTCTGCACGCTTGGCAGCACCCTGGCCAGGTGCTAAGGAGGGAGCGGGAAAGCAGGATGAACTAGTTCTTCCATCTGCAGGTGAAGCAGCCCAAAGAAATTACTTGCGAGTGGTACGCTGTGCAGACCTGATTCTGTTGCATCTGAGTGGTACGAGATACAGTAGGATGGATGCTCTCTCTTGTGATCACGGAAGGGTCTACAGGTATCTACAGCACAGTAAGGAGTGAAGGAGTTGGCAGCCCTTCTCTAATGGGCAAGATTACAAGAGAGAAAGAAAGAGGATTTGGCAGGGGAAAGGAAATCAGAAGTGAGAGCAGGATCATTCCCTGCCTCCCTCCCTCGCCCTGCCCCAGCTTACCAGCCTGAGCACTCGCAAAACTTCTTTCAGGACTTTGTTGACGTCGGTTACAGAGCACAACACTAAGGTGCACACCACTACGTCCATGGTGCCATCCGATATCTGATGCAGATTCTCCCCAGAAGCAACCACCGAATGTTCAAGGTGGAGGTGCGGGTTCTCCGAGAGGCTCTTGAGGAGGAACTGTTGGAAATTGGGATTAGGATCGGTGCATGTAAGCCGGCAGCCTGGTGGGTAGAACTGGAAATTGGGGCCGGTGCCTGTGCCAATTTCCAACAACCTGAGCTGGCCTGAAGGGCCGGCAAATTTTCTTAAGTTGCTGAACAGCTCTTGTTTCTGCTTGTAGACCTTACGGTTGTAGATTGGTGCAAACTTGGCCATGATATATGGAAAAACTTTCTTGTAGAAGGAGTCCCATAAACCCACATAGGCAAGTATATATGCGGGCAAGATGACGAGCTGAACGCATCTCTGGAGGCAGGAGATGAGGCCCATGGGTGCAGAGACCCCGAGCACAGCGCGGCGTGAAGGCCGTGCCGGCAGCCCGCGCTACAGGTCCTTCTGGTGCCGGTCGCCAGCGCTACCTCTGAACCGGATGTGTCTGTCTTTCCTCCTGGCCACCCTCCAAACTCCGTCTTAAAGTGACAGTGCGTCACCGCTTCAGCGGCACAAAACTGCTGGAAACGTCTGAAAAGGGAGGGGAAAGCCAGACGTGCGGAGCATTCTTGCTTCACGTAACACGTGTAAGGCTATAGTTACTGCAAGTGTGAAGTGGTTTTGAATTTCTGCCTGTGTATTAAGGACGTACTTAAACATTTAACTGGGTGGAATCTGAGTGCTCAGATCCTGTCTGGTTTGAGCCTGGAGCCTGGGAGAAGCAACTGTTTCAACCCTCACACGCGTTTTGCCTCTCAGTTTTGTTGACTGCTGTATCATCATACCTCTGACCATCTCCTGAGCCCTTGTGGTAGGGTATGCAGTGCACTTTAATAGTAATCGCCTCTCCCAGTAACTTGGGAGTTTTAAATGATAGCTCACCTTATAGTTGATGCAGAGTTTGGTTAAGAACACAGTACATTTGGGTTACGAAAGAATTGCACTCATGAGATAGCGGAAGTCTTTCAGACTATCGCGATCTCTTTAGCTCTCCACATGTAACTACCTGTTTAAACTACATAGTCATTGCAGCTACTGAGCTTTGTTTAGCTTGGGTTTGCTTGACGGTGCTTGTTAAAAGCAAAGCTATATAGTCTCATGGGTATTATTACAGAAGCACAGGTACCCTGTAGGTGTTGCAGACACGTAGGTATGACGTGTCCCTGCCCACAAAGCTTATGAACTGACCAGGCAGTTCAGAGGTCACTATGCAAAAGGAGAAGGGAAAAGAAGTGAGGGCTATAATGATGAAATAAGGAAAAGGCAGTATTCTTATCAAGCATAAAATCTGTAGTGTGTGTGTGTATGTGTTTTAACCCAGGGAAAGTTTTTATGGTTTTGATTTGCTTTACTGTTCTGATTACAAGCAAGATCATTAACTGGAGTTATTTTATTATCTGCTTATACATTTATTATATTATAGCTGCTATTATATTTATCTGCTTTTCAAGGCCCCATTATTTTCAAAATACTCGTAAACTCTGAGTGCGCTCATTTTCTAAGGACTCCCTTTCAACATGGTTTGGGACAGTGAATTAGATATTTAATAGCACAGCTGCTGTTGTGAAAACTCGGTATGCCCCAGTTCTGCTTTCTGTGTGTCAAACTGGTCTGAAAGTGCTTCTACCTCAAGTGCTGTATCTCGTGCCTGGGTGATAGTTTGTCCGTCAAAGAAACAGAGCAATGCGCTGTTGTTGGCAAAGGCCAGCAGTAACAGCAGCAAGAGGGTGGAGAGGTGCAAACTGCAGAAAGTGTAATTCTGCATGGGCATTATGCTGAATTTCATGCCTCTCATCAGCAATAGAGTCTCTATTAGGCTGTGTTGGGATCGTTTAGCTCAATTAGGATCCCTTTTTTTTTTTTTTTTTGTTATGACTGTTCAACACATGAGCATTGACCTACTTATTTCTTTAAGCAACTTGCTCAAAGATATCTTATGCCGGCTGTAATAACACCCTTGGGGCCCTGGAATGTCCTTGAAGGATGTATTTTCGGTGTGCTGCCTGTGCCCGTTGGGAATGATGTGCCCGCGGTGCCCATCAGTCCTGCGGGTGCCCTCGCTGGAAGCCGGGGTGTGCTCCCGCGTTTCTGTCTGCGGGCTGATGATTTGCTTTGCTGCCGAACTGATCGTTGTCCCAGTCCTGGCAGCTTTGCCCTACAGCGGGGTGGGTGCCGCACTGCACAGTTCAAACTGTTGGCACTCTTATCTATGTAGAGAAGATATTTTTTCTGTTTCTTAAGTCATATGGCTTAACTTTGTTTTTTGAACACTTTAAAACTCTATATTTGGGAGATGCTGTCCTGTTTCCTAGCAGTTTATTATCAGTGGATCTTTTTTTCTATATTTCAGTGTTTTTATTTGTTATTTTCTTGTTTTGCATCCCTTTGGAAATGTAAGCCCTAGTGAGAACCAAGCTTCGGAAAGTCCAGTTTGGACCACAACTTTCTCCAAATCTTTGGATCTCAGTAGCAGCTTATTTAGTGTGTGCTTTTGGTTAGTTCTGGTTTGAAATATCTTAATTTTTTTAGCTTGCATCTGCCCTTGTGTTACATTAGAGCAGTCCCATAGAAGTCAGCGATGTACAGTGAGGGAAGATTTAGGTCCTGTGTCGTATCTAAGGCAAGATAAATGAGTTCTCGAGCGCAGCGCTGTGCCCTGTGAGGTTGTCGGCTCAGCACATGGCGTACAATTCCTGAAGCTCTGCTCAGAGGACAAGACTTAAAATTCCATGAGGAGGGCATTCCCGCAAGGTGGATTGAAAAAAGAAAAAACAGCAACCTAATACAGCATTTCAGGTTGTTGTCTCAGCAACACAGGCGCAGTCCTATTGAAAACAGGAATTACATAACGATAAAAATGATCCTAAAATTCTCATCCCAACAGCATAAGATATAGGTGTAAAAGCAGGGGAGTTCTCTGGCTTAAATGAAGAGGGGTAACTTGGATCAATTATTAGTATTCTGTTACTCCCTATTTCACTGGAAAAAACCGTAATCCGCTGTATGCTGGGGGTGTAGCCGAGAACAGGAGACGTTAATCTCTTTGGTGAGCTGCTGGGCGTTCAGCAGTTCCGCAGCTTGCTGAGAAAACTGGCAGGTGCGGAGGAAGGATCTTTGAGGAGAAACCTGAAGAGGTTTCTCTAAGATCTCTGCAGATCTGTACTGCCGATACGCGGGAGCTTTGGGTTCTCCCATGGAAGTGGAGTCGAGTACAAGTTTTTGCCGAGACTACCAGAGTTTGTGACCCATGTGCAATTGGAAGGAATAAGGCAAGACAGGGCCTAGCGTTACCTAGCAAAGAACGTTGGCACGGGTGATATAGATGTCTTAGTGGTGCTTTTTTATTTCCTTTGTAAAATCTCATTGTTACCCAATGATCTTTGTGATTCCGTAGCCAGCTACTTTTTAACAGCATGCAGTCTTCAAGACAAATGTAGAGGTTAAATCACAGTGTCTTTGTGAGCATCGAAGCTAATGATGCCTGGTGTTTCTGTGGATTTATGTTCCATAGTAAACTCCGACTGGAGTTTATTTCAGGAGCATTTATGAAGGTATCTGCTATGCATTAATTTTCTGGTCTCTAATAATGTAGATACTCAGGCTGCAGCCTTTCCCTTGGTCATTACAATCTTAGGTGCTACTTGAAAGATTTCTCTTCTCATTGCAATTTTGTATTTTCACAAAACTTTCTGGAAGTTAGTTATCTTCGAAACTATTAATCCTCTGCTAAAACTAGTCAAAAAGTCAAAAATGCTGAGATAGGAATACAGTTACATGCAGATGGTGTGATCTCAGGAATCGAGCGTTTTTAAATCTGTTAATCACCAAAACACTTACTAATTTGATCATAGGTTAGCAGATGCCCTCCTTGCCCAAACTGATCCATAGACATACAAAAATGCACTGATGCTGAACGTTTTCCATAGAAAACGAAAGGGAAAATAAAGAGCTGATACTTTGCTTTGCTTCATGCAATGGAAATCTTTCGGCTTGACTCATGATGGAAAGTCACAGCAGTGTATGACACTGAGCAGAGAGGCTGCTTTTAGTACCCGTAAAGAGAGAACGTGGGAGGGTCTTTCCTAAGGAACCTGGTATCAACTTGCCAGGTGAGAGTAAAAAGGAAGATTATAAAAACCAAAAAACTGATAACTGGGCCAAGTAGTAACACTGTTGTAGCCATGATCTAATGATGTAAACGAGAGGTGTTTGGCTGATACGAGGTTTATTCTTTTATACACTGTTGTTGAAATCTTTCACGTAGGACAGGTCACTCCTTGTGTGTCGCTTACAGGTTTGGGGGGTTTTTTGCATTTCTTTCTGAAGTCCGGTCTGCGTGGACAGTGAATGAGACTGAGGCAAAACAGGGGCCTAAACAAAGTTCGGGTCTAAGAGTTTGTGCTTCTTGTACGTGCTGGAATCGCGCTCGTGCCTGCTCTGGTCGCGGAGCCCCGGCCGGAGCGGGGGGAGCGCCCGGCTCCCGGGGGCTTTTCCGCCGGTGCCGAGCAGCTGCGATGCTCCGGGCAGGGAGCGCCGCTAGGAGCGGCTGCCGTTACCGTCGCTCCTCCGCTCGGGAGGAAAACGGTGCGCGGGGGCTCCGCGGCCGCCGGGGCTTCTCGCTGCCGGAGCGGCGCGGCGCGGACGCGGCGGGGGCCGGGCCGGGGCCGGGGCCGGGGCGGGGCGGCGGCGGCAGCGGGCGGGCGGGCTGCCGCGGGGCCGGGGCTTCGGCGCGCTGCCTCCGCCGGCGCTGCCCGGAGTCATCAATTATGCAAGGGCAGGGCGCGCTGCGCCGGGGGAGGCGGCGGCGGAGGCAGCGCACCAAGATGGCGACAACCGCAGTTCCTCCTGCAGCTCCCGCCGCGCCGCAGTCCGGCAGCGCCCCGCGGGAGACGCGCTAGCGCGGCCGCCGCAGTAAGTCCAGCCCGGCCGGGGGCCCCGACGGCTGCGCGGGGGCGCGCGGCCCTTCGCCCCCTCCGCTGTCGCGACTATTATTATTTTTTTTCCTCCCCCCCCCCCCCCCCCCCCATAAATCGGTGCCGGCTCCCCTCCCCCTCGGGCGGGGGCTTTGCCGCAGAGCGGTTTCCCAGCACCGGCGGCTCCGGGCGCTGCTTCCCCCGCGCTCCCGAGCCGCGGAGGGCGCCCCCTCCTCACCCCCCCCTCCCCGCGGGGCCGCTTGCCCCAGCGGCTGCCCCCCCCCCGCTTCCCCCGGCCCCGCGCAGCCCCTTCCGCGGGCCCGGCCTGCGGTGGGGGCCTGGGCCCGGCCGGGCGGCAGTGCCGGGAGGGGGCGGCGGGCAGGGCTCCGGCGCTGCCGGGCCGTCCCGTTGTCCGCATCGTGCGGCGGGAGAGGCCCGGAGGTCTCGTCGGCATCCCTGCCCCCCCCCTCCCCCCGGCCCCGCTGCGGAGCGGGCCCGGCCGCCGCCGCCCCCTCCTCTCCTCCCCCCCCCCCCCCGCCGGCCGCGGGGGGAGAAGTTGGAGGAGAGAGTTTTGTGGGGGAGCTCCGTGGAGCGGCCTCGGTGCTTCGGCTGACCTCGGTGTGGGCACCGTGCTTGGTGCCCTCGCTTTCTTCCGCTGTACAGATTTGGGGGAATTAGGAGGGTAGACCTCTTCTTCTTCTTTTTCTTTTTTTCCTTTTTTTTCCCCCTGGGGAAAAGGAATTGCCTGTTCACAAGTTTTTTCTATTAAAAATCTGGGTGTCTTCTCCCCCTCCCCACCTCCTCGCTGGTGCAAATTGTGCCCAGCTGACGTGGGGGTGGGGAGGCTGGAGGAGACTCCACGGCAGGAGCTGCGGCTGAGCCGGGGTGAAGTCTGAAAGTCTGCCGGCAAGGGGAGTGTGTGCAGCGGGGGCGGCCCGGCCGGAGCCGGGGGTCTCCGAGGGGCCGGAGCTCAGTTTTGGGAGCGAGACTGCAGGTGTGGTAGGTTTAGACGCCGCTTTCTTTCCATGTGCGCCGCGTTAGAGGCGATCGGCGCGGGGTCGCTTAGGAGTCTTACAGGTGGGGTCGTTTTTTTGGGTGCCGGCTGCGCGTCTGTGGTGTGTGGACATGTCACCCGGCCCTTGTAACACTGCAGCAATCCGCCCCGATGGGAACCCGTGACCCGTATGTCCTCATTTCACACCGGGAAAGACTCAAACGTGAGCAACGAGGCTGTTCCGGGAGCCTGCTCGCCCCCTCCTAGAGTCCGGAGGCGAAAAGGGGAGCAGCATTCCCGTCTTCCCGTTGCCGCTGTCCGGCAATCCGTGGCCGGCGCCGTTTCGGAGGGAGGGCGGCTGGAAATGTCGTTGCACAGTAACGCTCGTCGTCCGCGCCGCGTGATGGACGGGCCCGCGGAAAGAGCCCCGGAGCCGGGGCGGGCAGCGCGGCCGGCAGCCGCGGGGGCGACGCGGGACGCCGCCGCCGGCGCCCGGTTGCGGAGGGACGGCGCGTCCCGTGGTGCTGAAATGGACAGCGACGGCCGGGGCCGGGGCCGGGCGGCGGCACCGGGGCCGCCACCGCGCGTTGAAGCGGTCGTTATATAACCTCCGGTGTGCGGGGAAAACCCCCGTCGCCGTCCGGGCTGCGACGCGTTCCCGCTTAGCCGAACAAGCGGAACGCGAGTGTTTCCTGAGCAGAGGCGGAGAGCGAGGCCGGCGACAGGCAAAGAGAGCAATCGCATGGCGCAAGAAATGCGGCACGGGCGTTCGGTTTAGTTTTCGGTTAAAGGGGGAGAAATAGAGACTCGATCAGCATTGAGTGAAAATAGCAGAGTCTGAAATTCTGAAACACGGTGTCATCTTCTTCCCCCTTTTAACTGCTATGTCTGCTTTCATTTGTGGGTTTGTTTAGCAGGCTTTTTCATTAAAATGAACCAATAGGGCTTTTCTTTACTTATCGGTTGATGCTTACTATTTTTCAATGACTCGAGAAGCAGTCGGCACCAGAGGCTGTATGTGACTCCTGGGGCACACAGTGTTCATGTGGTCACATGGTTTCCATTCACTATTGATTGCCTTCCTCCTGGAGCGCTTGCAACTGTCATTGAAATAAACAATGCACTAGGATCAATAATCTGTCGTTATGCTCAACGAAATGGTCTGGATTAAAGAAGATGTGGTAAAATAATGTAACAAAGGCATTAGAGATGAGAGCAAGTTTCTCTGCAAGTAGGCACTCATGTGGAGATGGAAAAAAAATAATAAAAAAAAAACACAGAAGAGATTGCATGTGATGGCTCATGTTGCTGGTACTGCAGTGGAGACCCTATCATTGTTTGGCCATTGGTTTGAATCCAGCGTGGTTCGGAAGTAACTAAATGCTATATCGGTCCATTGGACCATGTTGGTGATCTCGGTCCAGTCCCCAGTTAAAAAGCATCCACCCTTCAACCTTCAGAGAAACTGGCTTTAGTTGTCCTTCTCATTGGCGTTTTCGGCAAAGAGGGGCCATAAAGTCTGTTCCTCACAGGCCCAGATTCTCCTTTATGCCATATTATTCCAGGCTCTGTGTGAGCAGAGCGGACAGTCACCAAGCAGGAGAAGACAAGTACAGAGAAGGTAGTTCACCACTGCAGGATAAGAGTAGTAAAATTCCTTCTTGGTAGTATCTCAGAGTCAAGAGTAGCTTCTAACTTTTTGCATGATCTTCTGTCCTATGAAAGAAGTGTCTTTGAATACTGCTCCGAAGTTAGAATAACTTCTGCCTTTCTTCTCTCAGTCTTTTCCTATAGCAAAGTACTATCCCTACCTAATGGAGCACATCAGCATGGAGGATCTCTTAAGCAGAAAGAGTAGCCATCAGGGACTGGACTGCAGCAAATCAGTGAAGTGCTCTTTTCTAAGAGTAGCCATTTTAAAAAGCAAAATTTTGCCATCTAAGACCTGAAAATCATATTCCGTGTTGCTCATGCTGCTCCTGTGCTAACAGAAAGGTGTAAGGATTCTATATTTGAAAATAAAATATTCTCAGCAGTTAATTCTAGGAGGAAACATTTTCCAAAAAAAAAAACGGTAGTGTTTTTCATTGTTAAGTAGCGTATAATACATCCTTGACATTACAAGTAGTGGTCTTAAAGGCATATAAATAAAACCTGTTATTGATTCATTGTTATAGAAGTAGAGAGTGGAAAATCTTGAAAAAGACTAAAAGCCATCGCCTTACTCTTTTTTCTCTCTCAATATATGTGCACTGTTATTTATGTTCACCGGAACTCTACATATGAATTTTAAAAACAAATAAAATACACACGTATGCAGCCACTTAGGTATGTCTGAGAGGGCTTCGAAACCGTTCAGCTCGGCTCCTGGGGGAGGACGTGGTGCTGCTGCTGCTCAGAGGCTCCTACGGCTTGTTGAGGCAAACTTAGCAATATCCGGTTCTCCTTGGCCAGTGAGGTGATATTCTGGCTTTGGGTTTTGCGGAAGGATACTTTAAAAACAAAGCAGCAAAGCTCATCACAGATAACTTGCATATCTTTTCCCAGTGCTTCAGCTTACCTGATTTTCTTTTCCTGGCTAAGCACCTGCCCAGGTATTAACTAAATTTATTTTGTAACTTATGATAAACAGGAATATTGCCATTCTGCGGCCAAGAATGATAAAGCCTGTCTCGATTTCCAGGCATGTCGAATTCCCAGTAGTTCTGTGGAAATCTAATAGGAGTCAGTACTCAACACCTTTAAAAATTAGACCACTTTTAAGGAGCCTAACTTAATAGTTACAAAGTTGCAAAGCTAGATGTCCAATCCTCAGCCCATTCATGGATTTTATTTTCCTTAGTGACTTAAGTGGCACTTAAGTGATACATAGGCCCTTCGCTGTGAGTTAAAGTTCACCTAAGAGGGAAAGTACTCTAAAAACATGAGGTTGAACAACAAATGCCTGTATTTTAATGATATTTTAAACAGGAGCAGAAGGTGAACTTTTTATTGACTGGCCAGTGAAGTCAGTAGCAGGATGGTAATGTAAGAGAACTAGGAATAGCTGGATGGCTCTAACTACATCTTTTGCAAGACATCAGGGAAGAATGTTTTTTGTCTAGTTAGCTGAGATCTGCGTGTGAAGAGAAGAGAAGATGAAGGCAGCACGGCTCAGGCAGCATGGGGAAACGCTGGGCCTGCATGGGTTGTATTCCAGAACATGGCAGAACTTTTGAGAATCTGTGTTGTGTAACAGCAGAGAAGTAGAAGCTGGCTTATTCTCCTTCCTTTCATTTTGTTAACAGATTTGCGTATTTATACTGTTTATTATTGTACCATTTGAGCGCATCACAACCTTAAATGAATTCCTCCAAACTTCCTGTGAAGAATAACCTTGCTCCTGTTTTGTGGGTCACTAATAGGCTAAATGACTTGAAAAAGGAATTAAATTCTGAACAAGGAATTAAATTTAGGTCTTTCAAGCAGTACACTGGTGTCTTTTAATTATTAAGCAACACCTATTTTGAACAATTCTTTGTTCAGAACTTAGCTTTTCGAAAGGGAAGCTTGAAGCGCCATACTTCAGGGTGCTTAATCGGGATGAATCGCCAGGTTCCTACGTGCAGTTGGTGATAAATGCAAGTCAGCTTTGAGTACTGTCAAAGACAGGGAACTGGAGATCTGGGTTTAGCTATTTTTAGTTCTCATAACTTAGTGGGTGACATTAGAGAAGTCATACTGCTACTGATGGGGATTTAAAAAACCCACAGTACTAGCTCTTAAGTTTTTCAGTTCTTTATTAAAGCCTCTTTAAATGTTACAATGAGTATATTTAATACTTTTCTGTTGCTTTGGATTGCTGCTGTGCTCCTGTCTCCTCCACCCAGCTCTGTGCATTTTTGTCACGTGGCAGCTTTTCTAAGGGAAAGGTTTCCACCTGCATCTCCGCCAGTTACATTGTCCTGCACTTTTATCCATGAAGTTGGCCTGTTCTAGACTCGCAGAATTTACCGCAGGGGGAGAAGATTTGCTGGTTCTTTTGAATGCCATTTCCAGCCACAGATTCTCTCATACACAGATTTTTTTTTTCATTTTGATTCCAGGTGTTTTAGGGTCTCATCCAGTCGTATTTCAGAGGATTATTCATCTATACTGATGTCGTCTTTTCTGCCCCAACCCTGCATGTTCAAATCAAAACCCATGTGTCTCTATGTGGGTTATATAAAAATTCTTATAGAAAGGCTCTTTTTTGAAGGAACTGAAACATACACTGTGAATGACTGAATCTTGCAAATTAATATGCGAAGAAATGTGTTAAAGCAAAGATATTGCTTCAAAAGTGTTTTTCAATTTATTTTGACAATCAGCTTTAATAATTTATTAGAGTATTTCATAATGCACCAGTAAGTGGACTGCTGGGAACATTTGTAAAAAATAATTAATTCTTAGTAAGTGAACACCTCAGTACAGCATTTTTTGGGGTGTAAAATCTTTGATCTTTGAAGAATATGTGTGTAAATAGGCAGTTAGGCCCCAGGTGTTTCTATGCGTTAAACTCCAGGTGCCTGGGACAAATTTCTGACTCCCCTGAAGTCATCGTGAATTGCACTGCTGATCCCCAACAACAGCATTTCATTCCCGATGTGGTCATCCGTAGCTGGGAAAAGCATGTATGCTTTTCTCTGATTCCAGCCCGATAGGCAGCCTTTGTCACAATTTTTTAAAAGTTTCTGTTGGAGGTTGAAGAATTGCATTGCGGAAAGCGTTGCCTTTGCCAAAACGAATTCTAGCACCTATTCTCACCAATTTCTGTGTATCCCGGCAAGGCTTTGCTCATCTGTAAAAAGAAGCGGCTAGTTTTCTAGGCTGAAGAAACCCGTGCGGAGCGGACGAGGCTGCGCTCCGGCGGCCCAGGCGTGCCGTGGCCGAGGTGCTCGGAGCCGGTGTCGAGGGAGGCGAGCGCAAGCCGCTTGGCTCCCCGGACACTGCCCGCGAAATAGGCCTGGGGCCCGCGAGAGTCCCAGTGCTTGTGATCTGCTTCCAGTTCTGCCACTGATTTCTGGGTGATCTTGGACATGTTATTTTCCCTTTCTATGTCCGTCTCTGCAGAGAAACTTTTTTTTTTTTTTTTTGCTTAAATTGAGAGCTCTTCAGGATGACGACAGTTTAATGTTTGTTCAATCAGCGAACACGTGGATATGGACTGATCTTAGTAAAGATCTTTAAACGTTACTGTTATGTTAAAAAAGAGCAAAGAATTAGGTAATACTTGGTGCTTTTTAAATACCCTCTAATAACTACTACGTGGGATGCGCAAAAAGGAAAAGGAATGAAATCAGCTCATCCTTTTGGCTGCGCTTCCTCTACAAGCCCCTACAGCAGCAATGGAGTTTTACTGGAATAAGCAGATTGGACTCTGAATTCACCCAAGAAGCAGATGCCCTGAGATGCTCTCTCTGTGCGGCTGGGTTTTGTGGGGATTTTGTTTGTTTGTTTGTTTGTTTTTAGTGGATGCTTTTGCGCTTTCCACTCAGTTCCTCGTTTTCCCTTCTCCAGAAGAGATACCTGAGCCCTCCCTTGGTGGGTGCTGAGGGAGGCTTAAGAAATGCTCTTGGATCCTTGGGTGAAAAATTGTTGCTGTTGCTGGGGTTTTCTCGTCTTCCATGTGGATTGCTCCGCAGATGCCGTTTTAAGCACTGCTCCTGGTTGCACGGTGGCGTAGGTCCTGCTCCGCACGTGCTGCGGCGAGCCCGGGCAGCTTGGCACGGCCGTGTGGCTAGGGCGTCCCGGCTTCCTTGGCCATGCGGTTTTTGTAACGAACCTAGCTCTCTGAAACATCCCGCGGAAGTGGGGTCTGATGGTGCTGAGTAAAAGGGAAGGGGTGAGCATTGGCTGTTGGAGCTGCAAAGCATAAAAACTGCTACGTGGGTCTGGTTTAAGGAATTAAGTAAATAGCCCATTCCTATCCTTTCAATTTATATCCTGATTCTGTCTATAATCTTAATGTGGGATAATTTACTGGGAAAACAAGTTAAGGCAGGCAAGAAAATCCCAAGAAATGAGAATGCCGGATCAGCATTATGTATTGATATTGAGCAAGTAACAGATCTGGGAGTAAATACCAGCTACTGAAACAAAAGCAATTGCGTCTTTTAAGTCTGGCAGCAGAACAGGCTAGCACCTATGTGTAAATAGAGAACAAGCAGCAGGAGGCAAACTTCTTCCGTACAGTATCAGAGTGTCTCGTGATTTATTAACGGACAGAGTCCTTGCAAACACTTTTGAGGGAGAGAAATATTTACAGTAGCGCACTGCGAGTCAGAGTTGAAACGTCCCGGCAAACAAAGAGCACGTGGGGATCTGCCCCAGAGGGGGATAAAAGAGCCCCACGTCATCACCCTGAGCCGGGGACACGGGGGCCCAGCGTCGTATGCAGTCGTGCACCGGATTTGGAGGGTTTTTTTTTTTTTTAAAGGGCCACTTCGATTGGTTGGTTGCTTCCAGTTCCCGGTTGTGTAATTGTGCATACAAATAAGGCATCCATTTGTGCCTTCGGGGTTTTTTTTTTCCTTTTTTATGCTCCTGTGTCCCTGAGCTACTTTGGTTTCTAAATTCAGGCCTTACATATTTATCTGTGCCATTCAATTAGACCACATCCCCAATGCTGCTATATAGTTTCACAGTATGTGGGAAATTTGGTAATTAAATGCATGCAAATGCTGCAAGAATAGAATAAATTAATTTTTCCTTAATATCAGCAGGCTCTTCTGTGATGTTTCTGGAGATAATGTAACCAAGATATTGGCTTTTCTTTTCCCTTCTTCCCATCTTTTTGAGTTTTTATTATTATTACTCTAGAAATATCTGTTAAAGTTTACATGAAAAGAATTCCAACTCGGGCTACGCTGTGTTGTTACATAAGGAGGAAAATCCGTACTTAGGTTTCTTTGGATATGCAAATAAAACCCGAGCTGGAAAGAGTGTTTAAGTTCTATAGGTGTGGTGCGGTCTGGGTTTTACATGCAAACCGGCACCTCCATAAAGTCTGTAAATGGCGATATCACAGCTAGAGTGAAGCAATAAGCTGGAATCACTTGGAGGGTTACTTTGCACCTGATACTTTGTGTTTTGGAAATACCCTGGGTACCGTATTGAAGGCTGGGATCTGCACGTCTTTTAAAAAAGATAACTCAGGTCATTTCCATGATGCATTTGTTTTGAAATCCACTGAAATCCGTGCAAAGTTGGTGATTCTAAGTCAAGTTTGCAAAGTCACATTACTTCTATATAAATAGCTCCTACAGGCCTCAGGAAGGATCAGGAAGGCCAGTAGGAATCCAGTGGCAGGAGGAACAGCGCGTACGTGTGTCGGGGAGAGTCCTGCCCCAAATGTCTTTCACTGAAAGAGGAGGGGCCGAGCGGGGGACTGTGTCGTGGGGAAGGGGAGGAAGGAAGGAGTCATCCCGCTGCCTTGCCCCGATAGCCGCCTCCGGCTGTTCCGGGAGCCCACGGCACTGCGGGCACGCCGGGCGGGAGGGAAGGCATGGAGGAGCTTTGAAGACGTGTCCACCAGCAAGGGTTTGAGCGCGCCCTGAAGGAGCCTGTTTCTTTTTGTCTTGCCCCTCTCCCCCAACGCCTTGGCGCAGCTCCCGAGACGTTCGGTGCAAGCCTTGGAGGGCGTCTGTCGCTAAAGCTGGGCGGATGGGTCCCAGCCGGTCGTTATGGGTAGGAGTGTCCCTCCCTCGCCTCCGTTTTGGTGAAGTCCCTGGATTTGGTGAACTCTTGCCAGGCTGATACATGTAGTCCTCAAAGCCAAGGGCCGGAAAGGCTGTTGGTGGCTAACTTCACGCTAGAATAGCTGAATCTTAATGATTCGGTCCTGTACGGATTGTAGGTTTCAAGGAATTCGAAAGTCGTTCTTCATTCAGAGAGCCAAAATCTTTAATACATGTTACGAGGCTGTGTGTGTCTGTTAGATTAAAAAGATCTGACATTACTGATAACCTTTTTTCTTTAAATACAGGGTCTTAGCCTGCATGCATAGCTTTTAGTCTTTCTGTGCCATATACTCCATGGCTCTTTTGTCTTTCCTCGGAAGTTGCCTGCCAGCTCCTTGTGTGGGTTAGTCCCCGAAGCGCCAGGCAGTGTCAGGGCTCCGTTGTATTCCAGCCTGCAGTACTGCAGTGCTGTTGCATCAGTGCAGGATTTCTGTAATTCCTCTCCTCCCGCGGCCTCTTCCTGTAGTGCGAAAAGCTCGACGAGGTAACAGCATCTCGGCGTTGCAATATATTCTGGTTGCTGCTTCTCCAGCAAGAGCTTGGCACAAGGTGCCGAGCTGCAGAGGGTTTGTGGGCGTGCTGGATTCGGATAAACTGATTCCCCGGCAGGGTTTCTCCTTTGCAGGAGCCGGGGGGGCAGTGCTAGGTGTCCTTTGTAGGGATGGTGTAAAACCCTGGGAAAGGTCCGTGCTCCTCGCGGGCTGGAGCCCCTGCGAGGCCTTCCTAGTGCTTTTGTACCTGGTCTGCTTCCCTTTGCTTCTCTTCGTGTTCTGGTATTGTTTGCATTGCATGTGATGCAAAGAAGACTCTGCATCTAACCCACGTATTACGCAAGTTTAACTTTCAAAAATTACTATTGTGCTTCATGAAAAGATTTTAAAGATTATTTAATTCCTAGGGCCTAAAATTAATAGAAACCCTGCTAATTATATGCATGTAAAATGAAAGGGTGAGATTTGACTTGCTGTAATAGAGAGCTGGCATGTTCCAAGGCAGGAAGTCCTGACGTGCATCTTGTCAGCGGGGTAGGACATGTGCTGATGCCCATCCTTCCGGACGCGGCCCAACACCTCATCCCGACCCTGGGAACAGAAAGGACTTGGAATTTTTATCTAATAAATAGCTTGTGAGAGAGCAAGGACTGGTAAAATCATTTTTGTGGGAACGTAGCGTTCTTGATAAAGTTGCTGTTCAGAAAGATTTCTTTGTGATAGACCAGAATTCCCGGCCGGAAGGTACCGGCTCAGGGGAGCCATCCGTGTGGGCGTTGGCGGTGCGGCTCTGTGCCTGCTCTTGCTTCGTTGTTAAACCTAGGTGAAAATGCCTCGACTGTGAGGCTGCGATTCCATCCCGGGGCAGAGTGGGAAGGCTTTCGAAATTCCAGATCCTGGGATATGGGAAAACAGTTCTCCACTAGCTACCCGGCACTGGGTGGTGCGGGGACTGGGAGGTCCGCTCCGTTGGGCAGTACCCGGCACCTAACTTTATTGGCGTCTGCCAGTAACTTTTATTGGGAGCTTGCCTCTCCCCGGGAGGACGGGAGGATCTCGGGCGCCCTTGGCTCTTCGGCGCTCTGTGCTTGCCTGTGTGGTTTTGCGGTGCCTGACTCTGCTCTGCCTGTGCTCTTTGCTCCCTTGCAGAGCTGACCTGCCCGGGGTGCAACATAACTAAAGAAGCTGCTGCAGGATGAAAAGATGGCAGCACGGCTGCTCGCACCACCAGGCCCTGATAGTTTTAAACCTTTCACTCCGGAGTCTCTGGCTAACATTGAGAAACGCATTGCAGAAGAAAAAAAGAAGCGTCCAAAGCAAGACAGCAGCCACCGGGATGATGATGAAGACAGCAAACCAAAACCAAACAGTGACCTTGAGGCGGGGAAGAATTTGCCTTTCATCTACGGGGACATCCCAAAAGGCCTGGTTGCTGTACCACTGGAGGACTTTGACCCTTATTATATGACCCAGAAAGTGAGTCCGCTCTGCACTAGGAAAGAAGTCACTAAGCCATCTTTTTCTTAAGAAGTTGCAGGTTTGAGTATGGTTTAAATAGAAGACAAAAAATCGAGTCTTTGGATGGGGCCTATATTTTTTTATGTATTTTTTTTCTTGATGTTTAACAGTGTTGCTCTTGTGCTTCATGTACCTTCCAAACAATTATCCAGTTTAACTAAGTTAGAGATTGTATGATTAGTCTTTTAAGCACCTGCTTGGGTGGAGATGGCAGAACAAGGTCTGGAAACTAAAAATAGATTAACTTGTACAAATGTGACAATTTTTAACCATGAGGGCAATAAGAAGGATTTCATTGAGGGGTGATGGGTTTATTGTGTAATTCATTGCTTGCACTGGATTCAGTCTGAATTTGGTCATAATGAAACAAAGGGATAGAACTGGGACAAAATCAAAGCGAGATGAATTACTTAACTCACTTTCATCTTCATAACTTTTATTTTTTTAATTGTTGTCTGGGGAATTCAGGTGATGAGTCTGGAGGCATTTGTTGATGCTGAAATTTATTAAGAAATGAAGTAGTGTCTTGAGGGAAGTGGTGAGTAAGCAAGCAGTATGCTGGAAATGGAGAGGGGGGGCATCTTGTACTGGTGAAACAGGGAAGAGTGTGATCACTGATCTTTTTTCCTAGAAGTCTAGATGACTTAAAACTGAGCTTCTTTTTTATTGCTTCATTTAATCACTTTCTTTCATAGAAACTGAATTTAAGTAAGCTAATTACTAGAAAGATATAACTCGGGCTTGGCTGTGCTTGAGAAGCTGGAGGTTTGACTGTATGTGTGACAACAATTGTGATTTTACCCAAGTTTTGAATGGTTACATGGGTGTCATGTAAAATATCAGTAAGTCATCATGGGTAACAGAATATTTTCTGACTTTGGGGAAGGCGTTTTTTGCCATGCTCAGAAATGATTCTGTGAATTGCGGAGCGTTATTCGCATAGAGTCGCCTGGGACTGGCTGCTAAAGCCTCGTATAACTTGGAGTTCTTCGCTGCACTGACACTAGCAAATTCAGTGCTTGTTGATTGTGTCAGAGTTGCTAAGAGTGCAGGTACCGACTCGGAGCAGGGCTTCAAAATAGGCGCTTTGGGTGCGTGTTGAATACCAGGCAGAGAGGAGTTTAGGTGGATGTTATGCTTAAGGAAGAGTGTTGATGGCTGCTGTTGCTGGTGAGAAGGAAGCTTACATTATCCCTCAGAGATGTTTTATCTGTGTTAAACAAATCTGTTGTTGCCTGGCTTTGGTGTGGGCGGGCTGAGCTAGAGATATGCAGCTTAATAGCAGGTCCCAGTGTATCTTTGGCTTCGTGTGGCCACTTGCACCCAACCAGAGTAGGTGTGAAATGACACCGCAAATCCAAACAGGGTTGTTTTATGCCCTCTCTGCAGTCACACAGCTGGATGGACAGTGCACGTGGGAGAATCGGGCCACGTGCTTTCAAGCCGTAACAGGAGAGCAGTGCCGAAAGGGTAACGGCCACTGCTGTGTCCTGAAGCGTTGAGACCTGCCTTTGTTGTCTCAGTATTCCCCCAGAAACAGGAGACAGAGGTGAACCCCATTAACCCTCGTGTTTTATCAGTCTTCTGAGCTGGGAATGTTGCTTTTTTTTTTTCCTCTAAAAATAAGAGTTTTAAAATAGCATTTTGTTTGGAGGCAAATCTGACGACATCTGTCATGTCCCCCGAAGAGAGCTGTCATTTCTGCGTGCAGCCGCTTGCAGAGTTTCTGCGAGCTCGGCGCGCCGGCCGGGCAGAGAGCCCGCGCGTGCCTTTGGCTGGCAGGGGCAGGCCGAGGTTCGGGGCTGGAGACCGGCCTGGACGGCCCTGCCAGCCTCCTACCGCTGTTCGGCAAAAGGAGCCCTTCCCTCCCCTTAGACATGGAATTAGCATTTTACTGCCTTTATTTCTTTTGCATCCACATCGGTATGGCGAGAGTTTAGATGTGTGTTACTTTTTTGCTTCTTCAAATACTCAGCGACTTCCCACAAAGAATTTTTTTTAAGGCTATTAAAAAAGGCCCTTCTCTGAATCATCAGGAATTGCGAATCTGCTTGAATCATGGGAAGTTTTCCAAGACTTTTTTTTTTTTTTTTTTTTTCCTTCTCTAGCATTTGCCAGAAGGCTTTGCATCATAGGTCTTTTCTTTTAAAGCTAGACATACAGCATGCATAGGAACAAATCAGCTGGTTGCTTTTCCTTGCAGTAGGACACAGTGATCTTGGTTTATCTAAGGAAACTGAAACTGCATTTTAACTGCGAAGCTGAACTTTCCAGTGGCCTGTTAACTGATATTTAAAGGAGAAACAGTGCGACCTAGAAACAGAGCCACGATACGGGGAGTCGAAACTCCTGGGTTTGGAGCCTGCCCCTGCAAGTGATACTGTTTTCTCCAAGCTGCTTTGCTCTTCTCTGCTCATTTTTTTCATTTTTGTAAAATGGGAGTAATGGCTCTTAATAGAATCAGGAAAATCCATTTACTCACAAGTAAAAGATTATGGAGCTAATTTAGCACTTTTTTGTTTTCATTTAAGTACCAGGGAGAATTTTTTCATGAACTTTTTTTGCAAATAATTTGATCATCTTCCAATTTCTGGTCTGGAGTATATGATGGAAGCATTACTGGCCCATGAAA
Source organism: Apteryx mantelli (assembly GCF_036417845.1). NCBI lineage: Eukaryota > Metazoa > Chordata > Aves > Apterygiformes > Apterygidae > Apteryx > Apteryx mantelli. The sequence goes on along the minus strand of NC_090010.1, from coordinate 3,874,659 downwards.
TCTAGTGTGGGCACCTGAAACATTTTAAATTAAAAAAAGAAAAAGGCAAATGCTTGCACATGAACTTCCTTGTTGACGTATGCAAAAGAAATTCATGAAAGATAACTGTGTGAACACCCCAAGCAATGAATGCAAACCAGTTGTTTGTCTTATGGGAAAATGAGCTACAGTGCAAGCATATAGTCTAAGCCAGCGGTGAATCAGAATTTGTAAGTGTGTTTTCCTAGTGCCCACTTGGCTCAAACACTTTTTACCCTGGAAGGTCTCAGAGAGTTTTGTGAAGATCTTGGAGATCTTTGGATGAAAGATTTTTGTAGAAACAGATGTTATCGCCTACTGCAGAAAGAAGTGCCAGTCACTTAGCGGCGTTGCCTCTTTCTTGTGCTCTTGAGACCTGGTGCTCTGCTTGTCTGGCAACCCGTGTCAGCAGCTGAGCAAAATGGGGAGAAACAGAACAATTCTCCACATGGAAGTGGGCTGTAGAGCAGAACATTCTTCGGTGTTTGCTTATGCAAGAGGTAAGTGTCATCCCCCTCTTCTTTTTGTGTCCACAACCTCACTAATATTTCTTTTCTTTATGGTTTTCCACCTTTTAGGCCTCTCTCCTTTCTCCTCCGTTTATGGCATCTGCTGTCACTTCTGTTGAGCAACTCTTCTTGTTCTTCTCCACCAAACATGACCATGAACAGAGCCAGGCTCTGGTCATTTTCCTTAAGTGCCTTCCATCCATCTCACTTGATTATATGAATCTGTTCTATACTTGCTACATAACAAGGCAAAGGTGCTAATGCTCCTGCAGTTTCTCCATTTAGGAGAAGTAGAAGGTCCCTGGATATTCTGAGAGGGGAGACCATATTTAAGCTTAGGTGGATTGAGCCCAGTGGGTACTGGGGTACTCTGCAGTTGCGGAAAGCAACCTACACGTCTCTGAACATCAGAGTCTGGAGTGGGATTGTCTGAGGTCACCTATAGCTCGCAGATGGGCACCTGAGGATCCTTCTAGTGTGTATGTGCCAAGAGTGACTTGCAACTTCATCAAGTCACATGCTCCATTTGGAAACAGGCCCTCCAGCCCAGAATGTCACCTTGAGTGCACAGAACTGGGAAAATTACAGGGATATGAAAGAGCAGCTTGGGGGAAGCATGTCTGACTCTAGCATGTGCTTCAAGGAGCCTTCTCCTATGACTTCTTTGTATGGCAAGGTTGTGGCCATACAAGGTCATGGTACTATGGCTAGGCTTGATGGGGAGAAGCAAAAGATCCAGGCCATCTCAAAACCAGCCCTTTATTCTCATTTCCAAAAGCGAATTGCCTTTTCCAGGCCTTGTAGGTATGATATTACTACTTCTTGCCCTCCATCCGCCCAGAGGCTTAAAAGGAGCAGGAAAAGGAAGCATACACTTGCTAGTTATCCTCCCTACTGTCCTGGTGGAGCAAAGGAAGGAGAGGGTAATCTCCTGGGCAGCCGTCTTTTCCAGTTCCCGCTGGGAGCTGCGTGGTAGGCAAGCTGGAACAGAGTCGTTCGCAGTTGTATACCTGTTCATGAGATGACAGACAGCAGCACTACTTACATCCAGTTCTTAGTGTTGCAGTAGCAAGTAGAGCTTTCTTCCTGTGATCAGGATCGCGTTATGCTGGGTATGACACAGGCCAGGAGGCAAGAGAAGCTCTGCCGCAATAGTCTAAACAGATGAAACCTGTTGGTGATGACTGAAAGGAAGAATGATCATCCCCACTTCTAGGACAGAATGAAATTCCCTGCATAGGCAGTTTCTGATGTTGGTAAACCAGATTGGTTCCTCAGTACTGCATGATGAACAATACTTATGTTTTGAAAATATATCTTTAGGGAATATAGATAGATAAAAATTGAAAACATTTCCAAAAAAAAAGCTCCAGGGGGTTTTGCTGTATTGGGCTCCAAACAAGAGTTTAAAAGAAGCACAAGATGTGGCAGATACTTTTTTTCACCCATAAGCTTTTCAGTGGTAAAGAATAAGATACTGATAAACACTAGATGTATCCCCTTTTTGGGAGGGATGGAAAAATAAATATTAAGTAATATGTTTTCTGTGTAAAAAAAGTACATCTTTATGAGGCAAAACGGACTTGAAAAATGTTTTGAAGTGACTTTTAATTCTGTGTATACCTCCTCAGCTTACAGAGGTCCCTATAAATCCGTTTTGCCTATAGCTACGTTCAGGTATCGTTCTCAGGATGCCATCGGCGAGTCATTGCTCTCTCTTGCGTTGAGCAAGGCAGTCATATACCCCTGCGGGAATGCAGTCCCATATGTTCCCTGTGCTGTTCATGAAGCTGTTTTCTTCTTGAATCTTCTGCCCACTCCTCCTCGCTTTGCAGCCATCACAGACGTGCTTAATGTAAAACCTGCATGAAGCGAGCCTAGTTTCGATCCTCGTGTAACCAGAGTTCTTTTTGCCATCATTTGATCAGTTCTGCCCTACTCTCCAACAGAGCTTCTTCCATGCGTTATTTTGCAAATTGATTTACAGACTTGAATGCAGTGGTTTTAATGAGGCCTGTTCCTTAAGAGTATTTCTTTTTTGATACTATTTCTTTTTATATGAGGGATATTTTTAAAGTTCCTATAAAACATAAAATCCCAGCCAACTTTAAGCAAACTAAAATGGACAGAGCCTTTTCAACAACTGCTTAACAACAAACTGAGGCCTTCTGAAACTTCTAACAGACTTCATCTCTTCTAAGAGGACTGCAAAATGCCTTTCTCCAGGTATCGCCTTTCTCTGAGTTTTGAGCTTTGCCTCAGCAGATCTTAAAAGGGCTTAAGGATGTTCTTGGACCTGAACCAGCAAACATTTTAAGTGCATGCAGCCATTTTGAAATTGAGTTTTAATATGTCAGCAGCATAAAGAAAAAATAAGGTAAGTTTTTAAAATGCCAGACGCTTTTTTGGCTTTTCTCTTCTTCTTTCTATTTACAACGCCAAGTGGAGATTTACCCAGGGTTTTATAAGGTACACTAGGGAACTGTAGTGGCAGATCTTGGAACCATCATGATAAATGAGCGGAGCAGACTCTCATTTGTGTTACAGTCGTAGTGAGAGGCCCAGTTATGACTGGCAATGTGCAGAGGAGTAAGTTCAACAAGCATTACAGTCTGAATAGGGAAAGCCATTGCCAGGGATGGTGAGAGGAGGCTTTAAAATGAAAGGTATGTGAATTTTGAAAAGTTGGTTGTATCAGGGAAGGAGAGGCAGCTGGTTTTTCTGATGGGGTGGCCTTCGAGCACTCTGTAACCTGCAGCTTAGAAAAAGTCATGGCCTTTTACAGTATTCCTACATGCCAAGATAATTCATTCATTAATTCTTGATGCCGCAGCCGAAGAGCTGTCCAAGGTTGTCTTTAAAGTGCTCTTTGTTGGGAGGTGCATTAGTGGTTGCGCTAACTAATGTTTCTCACTTAGTGCTAAACCACAACCTGATTTTGATTTCCTTTTCAAATAATTTGCTGCTCAATGGTCTAATTTAGCCAAATGAGCTAAAATATGTTGTTTCACTTGTTAGGAGGGAAATGACAAATTTCCGAAGAGGGAGTCTCCCAGGGAGGCTCAGGCGCTGCTTTGGCAGAGGGCCCTGGTGGATTCCCTCGCGTTGGACTCCCGGAGGCTCGGGGCTGTGCCAGGCGGTGGGTTAGTGCCGGGGAGCGAGCCAGCGGGGAGGTAGGCTCTACTCTGTCCCCCTGCGGGGCTCCGAGTTTCGTCCTGTCGCACCCATTCTGCAGCCCGCAGGAGGGATTGTACAACGGGAAACTGGTGCCAGGGCTTTTATTGGCTTTTATTGGCTTTTCAGTACACACAAATTACTTTTTTTCCTTTAACTTGAATGGTAGATGCGCTGGGTGTGCTGGTATTAGGAGACCGAGGTTCTAACTTTGCCTCTCAAGATGATTCTCCCAGTGCCATCCAGTATGCACATTCCTTACTGGGGAGATAAAATAGGGGGTCTCTATTTTAAGGATAGTGATAGATGAGATCAGTTCTGCCTTATGTTTGCATACTTCATTTCACAGCTTCTGTAAACATTCGTGAATGTTAACAATTCTCTAATTAAAGGCAGTGAGAGCACCTGCTTGTGACTGGCGCTTGCGCACCATTGCGCGATGTGTCCAACGTTACCAGCGAGCGGGGAGCCCTGGGTGTCTGGCTTGTTGAGCATGCTGGGGTTGGGCTCCACCGGTAAGGTTTTTTCCCACCTATATGTCAAAGGCTTTTGCAGGTGAGGTGCTGTCTCATCGCAACACGATGCACTGTGGGAGCTGTCCACAAGGTTTGGGAAGGAGGAATAGGTCATGGAAGCACGATGCCATAAAAATGGTCTTGTGTGTTGGGCGATGACTTGAAGCCTGGCTTCAGCTGCCAACTCGGCTCCTGAATTTGATCGTAGGGAAGCTCCTTAGCTGCTTTGGGCCTTGGTTCTCATCTATCAACAAGAAGGGCTTCTTCAAATACATCAGCAGCAAGAGGAAGACTAGGGAAAATGTGGGCCCTTTGCTGAATGGAGTGGGTGCCCTGGTGACGAAGGATGCAGAGAAGGCAGAGTTACTGAATGCCTTCTTTGCTTCAGTCTTTACTGGTCAGGCCAGCCCTCAGGAACCCCAGACCCTGGAGGCAAGAGAGAAAGTCTGGAGAGAGGAAGACTTTCCCTTGGTGGAGGAGGAGTGGGTTAGAGATCATTTAAGCAAACTTGACACCCACAAATCCATGGGCCCTGATGGGATGCACCCACGAGTGCTGAGGGAGCTGGCGGATGTTATTGCTAAGCCACTCTCCATCATCTTTGAAAGGTCATGGAGAACAGGAGAGGTGCCCGAGGACTGGAAGAAAGCCAATGTCACCCCAGTCTTCAAAAAGGGCAAGAAGGAGGACCCAGGGAACTACAGGCCAGTCAGCCTCACCTCCATCCCTGGAAAGGTGATGGAGCAGATCATCCTGGAAGCCATCTCCACGCATGTGGAGGAAAAGAAGGTGATCAGGAGTAGTCAGCATGGCTTCACCAAGGGGAAATCATGCCTAACCAATCTGATAGCCTTCTATGATGGAATGACTGGCTGGGTAGATGAGGGGAGAGCAGTGGATGTTGTCTACCTAGACTTCAGCAAGGCTTTTGACACTGTCTCCCATAGCATCCTCATAGACAAGCTCAGGAAGTGTGGGTTAGATGAGTGGACAGTGAGGTGGATTGAGACCTGGCTGAATGGCAGAGCTCAGAGAGTTGTGATCAGTGGCACAGAGTCTAGTTGGAGGCCTGTAGCTAGCGGTGTCCCCCAGGGGTCAGTACTGGGTCCAGTCTTGTTCAACTTCTTCATCAATGACCTGGATGAAGGCACAGAGTGCACACTCAGCAAGTTTGCTGACGATACAAAACTGGGAGGAGTGGCCGATACGCCAGAGGGCTGTGCTGCCATTCAAAGAGACTTGGACAGGCTGGAGAGGTGGGCAGAGAGGAACCTCATGAAATTCAACAAAGGGAAGTGCAGGGTCCTGCACCTGGGGAGGAATAACCCCATGCAGCAGTCCAGGTTGGGGGTTGACCTGCTGGAAAGCAGCTCTGCGGAGAAGGACCTGGGAGTGCTGGTGGACACCAAGTTAAGCATGAGGCAGCAATGTGCCCTTGTGGCCAAGAAGGCCAATGATATCCTGGGGTGCATCAGGAAGAGTGTTGCCAGCAGGTCGAGGGAAGTGATTCTCCCCCTCTCCTCAGCCCTGGTGAGGCCACATCTGGAGTCCTGCGTCCAGTTCTGGGCTCCCCAGTACAAGAGGGATGTGGCACTACTGGAGCAAGTCCAGCGAAGGGCCACAAAGATGATTAGGGGACTGGAGCATCTCTCTTATGAGGAAAGGCTGAGAGAGCTTGGCCTGTTTAGCTTGGAGAAGAGAAGGCTGAGAGGAGATCTTATCAATGTGTACAAGTATCTGAAGGGAGGGTGTCGAGAGGATGGGGCCAGACTCTTTTCAGTGGTGCCGAGCGACAGGACGCGAGGCAATGGGCACAAACTGAAACACAGACACTTCCATCTGAAGCTGAGGAGAAACTTTTTCACTGTGAGGGTGACAGAGCACTGGAACAGGTTGCCCCGAGAGGTGGTGGAGTCTCCTTCTCTGGAGATATTCAAAAGCCGCCTGGATGCAATCCTGTGCAATGTGCTCTAGGTGACCCTGCTTGAGCAGGGGTGTTGGACTAGATGATCTCCAGAGGTCCCTTCCAACCTCAGTGATTCTGTGATTCTATAAGAAAGAGCTAACAGGGCTTGGACCCCTGTGTAATGAGAATGCAAGCTCTTGGGTGGGAGAGTTTGCTTCTGCTCTGGGTAATGTCTAGTAAAATGGGATGGCTTGAGGAAGAATTATTAATGATGTACTGGTAGGTATGTTTTACCCTAATGGGAACTTCTTAAAGGAGAATATGCTTTAGAAAAGCAGAAAATAATCTTTTACTATTAAAGTTGTTGCTCTTTCTTGTACAATTCATACTTTGGTTTTCATGCATTAACTCTCTCTTTCTCTTTCTTTCTTTCTTTCTTTCTCTACAGACCTTTGTAGTACTAAACAGAGGGAAAACACTCTTCCGATTTAGTGCCACACCTGCCTTGTACATTTTAAGTCCTTTTAATCTGTTTAGAAGAATAGCTATTAAAATTTTGATACATTCATATCCTTTTTATTATTGAGTTATTTTGTCTTTGTTTATTGCTTGAAAAATCTCTGACCTGTTGTCTCACTGCTCCATTCAGACATTATTTATGAATTACAGTTCTGTGCCTGGTGAAGTTGGATTTGCCTTGGAGCATACGCAGAAATGTGTATTTTGAATGAAAAACATAACCCTTAGATATAGCCTGTCAATTAACATTTCATTTATATTCCCTGCTAAATTGTATCTATCTGTATCAGTTCTTCCACCAATACACAGACATTGATAAGTATTGGAACAGACATGATTTAAAGTTATGCTTCCATGGAGAGGAGTCGAGCTTTAACTCGCTGCTAAAATGGTTAAACAGAATTGTTATCTGGAGAAGCAGCCAAAGATACTGTATATATAATTAGATGCTGACTAATTTCTTGCTCTTTTGGCATCTCTCAAACTTCCTTCTAATGGCAAAGCTATTCCAAAATGTTCCACTGCTGGGCTTCAGAGAGCTCTGACAGCTTCCAAAACATCACCTGCGTGTGTTATTTAAAAAGGAAGGAAAAAAAAAAAAGACAGGAAAAAAGTGGTAGTATATTGGATGAGCTGGTTTGTCCTATTTATTTTTAGAAAGTGACTCTAAAACATCTTGTGGAAACGCATTTGTTTGTTGTTTTAGAGGCTTCTATATAATTACTTCCTGCATCTCATATGAAAAAATTCTTTTCCATCTTTTAATGCTTCAAACTCAACCTGGGATCTAAGGCTGGGAACAGGCTCTTTTGGCTCCTGGGTTGTTTCTTGTAGACTTTCCTCCTCGCTTTGTGTGTTAGGATGCAGCTGAGAGATGCAAATGGGCCAGATTGAGACAGAGGTTTTGGCACTGGGTCTTGAGCCCTGTTCTAAAATTCGAGGCTGCTTAAATAGTTTTTTGATTTCAAACAGCTTTGGATCTGACCCTGGGTTTCACCATTCTGCTAATAATTCAGTAGTCAAAATTGACTCAAACTTCCAATTCTGAAGCTGTATCGTCCCCGCAATGCTCCTCAAATTAAATAATAAGGAACCTTTCATCTGCAGATAAGACGCACAAGATCCTTGACGCTCAGAGGGAGCAGCAGCGATTAGTAAAAAGGTGCTTTTGTGAACTCTCCCTTTCTGATAAACATGCTGACTACACGTGAAAAATCTCATTTTGGATATACAAGTCCATAATTATTTCAGCAAACATTGAAAAGATTGGTCAGAAGCATGGTCAACCAATTTATCCAAGCCAGATATTGATTTAAAGGGACAAGGAGGAACAACTCTATTTATATCTGAAGAGTTGAAGGGATTTTATTCCCAACCAACCCTCCTTCCTCTTTCCCATAGCAGAATATATGAAAAAACATGTTGCCTTTTTTAAAAACACTTTGTTTTTTGAGTAATGTGTTTGAAATTTGTCGTCTTTTTGCTCATGCAAGTGACTGTGCATGCGACAGCGAGAGTATATGGGGAGACTCGTGTCTGTAAATTTGGTGACCAGGCCACGGCCACTAGCAGGTGGTGTCAGGTATGAAAACCTGCCTCTTTCCGTATGGAATCAGAAACGAGATAACATCTGTACCTCTGAGATGCAGGATTAATCTGTCCAGTGTGCTCTGCTTTGGAAGGACAGGTTTCATTTAAAATACGCCTTGTGCAGATTTGTGAGATTTTCTCCAAGCAAAATCCCAGGTGTCAGTGGGATGCAATGCCGCTTCCTTGCGGGATATATTAGCAGGCCATGAACTTTGATGTTATTAGGGAATTATTTGGGAAGACCTTTTCATTAAGGCCTGTGATTTTTGAACTGCTAAGAGAGAACAGAAAATAGAAAATTAAGTGAATGGCGACATAAAAGTAGTATTTACGTATAGCTGCCGCTGTTCTTGTCTCCCATGATGCAGGAAGTGTCTTGGCTCTTGGGTGTATTCCGGGAGGGATGGACTGGACACGGTTGTTCTAGAACTGTGTTGTAGTTCAGTGACCTGTCAGAGGGTGTAAGCTGATGTAAAGAGCCACGTTAGTGTCCCTTTGATCCTTGACTTTGTTCCACATTATTTAGCATGATCATTATGTGCACTATTTTGACCAACTGTGTATTCATGACTTTTAGTAACCCGCCTGAATGGTCGAAGAATGTGGAGTAAGTAATACTTTTTGTATCTTTAAGAATCTTACAGAATGTTGTTTTCTGACTGTTTGGAAATCTTTTCCTACTCGTGTTTACGTTAGCATGAACACAAGTAGTCTTTTATATCCACTTTGCTTAGACAAGAAAGTCTGTAATTTATCTTTTTTTTTCATGACCAAAATTACATTTCTACAGACTTCTCAGTACAGCTCTCTCTCCTCCTTTTAACAGGTATACATTCACTGGTATTTATACATTTGAATCACTTGTGAAAATTATTGCGAGAGGTTTCTGTATAGATGGCTTTACTTTCCTACGCGATCCATGGAACTGGCTAGATTTCAGTGTGATCATGATGGCGTAAGTTGCATTTTTAGATTATTTCAGGTATTTGTTATATGTGGGAGGGCATCAGATCTTAGGAAGAGGGTGGGTGTGTAAGGCAAAAATAAAGCAAGGAGAACTTAAGTGAATCCCCAAAAGATTTTTCTCTTAATTTTCGAAAGAAAGCTTTAGCTTGACATAGAATCACAGATCTAAAAGGCAGTTCAATGGAATTAGCAGAGCTGCTGCAAAAATAATACAGTTTTCTTAATAACTGCCTTTGTTAACGTGTGGTTTTATAATAGTGTCAAGCGTTTTAGGTTGTCTCGTGTGCCAGAGTGGCAGCTTGCTGTGTTGAACACAGGATTAGGTTAAACTCGTCTCTGCCACTCGGTCCCTCTTCAGCCAGGCCCTGCATGTTCACGTTTCCCGGGCTGCAGCTTGCGGCTACCGAACAGCTCCCAACCCGTTTCAGATGAAGATGCAGTGTCAGAAAAGGAAAGACTTTATTTTGCTTCCTCGTTCTTTTCTCTCGTGCTAGATCAGCTTACCTTGGTCTAAGAATGAGGAGCTCATGTGGATGTTTGAGTTCACTTCTGAAGCCGGAGGTGCAGTCTAGATTTCCGGGGGCCGCCGGGCTCTTTCCGGGCTGCCCTGACCGTTGCTTAGTCTTCCTGCCGCTGATGAAAACCAGCTGCACGTCACTGGCAGTCTGAGCTGCTGGTGGAAGAGATTCCTTTTGCTCTTTTGCATTTGTTTTGGGATGTTACAGTTGCAGATGTTTGGGCTCCCACAGTCACCCATGGCCAGTGAAAACTGAGGGCTAAACTAGGGAGGCTCCGGGTCCTAATTTTCAAGGGTTCAGAGCACTTGAATTTGTTTGCAATAAAATGCTTAAACCTTCTAAAAAGCCATGGCCTCGTGTTGGCTGGATTCTGCAGCTGAGAGTGCTGGTTTTCCTGAATATCTGCCCTTTTTCTACTTGCCTTTTAGTTGTGTATTTAAATGATATGCAGAGGGTTGTGCATTGTCCAAAGAAGGGCAAATAACTCGTAACTCGCTGACGCTTGCGTTTTGCTTTAGAAAAGGCAGGGATCTGCTGTGGGCAGCATAACGTGCCTCTGTGGGGGAGGCTCCCAGGGCTGGGCGCGTAGGTCGAATTCACTGAGGATTGATTCCTTTCTTTATGTTTCTTAAATTAACCAATATCAGCATGCTGGCTTTGAAAGGCCCAAGGCACTGATACTAAATAAACATGCTAAATCTTCAGCTAATCCAGCTATATAATCTCCTTACTGCCAGTGGGGTCGCATTGCTGTGGGAGAGTTTGGCCCCGTAAACACGGAATAAAATACTTTTTTTGTCGAGGGCTAGAGCAAACCTCTGTGTTATTTAAATCTCACTAATAGAGTCCACATTTTATGAAGTGCTTGAGATGGCCTTTCTGCACCAGGAAGAATCCTGAATATAGTGCATTTCTCTGACTTTTTATACCCTATTTCTCCCCAAACAGCACAGAGGAAATATTCTATTCTCAGTTGTGATTTAAAAAAAAACAAAACTCCATAGCTCCTAGCCTCTGTGTGTCTCAGGTTTGCCCCTCTGTAAAATGGGGATAATAGCACCTACCTGTAGCTCACAAACAGGTAGTAAAGCATAAGGATTAAAATAAAGGACAATAATAAAAGCAAAAGATGATGGTACTTTATTAAAAACATGAAGGAAGATGAAGCAAATATACCTGAAACAGTTGAATTGAGGTGATGCCACCAAGTCTCCTGGCACATTTAACAGTTTTACAATTACCTTCTTCTGTAGAGATAGCATTAAATTTTTGCGTGCTATATAGGAGAGAACGCACAGCTGGATAAGCTGGCTTGCAGCGTGAGAGACCGAAACTGTTTTCACCTTGAAACTTTCTGTCTCTCTCTCTCTCTTTTAAATGCCAATTCGCAAACATTTTAAATTAACAAGCTGTTTCCTGCAAACAGACAACTATATTCAAAGGAAGGTGACCCCAATGGTGCCATTAACTCTGGTTTAATTCTGCAGGTATATAACAGAGTTTGTAAACCTAGGCAATGTTTCAGCTCTGCGCACTTTCAGGGTTCTGAGAGCTTTGAAAACTATTTCTGTAATTCCAGGTAAGGCGGCCTCCGGTTGGTGTTAGCTGTTGGGTACAGGCCCCTGTGAGTGATGTATTGCTTTGTCTGTAGTTGTTGTTTTTTTGGTGTGTGTATTGTCATTGTGTTTTTTGTGTGTGACCTCCCTCATTGCAGATATGTCACAGAGTTTGTGGACCTTGGGAATGTCTCAGCATTGAGAACTTTCAGAGTTCTCCGAGCTTTGAAAACTATCTCTGTTATTCCAGGTGAGAAACCGTTAAGCATTAAAGGCTAGTCTTGCCTGTATCTCTTCTCCATATCTTCTCCCTCGTCCTGCATTGCTTATTTCTCAGAAATGGCACTGGGATGTTTTTGATGGGCTTTGCAGTCTGCGTAAATAGAGTTGTTTGAAATTAATATAAGGCTTCTGAGCCATCAAATTTGCTTTATTCCTGGATGAACAGTCTGCTGTTCTGTACTTTATCTCTGTATGCATACAGCTATCCAATCTCCTAAATGAAAGCCAACCCAAAAGTTTAGTTCGGTACGAGTAAAGGATCAGGTGCTACCTTCCTACTCGAGCTGAATAGTTTTGTGGTCTGTGAGTCATCCCATCAGCACCAGTGTTTCTAGAGTTGTTTTAGAAAGAAGTTTATAAAGCAAGCAAACAAAACCCGACCAAAGTGAAACCTTTCTGCCTGAGGCTGCTCCAGCAACTGGGAGTCAGGTGGGATCTGGGACAGGTTCTGTCTTCAGTAACGACGCTAAGCTTGCCTCCCTGCCTTCAGAAAGGATTGATGTTCACATTTTGAGATAGACGAAGCTAAATGGAGCATTGCCATTATCAGTCTTGCCATTTATATTTTTTAATGGAACTGGTCATCAGATATTAATATAATAGTACGGGGCCCAAATCAAGCCAGAAGTCCCAATTCCTAGACGTGCCCATTTCACATGGGCTTTGCAGGACGGCCATTCACAAAGCCGCTTCTGGACTTTTGCCCAGTCTGCGTGTCAAAGCGGGAGCAAAGGCTCTTCCTTTATCGTAAGAGACCGTGGAGGCACCGTGACGGGGACTGAGAATACGATTAGAAGCAAGAAACTCCTAATTCTTGTATACAAAGTGCACATGGCTTGTTTAGAAAAGTCTTTTGTGGATGATTTCTCAAAAGTGCCCCTGGTTTTAAGGCTAAGCTTAAGATATTTTAAGGCTCAATTCTCACAGGTGCTAAATCCCCTGTAGCTTTCCAGCTTCTAGGTGCTTGACATATTTCAAGGTAGGCACCCAAAATAAGCAGCCACTTGGTGAGTTGTGGTCTTCTATTTCTGTGTGTTTTGTTTCCTAATGCATTAACTGATAATGGTTCTGTGGCTTTCTCAGGCTACACTTGCTTATATATTTGCCAAAAAAAGAAGTGGGAATTCTAGAAGCCCATCACTTTTATCCCCTCTCCAGACTGCTAAACCCATCAGATTTACATGGCTGTTGTGCATGATGCTCTTAAGTGGAACCTGCTTTTCTTGCACTGAATGAGGGAATGCTAGAATAATGTTCTTACTTAGCCTTTCCTAATGTTTGGCCGTGCACATACAAAGAGCAAAAGGGATTTGGTAATTGCTGATAGCAGTGCACTAGATGGATCTGAAATGCAGTTGTGATTTTATCAGCCTGCTACAGGGATTAACTGGCTTGCTAAAAGAGAAGCATCAATGTTAATATAAGTTTTCTGTGTGTTTTGCTTTCGTGATCATAGCAAAATGAAGATGATGCAACTTTAATGAGCCGGTTACTAAATGTGTGACAGCATGCCTTGTCCTCCTGTGGAAAGGAGCAGAAGAGTTCAGCTTTGTGTCATTCTCTCCACACTGCTCAAAACTAAAGGAGTTTTCCTTTTATTTCAAATGACAGCAAGGGTAGGGGATTGGAGACCCTTCTTCCAGTTCAGTGCAGCCACGTTTTTTTTACTGGATGATGATTTGCTGCACCCAGCTGAGATTGCTTGTTTTGAGTATTAAATACACCGAACTCATCCGTGGCTAGAACTGGAGGTGGCAAAACTTCAGTTATTTGTATCAGTTAGACTTTGGGATAGAATTGCCCCAATTGTGGTTCTGCAGCAGGCAGGGGAGGTACAAACCTTGCTCCCCCTTTGGTTTCGCCACTAACAACACGAAGAACATGAAGCGCTTCTGTAATTAACCTTTTGGGTTATTTAACATGAAGTCAGGCTTAGTGTGCTCTTTATGGGTTTCAATGTTACTATGTTTCATGGCAGAAGTGATTTTTAGAATACACTTAATATATTAAAATATGACAGCGTTCTCTTACCGCCTCAGTGCGTGTAATGGAATGGGAATTTTAACATTGTGCTAATGAGAAAATCATCTTGCTGTTATGACGAGTGCTAACTGCATCGCCTATAAATAATTAGGATTGTCCTCAGTGTGTTTTTTTTAGACAAGATACAAGTAAGAAGTATTGTCAGGAGAAGACATGCCACTGGATAAAATGCTGTGCAGGAGGAGGGTCTATATGGACTGGTGTGACAGGCCTGGGCTGTGGCACCTGTGATCTATATGAGCTGAAATATCAAAATGTTGCCTTCATCTTATGGCTTGATAGACCATCTTAAACTCTGTGATGGTCCAAAGAAAGTTTTTCATTGGCACTTAAGTCACTGGTGAGTTACTTAATTTAAGTTAATGCCATCAGCCTCCTTGCACTGTCGGCCTCAGCGGCACTTTCTGCCCTAGATAGGACCCGGGGTGACCGAGACCTGCAGCACAGGGGGGCAATTCCTTCAGCTGAGAGTTGTTGAAGGTGCATTTATCTTGTGACTGGGCTGGGAACTCTCTTGCTGCCCGTTTATCATCTTTGTTCGAGACCACTTTCTCCTGATATGCCTATGAGAGAGCAGCGTACAAGCCAGAAACGCGAATGCGAGTGCCCATGGCTGCATGTACGGAGCGGTGCATATTGGAGCAGTGGAGATTAGCATGCGAATGAGTGTCCTAACGGCTATTTGTCTGCCAGAACTAACAGCAAAACAACTGCTTTGTGTTTGCATAGGACTTTGGCATTGATTTAAAAGTTTTGAAGGAAATAAAAGATGCTTCTGAACTTTTTCCTCCATAAGAATTCTTTTTTATTTATGTATTTTTGAATCTTTACGTGCCTGATATGGATCAAACCTGTGTTGGTATAAAAAGGCTTCTTGTCAAAAGTTTATAGTTTGTTGCAGAATGCTTATGTGGCCTCAGCCGGAGACTTGGATCTGATCTAGCCCTACCAAAAATGTATTCAGCTGGACCTGACTTTGTTTTGTTTTGTTTCTTTTAAACTTCTGAGTTGGTTCCTTTAAGCAGCCTCTTGTTCATCGGGATATTATGGATGTTTGATGCAATCCAAAGAAGCATTTCAAGACTGGAATAATTGCTTGGATTTCAAAATACCTATACGTGTTGAATCTTTAAATATGTCAGAAACAGACCTTCTCCATCAGTACTATTTTAATTAACATCAGTTACACTGGCATGGAAGCACTGAGAGATAGGGGTATGGCATATATGCCAGGGCATGGAAATCATGCACGATTAGGGAATAATAAAATACTTTGCAAAAAGTAGGCGCTAACAGTAGATTTGAGTAAGAAACGTATAAAGCAGAACACTCAACAACTCATTAAATGCCTTTTTCATATCATGAATTAAAGGATGGGAGGACTGAATTATGGAACTAGATTAATTGCATGGAAGAAGAAAAAGGATTTGTGCTTGAATTCATGCATCTGGGAGAATCTGTAGGTTTTTATTAAACTTTACTCCATCAATTCTAGGAGCAGTCTATTCATCTCTTAGAATGAGACTTCCGGCATTCTTCAAAGAAGAAGGTTTCTTATAAGAACTGTATTTTGCCCTCATTTAACAGAATTTCTCCCTGATGAAAATATTACCTTGCTCTTTGCATTAAAGAAAGATGGTAGAAGCTTTTATTTGCTGAAGCATTATATGAATTTGTACAGTGAGGCAGTTTGATTTGCAAAATCTCTGAACCTTGTGAGCAGGAAGAGTGATTTGGGAATTGTCAAGGGAGAGGCAGGTAAGAGCATTGTTTCCCAAGCTTTTCAGAAAAATTTGGAAAAAGCCAGTCATTTAACTCCTTACTCTCTTCAGCCTCCTTCACCACTCATATATGCAAGACTGTTCTGCTGGACATCTGAAAGGCTCATTTACAAGGTCCTAGTACTGTATCATTCCTGCATCCCAAATTCTTTCTTATTTATATCAACAACCCTTGATCTCAATGAAGGATTCTGCTTCTGCAGGGAAAAGCGAAATGCTGAAACAATTCAGTTAACCAATACAAACTTATGATGCAGACAGTATGACAGGTATTGGATCTTTGTAAGTTGTAGTTTGTGCCGTAAGCCAGGTTTAAGCACAGCTAAATGCGTCCATGGAGAGGTTTATAGCAGTGTATCTTAATTTAACATCTTTGCTTAGGCAAACCCTGCTGTTCGTTATGATGATTCTTAAGTATGCTTTGCATACTCTTCTACAAAACTCGGATATTTTCAGGGATGAACTTCTGTATTTTGATCTCACTGCTGCAAGTCCACCGTTGAAACTGTTCGGCTTAACGTCTGGCATGAGAATGGTTCGTTCGTCATATTCGTTATACTCTGTGGAAAAAGCCGAATGCAAGTGGTGCATCTTGGAGTTCCCAGGAATCCGGCCACTTTAGAGCGATAATCCTGTGCTACGATGTGGCGGTGGTAACATACCGTATGCATTTGAAGTTTCCATGTCTTTTTATTCTACAGGAGTGATTTCCAGTCTTGTTTTTTTTCCTGCAGGCCTGAAGACCATTGTGGGTGCCCTAATTCAGTCGGTGAAGAAGCTGTCAGATGTAATGATCTTGACAGTGTTTTGTCTCAGTGTCTTTGCTCTGATCGGGTTGCAGCTGTTTATGGGCAATTTGAGGAACAAGTGTGTGATATGGCCAATTAATGTGAACGAGACGTTCCTGGACAACGGCTCTAGGGGCTTTGACTGGGAGGAATACACCAACAATATCTGTAGGTATTTCTGCAGTGATACTCCCCAAAACCTTAT
Source organism: Apteryx mantelli (assembly GCF_036417845.1). Taxonomy (NCBI): domain Eukaryota; kingdom Metazoa; phylum Chordata; class Aves; order Apterygiformes; family Apterygidae; genus Apteryx; species Apteryx mantelli. Next base: position 3,858,289 of record NC_090010.1, on the reverse strand, counting down.
TATTTGACTTAATGCTGCTGCCCAGGATTTCTGACATGACTTATATGCCCAGCTTTGCCCGATAAAAACCCCATACTCAGATGTCTTTCAGTTTCTGGAAGCCTGACCTTGTTAAGGTGTTTCTAGTTGGGCTCGTCTCTTTAGAAAGTCTTGGCTGTGTTGTTTCTAGCTAGATAAAGACTTGGTCCAAAATGCTTTTTTTTTTTTCTGATTCGTTTCCAATTAAAAACAGGGTATAAGTATGGTAAAAGGGAAGTAACTCTGCCCATTTAAATCCCTGGACTGAGTGCCAAGTCCTTCGTTTAGTTTTGCTGAGTTCTTGTTTGACGAATGCACATGAAGTTGCTCGTACCCGTTTCTGCTTGCTAACGGGAGGTGACTTGTTTCCATGCTGGCAGGATTTCAAAGCTGTAATGATGCTGCAGCTGATCAAGAAACCAGGCTCCAAGTTTTTGTAACTTAATTTCTTCCTCCCTTCTCGCTTTGAACTAAGCTTCTCTGCTGTGCAGTCACCCAGTCTTAAATTTTTATTCAAAATGCTCTGCTGGCTTTCAGAAAGGTGTTTAAACTCAGGCACAGTTAGTGGGGCTAATGTTATTTAAAGCTGAGTTAGTTTACTGATAAATTCATCAGTAGAGCCCCCAGAGGACTATTCAGTTCAAGTTTTTATAGTGTTGTAGTATGTTAAATCCTCTAACTCCATATGTGTGTGTGCATGTAATTCTTTATCTTTTTCATCTTCTTCAGCAAATTTTTACATAATTCCTGGGGCCCCTGATCCCTTGCTCTGTGGTAACAGCTCAGATGCAGGGTGAGTGTTGGGATTTATTAAAAGTAAAGACTCTAATTGCTAGTGGTGTTTGCTGTTGATGACAACCTTTGGAATATTTCCTGTCACTTCCTGTGTTGGTTCTTATGTTAATTTGCATGCAGAAAGTTTTCACATCTCTTGATCTAGTTATTAATCCATTGCTGCTGCCTGTTTGGCTCATGTGATGTAAGCTGGCATTTTTCTTGTCGTCTCAGGAGGCAGGTATGTCTAATGATGCCTGTTAGTGGCATTACTTCCTTCTCAGTCCAACCATAAAGATCATCAGAGAAGTGGGGGATGGAGGTTCAGAATTGGAAACTTCCCACGTAGCATTGCCTCCAATTGGTTTTTCACCTAGTCCTTCGACTGCAAGGAGAGTTAGAACAGAGGCTGGTCCTTTCTGCTTAGGTTGAGCCTGCCTGCCTGGCTCAGAGCGGGTGGAAAGCCTCGTGTTGCCCTGTCTCGTGTCTGTAGGACGAGGGTGACGGGGGCTTTCTCAAGTATTGTCCGTCAGCCTCCTTGATCTGCTATTCTTAACGAGGAAAGCAAAATGCATGCAATTTGTTATGAGCATTGGGAAATCTCCTAAGCATGGATAACGTGCATGTTGTGAATCTGCCCTGTCCCTTTCTCTTGTACTGATGGCCCGATACTGCTTTTGTGTTCTTTGCAGCCAGTGTCCGGAGGGTTACACGTGCATGAAAGCAGGACGGAACCCCAACTATGGTTACACGAGCTTTGACACTTTCAGCTGGGCTTTTCTGGCTTTATTTCGCCTTATGACTCAGGACTTTTGGGAAAACTTATATCAATTAGTAAGTAAACATTTTGCTTTGGTGTTATACAAGATGAGAAGTTGGGGACAAGTTGGGAAAGGAAATGATGACTAGCTTGCTTTCTTCCTAGTATCTGAAAAAGTGACTGCAGGTAGAGCTGCAGAATGAGATATTGTGCATTGAGGAGGAAGGGGACAATGCCTGAAAGCGGGTGTTGTGCTTACAAACCTAGAAGAGACTCTGGGTCCTTAGCGGGTATGAAGCTAAACTCTGGATTAGTTCTGGAGAAACTTCACTCCGTGTTGCAGAGACTGGATGCAGCTTTGGCTTGACTCGTAGAGGATACTCAGGCGCTTTAGAGGGCAGAGTGTTTCCTTGTAACCTAAGGACAGTTTGGGGACCTTGCTGAAATGGCTGTTTTCTTTTTGAGGGAGTCTAAGCATTGAGTTTCATGCTGTTTTTCTGAATCCTTTTTAACTTCCATCCCTTTGCTTGTTATCTTAAGAGAAGAAGAGTGATGTCACCTTTTGCGTGTATGGCTACTGAATGTGCAATGTCTGAATGCTTTGCAGTGGAAGTGTTGAGATGTTAAATATTCAGCACCGCTATGTTTTCTTAGAAACATTTGGGTCAAGAAACTTGGAATCAGCTGCTCAAGTTTTTTTATCAGGTGATCCCTCTAGAAATTGCTTTCCCTTTTCCTTTTCTCTTCCCTCTGTCATTCTCTTCTACTTCCAGACCTTACGAGCAGCAGGAAAAACCTACATGATCTTCTTTGTCTTGGTGATCTTTGTGGGATCGTTCTATCTAGTTAATCTAATTTTGGCTGTGGTGGCTATGGCTTATGAAGAGCAGAACCAGGCCACATTGGAGGAGGCAGAGCAGAAAGAGGCAGAATTTAAGGCCATGTTAGAACAATTGAAAAAGCAGCAGGAGGAAGCACAGGTGAGTGTTTTGATCATATATTTTTAATGAGTTTACGTATTTTTAGATTTATTTGCCCGTTATTACAGAGCAGTAATGCTATGGCGAGCCTTCTCAGCATCGCTTTCCTCTGTGGACTGGGGTTAATGCTGGTGTAAGTGGCGGGAGGGGAGGCAGGCGAGTGGGACACGTGTTGTGGGGCTGCCCTAGGCATGTGGAGGCAAACTTGGTGTCTCTGTCTGCTGCTGCTGTGTTTTTCTGAATGTATGCAAGCTTGCCTTGTTTATTTTCTATTGGAAAACTGCCTTTTATTAAGGAATTTTTAAACATTCTCACAGTCTATAGTTAAGTCTGGGAATTCCTTTGCAAAATAGACAAGTACTTTGTCTAAGTACTTTGTTAATCCTATATCAAACAGTTATAAACAAAGCTGAAGACCTGAGAGAGATTTTACTACTTGCAAAAGTAGACTATTAAAGTACTTATGAGTCCTGGCTGCAAGTACCCCTCAAGAGAAAGAATAAGCATCTCAGCCCTGTCCCAAAGTGCTTATGTGCACTAAGCCACACTCTTCTTTTTAAAGCAGAAAATGGAATAGTAGTCAAGGTAAGATCTGATTTATTTTGCCGTTTTCTTCCCTTTGCCCTCAGGCTGCTGCTATGGTCACTTCGGCAGGGACGGTCTCTGAAGATGCTGTGGAGGATGACGGTGGGGGGAGGGTGTCTCGGAGCTCTTCAGAGATTTCCAAACTCAGTTCCAAGAGTGCCAAGGAGCGCCGAAATAGGAGGAAAAAACGAAAGGACAAAGAACTGTCAGAAGGAGAGGAGAAGGGTGACAATGAGAAGGTGTTCAAGTCGGAATCAGAAGATGGCATGAGGAGGAAAGCCTTCAGGCTACCAGACAACAGGCTAGGAAGGAAGTTTTCCATCATGAACCAGGTAGTATTCATTTCCTTCTCTAATGTTTCGTGCTGATTTATATTCAGAGTGATATCCTAGTTTAGACCCCGGTTAGCATTTCAGAGGAATCTGCCCACTGACTTAAGCTTACGATGGATTGGGGGATGCTTAGGACCCAGATTGGTAGTCCTCGCGCTTACTTATCCTAGCACAAATTATTACTGAGGTTAGTGAATTTAACAAGCTAACTTTATTTAGGAGTTCAGTTGATTTATGAAAAAGGGATTTATGGCTCTGAAATCACTCAGGTGCCCAAGGCCTGTCCGTACGCTCCAGCCAGCATCACTGCGCGAGCACTGTCCGCTGCAGCCGTCCTGCTGAATCTATTCCCTTGGCTCCAGTCGTGGCAAAGGCTTGTCTCTGTCATGACAGCACCTTAAAGGCAGAGTGGGGAACGGCCTCGCGCTGTGCCAAGCAGCATGCAGGCAGTCCCTGTCCCTTAAGTATTTCAACAGTGAAGGGCTGGTGTGCTCTCCAGAGCGAACTCGGCAGCAGTTACCTCTGCAACCCTTTCTGAAGGAGCTGTGACTTGCCTCCACGCTCTTTTGCCAGTGCTGTTTCATCTGGTTCCCCAGAGTGAGCTCTGCTGACAAAAGTACTCTTGCTGGCGTAACTGAATTTACACAAACTTCTTTACCAGTGTAGCTCAGCCGGTCAAGAGGATTTACATCAACAACTTTTAAGGGTAGCCAAAGTCTAAGTGGTGATGGTTTGTATAAGTTTGGAGAGGGAGCGAACCCACTTCACCAACACGTGACGGCGCTGAAGTGCTTTGTTTTTGCCATGCTATTCACACTGTTGTCGTTCTTTCTTTTCTTCCCCCTAGTCTCTTCTCAGTATCCCAGGCTCCCCTTTTATCTCCCGACACAATAGCAAAAGCAGCATCTTCAGCTACAAAGGACGCTTTCGTGACCCGGGCTCGGAAAACGAGTTTGCCGATGACGAGCACAGCACGGTGGAGGAAAGCGAAGGCAGGAGAGACTCCCTCTTCATCCCTATCCGTGGCCGCGATCGAAGAAGCAGCTACAGCGGCTACAGCGGTTACAGCCAAGGCAGCCGGTCCTCGCGCATTTTCCCCAACCTGCGCCGCAACGTGAAGAGGAACAGCACGGTGGACTGTAACGGAGTGGTGTCCCTCATTGGTGGCCCGCCTTCCAGCATGCCTGGTGGACGCCTTCTGCCTGAGGTGAAAATAGATAAGGCAGCTACCGATGACAGTGTAAGGAAGGCAATGAGTAGATAGCATAGGCATGGCGGTCTGTCCTCTTCCGCTTTCCTGTATGCCGCCCTCCAAGTGAAACAGGCTCCCCGATGGAATGAGAATCGGTTTGTCTGACCGCAGGCGACGAAGTCTGCACTGGATTTTAAAAAGACTGCTTTAACTTCCCCTTTTCTTTCCTTCTCAATCTTATTGACCCACATCCTTTTCCCCCGGCTTCCTGGGAAAAAAAGGCTTGGAATTGAGTCCTTAATTAAAGGCATAATAATAGCAGAAATCCTTGGCATTTGTCAGGATGATTCCTAAATACCAGTTTATCAAAACATGGGGATGGGGACATTGATCACAGCGTGTTGCAAATGTTTCTCCACAATAAGAAATAATATTCAGGAATTTAAAAGGAAATATAAAGAACAATGTTAGAGTCGTCACTAAATTTAAAGAGGAGACATCTTTTCTTTAGCAGGAGCGGGAATACCTTTGAATACAAACAAGGAGATTGTTTTCCTTGTTTTTACGAAGTTAAGGCCTACCTTACCTGTGAAATTACTGGGGACACACCTGCACTTAAGGGCATCAGCTTGTAGAATTTCTTTCAAATAGATGGGCTTACAGAATGAGGGCCCTGCAAGGGAAGGAAGGCGAAGGAGAAGTCTCCAAAACAAAGTTTGGTTCTAAAAGACGGCCCTGGGAGAGAGATTGGACACAAAGAAAAATTACAATTCAGGTAAAAATGAGAGATTTAGAAAGGGACACTGTCAAGAAATTCAAGTCCAAAATTTAGGTTTTGTGTAAAACACTTAATGAATAGAAATATTTTCACAATAGAAATGTTTTCACAGAATTGAGACATTTATATGAAAACAGCTTAATTTTGGATTTAGCGTTTCTGAGCATGTAAAAATCTGTGAAAGAGGAAATGTAGCTGCTTGTAACAGGGAGAGGCTTTCATTCGCCTAGCTTCAGTCTCTCAACTGAAAAAAATCCAAAGGGTGAAAACCATTATTTAAGGTGCTTGTTTTAAAACCTTCCATATTAAACATTGAACTTCTTGTTTGCAAAGCCTATGCAAGGTAGGACAGGTTGGGCAGTGGTTGAACATTTCCATCAGGCTGTGGAGGCCTCATCAGTCTGCATAAGACTCTAGATCTTTATCAGGATCAAGTCCTGCACCCTAAAGCATTGAAGTGTCTTTAGGGGAATATCTGTGGGACTCTACTAGTTTCATTGCTATTAAATTCTGTAGGTTTATTTTACAAGGCAAGCTGTTAATGTAATACAAATAAGGACTTTTAAAGTTTACTTTCCTTTCAATTTCTGAATTTTTCTTGACAGTGATTTTTTTTAAAGAGTTGACTGAATTGGTATTGGCTAATTTTTTTAATGGATCAACATTTCAAAATGCAGCAGAGAAACAAAGCTCAAAAAATAAGTGTGTTAGTGGGGACTATAATAATCTGGATAAGATTAAAACAGTAACATTCGAGAGGTAACTAAAGCAAGAGTTTCTGGAAAAAAGTCTGAGCTTGCTACCATGTCTATAAATTCCAAGCTATTTTTTGTTTTAGTTACTTCAATTCTTGCAACCTAATTGACCTTAATTAGTTATGTTCAATATTAGTTGCTACTTTTTTTTTCCAGTTAGCATGTTAATATAATGTTTTGCTTCAGTATTTAGTTCTCTTTATAACACAGCATGAACATAGTAGGAAGAGTAATCAGCATGATGCATGCATAAAAGATAAAGTATTAGTTGGCAGTTGTTTTTCATAGCTTTATAAAGAGTTAAACACGCAGCAACAAATGAAGTATCGTGGTGGGAGAGCTGCATGGGTTGTGCGGATACCTCTGCTGCTCACAGAAGTATTTCATTCTCTTGGGAAAGCGTGGTGAAAGGCCTCGCAGTTGACAAGCAGACAGTGCCAAATTCTTTAAAAGAAAAGAAAAAAAGCAATTATCTGTTAGTACACAACATTTTGTGTACCTAAACAGCGACTGGCACTTTCAAAGCAATCTGAAGAGGGGAACCTGGGAGGTGCCTGTGAAAGCATCTGCTTTTTGGCTTGAGTGCAGCAAGATGATTCTGAACAAGGGTGAAACCTGAGACTTGGTGATGTCCCTGTTGTGTTGGAGAATGAGCTTCTCGGGGGGCTAGAGCGTGAGATTCCCACTAGTTCTTAGAGGCGATGCACCATGCTGAACTCCTTTTATCCCAATTTTCAGACAAGGATTTTGAAATAAATGTAGATGCTATCAAATCCTCAGTTTCCTTTTTAGTTTGGGTGGCTCAGATGAGGCTGGGGTGGGATTTGCACCCTGACCAGAAGTGTTGTAAAGTGGCCTGGTTAAAAGATTCACTTCCTGTCTGTGCTGTTAGTCTAGTAGTAGTACAGAATATATAATGCTTAGTACTACAGCAGTATTTGTTAAAATCGTTCTTTAAAATATAATCCTTAATTTCTCTAAGGCTGCAAAGCACTGGTACTAGCAGAAACAAGGGCTTGAGTTTTGCTTTGACCACTTATGTAATACAGGAGAGTGAAAAGGACAGCAGGAGCAAAGGTTTTTTTCTCTTTTGGGCATGTGTACCATATTTCTAGGCTGATAATATGTAAAGCACCAGGCAGACTAAGAGTTTGTGTTAATTGGCGTATGAATTTTGCAGGGTACTACTGAAATCGAAATTAAGAAGAAGCCTGGTGGCTCTCTCTTGGTCTCAATGGATCAGATGAATGCGTCCTACGGAAGGAAGGATCGAACCAACAGTATCATGACGGTTTTGACGAATACCCTTGTTGAGGGTAGGTATGCTTGGAAGGTGTCTTTGCTGGTTTTCAGTACGCATGCATCGATTGCCCCCTCGTGGTGCGTTTTAGGTAGGCAGAGGACCTCTTCTCCTGGCAGTTGTGGGAGAGGCTCTTGCACCCCTGTGGGGACCTAGATCTGCCTGAGGTCGCTTGTGCAGAGCCGGAGCCCTGCTGGCTGCCCATCCACAGCCAGAGGGGTTGCCGGAGGGCACAGACAGATGCGTCTGCTCCGTCTGTCCAAGAGGATGCTGGGTGTTAGTGTTAAACTCAGTGAGATGGCTTCTCAGTGGCTTCGGTTGGTTAATGAGGTTACGCTGGGGAATACCTTATTGGGGACCAGGGTGAAGAGTGTAGGATGGGGGAGCACAGACGGAGGCCAGGCATGGCTGAGGCCTGTGAGGTGAAGTGTCGCCCAGCAGAGACCTGTTTTGAGCCTTAAGTCCCTGTTCTCATATGCATGCCCTTCAGACGTAAAGAATTTTGCTGTTCCTGCTTTCGAGTAGTACATATTCATGCACTGTTTTTACATAAACCTGCTGCTTCTCAGTCATTATTAACACAGAAGCATTTATTAGGCTTTATTTTACCTGGTTTTGCATCCGAATTATGCAGATCCACAAGTAAAAACAACGGAAGAGTTGTGATATTGCAATAAGGAATATGCAGTGTGGAGATTATAGGAGTAAGACAACGTGTGATGATACAGGGGTACTGTGTCCCCCATGCCCCAAGGGCTGGAGACACCCTCCTCTGTTTACAGCCCGGGAGAGAAAGGTTTGAGCTGCACTGAGATCTCAAGTGTGGCTGCTGTCAAAAGAGAATGGGACTTCTGTACGATGGCAATTCCGAAACGGACCGCATGCAGAGACGAGATTTCCAAATATGTTAGGCAGGAGCCGGCAAGAACTTGTGAACAGCAGCCATACGAGGTTGATGTTCTCAAATTCCTGCTGTCTCCTGCAATAAAATTGCATGAAAACTAAATATACTTAGAAACAGAGCAAGGTTCTTCTGCTGCTTCCCTCCTGCGCAAACGCCTACAGGCTACAGTGCTACGATCCTCTTTTTTAACTTTAGAAATTCCAAGGCAACTAAATACCAAGCAACCGAAGAACCAATCAGAAAGAGAGAGCGATGGTCCTTTCCCTACCCATAAAAAATAGAGCATCAGGATGAACAGCTGTATAGCCTGAATGGAATCACTGCAAGACAAAGAATAGGGGCGGGAGGGAAATTCTTGATTTCCACCCCCCCCAACCATTTGAAATAAGCCGGTTTAAAAAATGGACACAGCATTATGTTTGATTTCTGTAAATGGATGTGGTTTGTCTTAATCAGCTTCTTGCTATTTAAATTGCTTTGCAGCATTATGTCATTTATTTCCTCTTTTAGACTATGTCTGTATTCAACATTGAATTCGTTTAACTTTTAAGTTATTTAAAAACTGGCACCAAAGATGGTTTAGAATCTGTTAGTTTAAATCATTTTACCTTGATCAGTTCTGAGTTAAATATATTCCTCCATTTAAAATAATTTGAATTGAATCAGGAGATGCACAAAGTCTTGTTGCACAAATTTAAAAATGTACTTCCTGGTAGTCTAGTGCAAATGTGTATGTTGATATTGCCTAGATACAAGGAAGAACTCGGTGAAGCTCAGTACAAGACTTGACCTGACTCTTTGCATCTATCATGGTGATCTGCATCTGCATTGGCCATGGTGATGAGGTTCAGTGCTTATTAATTGTTTGCATTAAGCTATTGCTGAGCATTGTGAAGTTCATCGTTGAGTGCTGTATGTACATACAGCAAAAAATATCTTTCCCCAAGAACGCTGAATTATTGTGTAAGCAAGAAGAGAGAAGTTCAGGACAGGCAAGATCAGCGAGTTAATATTTTAGCCATGCTAAGAGTCAGACAGATGCAGCAGCTTTAGAGGCAAAGACTTAAGTCCATTGCTGTTCTTTTTTGTAACTGTAGAGCTGGAGGAGTCCCAGAGGAAGTGTCCCCCTTGCTGGTACAAATTTGCCAACACATTCTTGATTTGGGAATGCCACCCGTACTGGATCAAGCTGAAGGAGATAGTGAACTTAATTGTCATGGATCCTTTTGTTGACCTGGCCATCACCATCTGTATTGTGCTGAACACTTTATTCATGGCAATGGAGCACCATCCTATGACCCCACAGTTTGAACATGTGCTCTCCGTAGGAAATCTGGTAAGATAGCATTGGTAAACGTGCCCTACAGATCTGCTCCTGTTGGGATACACTACTTGTTAATGTAGACTTAGCCTGAAAGAGGTGCTGTTACAGGTTCCTAGAGGACACTGAGATGCATGAGTTGCCCTCGCTGCAATCTATGGCAACTCAGAGACGTTGGCTACGGGCACACCTTTCTGGTCAAAATTTGTTACTACTTCTAATCCGTCCATTAGTTTCTGGTATGCTAAAGATTGCCTGTGTAGGTCTACAAGGTTCATGCTAGTGAAGCTACATCAATAGAGAAAAGACTTTATTGCAGGCAAGCATGTGGCATTGTACAGACTCCACGTGTGAATCAGTGTGACAAAGTGCATTGTTTGATGTTGACACTGATGATCAGAAAATGAACAAACGGGAATCTTTGTACGCCTCTTCTTTTCTGTGTCTTTCCTCACCACTCCAGGTTTTCACTGGGATTTTCACGGCAGAAATGTTCCTGAAGCTTATAGCCATGGATCCCTACTATTATTTCCAAGAAGGCTGGAACATCTTTGATGGATTTATTGTTTCCCTCAGTTTAATGGAACTGGGTCTGGCAGATGTGGAAGGACTTTCAGTGCTGCGATCTTTCCGATTGGTATTCCATATTTCAGTCCTTTTTTGAATGTTTCTGTCTTGCAGCTACTAGAAAACTTTTTTCATAAATTAATATGGTAGAACTGAAAAGCAAACCCCCTCTTTTTCTGTGTTGGGGAGGACAGCAATGGGGCGTTGTCATTTTTGTGGTCTCCTCTCACTTCACAACTGCTGTTTACATTTTGAGACCTGAGCAGCAGCTCGTTCCATGTAGGCAGTGAAGGATCATGTGGGAGGTATCTTGGGAAGTAGATGAAAGTAGGTGAAATAAAAGGTGCATTCTAATGTCACCTACATGGTCTCTCCAGGTAATTCACTGAGTCAAATTTGGTAGGTTCTATATAATGGTATAATAAAAGTGCTGAATACCTACAGCCCTCATGTGCTTTATCTTGCTCTGGCAATGGTTAGAGCTTGTGAAAATTAAATTATGAAAACCTCAAGGTTAGATTTTTGGACACTGAGAACCATGGCTGAGGTCAGATTTTCCAAAGAGCTCGTACTCGGAAGCTCACGCTTACATGCAACTTCAGAAGGTCTGTCTCCCTCCTCTGAGATGAGATTCTCTGGAAATTAAACTTTGATTGTGTGCTCTGGCTTTGCCAGGAAACCTGGTACTTTTTTCCAGGGGAACATGAGAAGCATTCAGGGAAGAAAAAATTGTGACACACAACCTTCAAATAAGTCTCCTGACTTCCTTAATGTTGCAGAGTTTGCAAAGCAAGAAAGATGCTCCATACTTTTCCTGTGTAAAGGGAGAGGAGTATGTGGGGGATAACAAAGTGCAAAATACAGGGGGCCAAATTCAGAGAGAAGTTAAGCATTCCCTACTCCCACTGACTTCAGCAGCAGAAACGTGGGCTTATATTTTCATAACATACAGGTTGTTGCCATTTAGAAAGTTTTACCTGGCTTTCCTCTTTGTTTTAGGTGAAATTGAATTAAATGCCTTGTTTTGTTTTGTTTTGTAGCTGAGAGTCTTCAAACTAGCCAAGTCCTGGCCCACTCTGAACATGCTGATAAAAATCATCGGTAACTCAGTGGGCGCTTTGGGGAACTTGACCTTGGTGCTAGCCATCATCGTGTTTATCTTTGCTGTGGTGGGCATGCAGCTCTTCGGCAAAAGCTACAAGGAGTGCGTCTGCAAGATCAATCCGGAGTGTGAGCTACCCCGCTGGCACATGCACGATTTCTTCCACTCCTTCCTTATTGTCTTCCGTGTGTTGTGTGGGGAATGGATTGAGACCATGTGGGATTGTATGGAAGTGGCAGGACAGGCCATGTGCTTGATTGTCTTCATGATGGTCATGGTCATCGGAAATTTAGTGGTCAGTAAATGGTTACTGATGGTCTTTATTGGTTGCCTCTGGGGGGGATAGAACATGGGGAGACCAAAGGACTAGATTTGTGAGTCTTCCAGCTCTGTTGGGGTCCTTTGTGGCCTTTGGCATATGAACAGTCCTGTTGACTTTGGTAGCACAATATTAAGGCTTTGTTTTGCTTGGTTAGGGCCTTAACAGTTGCCCATCAAAAAAGAATGCTAGCACTTGGCAATAAAAGCTGGAGGTACGAAACCCTCAGTCAGAAGGGACAGATCTACAACTTGCCTGATGGGGTAAAAGAAGCTGGCAAGAAGCAAAGCCTGGCTTTCAAATTCCAGGAGAAGCAATAACGTGGTAAGCAAGGGAAGGTCCTGAAACATTAAAAATAAGATTGGAAGTTCTTCTAAAATCTGCCCACTAGCTCAATCATGAGGTATGGTTGTGTGCAAGAATCGGCTGGTGAAATTGCACTGCCTGTTGTGTGGGAGGTTAGACTAGATCATGATGTTTCCTTCTGGTCTTAAATTTTATGGAAAAAAAAAATCTATGGAAGAAAAAATAATCAAGAATGGCGTAGTGTGAACAGTTGCATATCTTAAAAAGAGTGTTGTGAGCTTTCTCCCAGAAGATTTGTCTCACCAAGGGATTTTGACAAAATAAGCCTTGGGGACTATGAGTAGATGTGAGCAAGGAAATAGAGCAGGGAGTGATTGCTCAAAACGACTAGGTTTGGCACACTTCCTTTGAACCAGAGATGGAACCAAACTAATAACACTGAATTTAAATCCCTTAGATCGTTGCTGCTTAAATCCCTACCTTTAACATCTGCAGTCTGGATCCTGCAATGAAGTCTATGTCAGGGACCCTTTTACCTGCACTGAACCCCACTGACAGCAGCGGGGTTGTGTGCTGCACAGGGCTCCCTGTTTATGGAATGCATTGCAGGATCGGTGCTTTGATCCTTGAGTCCTGGATACCTTGATAGGTCTGTTGGACACCAGAGCTGGTTCTCAGTGTGGTGTTTGGAGGCTTGACTCTGCAGGCCCTGTTAACATCAGCAGGACTCAGGTGGCTAAATACTCATACTCAGCTTTGGAAATATTACCCTTGTGTGTCAGCACAGTCAGAGCTCTGCCAAGCGTGACCTCTTCTCCTTCAGGTGCTGAACCTGTTCTTGGCCTTGCTACTGAGCTCCTTCAGCGCAGACAACTTAGCAGCAACAGATGATGATGGGGAGATGAACAACCTGCAGATCTCTGTTATTCGCATCAAGAAGGGCATTGCTTGGATCAAGGCGAAAGTGCGTGAGTTCATGCAGACTCATTTCAAGCAGAGAGAGGCAGACGAGGTCAAACCTTTGGATGAATTGTACGACAAGAAGGCGAACTGCATTGCTAACCATACAGGGGCCGATATCAACAGAGACATTGATTATCAGAAGAATGGCAATGGCACAACCAGTGGAATTGGGAGCAGTGTGGAGAAATACATAATAGATGAAGATCACATGTCCTTCATCAATAACCCCAATCTCACTGTCCGGGTGCCTATTGCTGTAGGTGAATCAGATTTTGAAAATCTCAACACAGAAGATTGCAGCAGCGACACGGATCCTGATGGGAGTAAAGAGGTAGGAAAAAATGCTAAAGAATCATTCAGCCTTGTGCAAAGTACCTTGGGAGGGAGAACTGGGTAGTTCCAGCACAAGGGTTTGTTTATTTTATGGTATTGTCTTTGCACCCAAGACAGAAGCCTCTTTCTTGTGCTAGTTATGCTCTATGGAGAGCCACAAATGCTACTTAATTTGTTTAGTCAATTTAGGTATAAGGTGAAAGTCAGCAATTGAATAAAACTCTGTGTGTCCTGTAAATATGAGATGCAAGCAGGGCCAGGGTTTAATGAGATGAGGTGAGGAATGAACTTCCTTTACAGTAAATATGGTGAACTTGTTGCTGAGTCATCATGAAGTTCCATGTTTGGTGGCATCTAATTATAGGCTGGATTGGGTTTTATTTTGTGTTCAAGAAACTTGATTATACCAGCTCCTCTGAAGGTAGCACCATTGATATAAAGCCCGAAGTGGAAGAAGTCCCCGTGGAGGCACCAGAGGAGTATCTGGATCCAGATGCGTGCTTCACAGAAGGTAAGCTGTGCAAAGTGTAGTACATAAGTGTACAAACAAGCCTCTGAGCTGCTATTGGGAACTACGTCTACTATAAACTTGCTTTAAGGTTAGGTCTGAGTGTGGCTCAGGGCTGGATATTGGCTTATTTTGAATTAGTTTGGAAGCATTTGCAAGATGAAGGCCTTGGAGATGCAGGTGCTGTTGCCAGGATCTAGATGATCTACAGCTAAGGCAAGTCGATCTTTTGTACAACTGATACCTTGAGTATTCTGAAGCAGAAAAATCTGGCTTCTGGTTTGTTTTTTTCCCCCCTCCGCTGTTGCTGGCCTCAATGTCTTTCTGTGACTGATTTGTTACAGCTATTCCCATGGCAAAGATATTTTAAATGGTTCAAGGTTATTTTATCAGCAAGTTCTCCATTCCACTCCTGTCAAGTGCATGGATGCCTCACCAAATATAACTAGCTTAATCTGTTCACAAATTGATGTTAATTCAGGTGCCCGTAAATTCAGGTAAAAGTAATCAAGAAAGCCTCTAGAATGCACAGTTTTAGCAGAAATTCAACATCTCTAATACTGTTTGCATCAAAATCACTGTTAGGCAAAGACATTTTACATTCTTACATTTTCTCATCTGTTACCTAACAAAATGTGGGGCTCATTCTCCTCTCTGCACTATCCCCATTCCAGGTTGTACGCAGCGCTGTAAATGCTGTCAGGTCAATATTGAGGAAGGGCTGGGAAAGTCTTGGTGGACCTTGAGGAAGACTTGCTTTCTCATTGTGGAACATAACTGGTTTGAGACTTTCATCATCTTTATGATCCTACTGAGCAGTGGTGCTCTGGTGAGTACAATGTAGAAATATGTGTAGCCTAGTTGCATTAAGTTAGGAGACATCTACATGGGAAAGCTGTATATAAAAAATTTGGTGAAAAAGAAAGCTATATTGATGATTTTTGCAAAACAACAGTTCCTTTGTGGTAGATACTGTACAAAAGCCTTTCTTAATGATTTTGCTTAGTTTAAATTAAGGTTGAAAACTTAAAGGTCTGGAAATCTGGGTTCTAATCATAGCTTGACTGGAAATGTGATGATTTTGGACAAAGTCAGCCTGTATCTGTCTTATTTTCACATTACCAAAAATAACTTCCCTTTTTTCACTTTCCCATCATCATAGAGGTTCTTGAGCTTGTGGTGTTACGTAGCTACAAATAATCACTGTGTTTGTTTGTCGTCTTGCAGAGGATCAGCACACTGAGTATTTAGTAGATAGGGTTATACAACAAACAACCACAGCGCATTTTACTCGCAAGTTCTGGAAGAAAAAAGTGCACAACAGTTGGTATCCCACAGTCGAGGCTGGATACTTTCCACATGCATAGCTCTCCTGAAAATTGAGTCCATTTTTCAATGAACTCAGCCCACTTGAATGTGCTGAGCGTTCAGCTGCAGGGAATACCTGTCTGTATGTGTTATAGGAGAGATAGGATGTGCTGAGCATTTAGAAAGAAAGGATTTTATTCGGATGCCTAGAAGGTAGAGAAGTTCTTCTGTAAACCTAGCTTTTCAGGGTTGTTTTTGCAGGATTTTTTTTTTTTGGTTTGGCATTGAATTGTTGCAACTACTAGAGCAGATAAGTTGCACTTACAAGAAATGTAATTCCACTCTTCATGTCAATATAGTTTGAGTTAAACTTCTGGATTACCACGTGGAATTGTGGAATAAATCTGATATCATTGACAAGAGTACCTGGTTATTTCCCAGGCTTTTGAGGATATTTACATAGAACAGAGAAAAACCATCCGGACCATCCTGGAGTATGCAGACAAGGTCTTCACTTACATTTTTATCCTGGAGATGTTGCTGAAATGGTGTGCTTATGGATTCGTCAAGTTCTTCACTAACGCCTGGTGCTGGCTGGATTTCCTCATTGTGGCTGTATGTATCCTCTTCTCCTTATTTCTGATTGGAAAAAATTGTTAGTTAGAAGAGTGCTGGGGTCATGTTTTCTTCTGAGAACTGAATCATATGTTTAATGGGGAAGTGGATTGAATCCGGGATATCTGTAAGTTTCTAAAACATGATGAAAGGTGAAGCCTTTGAGCCCACTGAGTATTGCTCGTGTTCCCTATGCAGCTGTGAACTTTCTGCCCTGCAGTTCCTAGTGAGCCTACACAGACCGCGAAGGGTTTTCCAGCCCTTCCTTGTGCTCTGCTGAAATGACTGTCTGCAAGAGGCCTTCCTGCATGTTGAGCTATTGGCAGGTGTCAGCAGTGGGAGAACTTGTGCTGGGTGCAAACCTGGCATTCCCTAAGGTCAGACACTGACACCCACTGTTCTCCAAGTGATTTGGTGGCGTTTGTAACCATGGGAGCATGATGAGGCAGTTACTACTGCCTAACGTGGTCTGTTATTCTGAACACCAGGTGCTCAGAGTAACGGGTCCTTTCCTACGTTTGTACAGATCAGAGTACTTATAAAGCTTATCATGCAAAATGAAGTTCAACATCATCCTTCTGTTAAAAATAAATGAATGAATAAATAAAATCTAATGCCCAGGGGAAAAAGAAAGAAAGGACCACATCAAACAGAGGCAGTAGCTTGTTGGTAAGAGATCATAGTATATAAAAGAAAGTGGTGGTCAGTCTGGATGGATCAGCACGTAATCAGCCCGGAATCCCCCTGCAGAACATCTTGGTTGGGAGAATGAATTTGAGAATTAAAACAAGAACAGTAGAGAGAAATGTTAGTAATAAATCTGAGTCTAAAAAAGAAACAGCAAGGGCACTTAAAATAAATGAAATTTATGCTGTCAAAAATGGTAAAGACTTACAGGAAGTCCATAGGACTTGGAGTCCTAAGAATTGTAGAAAGTGGAAGTTTAGGATCCCAAATGTTTGTATTCTCTAAAAAAATTTTGTCACATCCAGTTGTGAAACAGTGTCCTAGCGAGTGCCCCAAGAACAAGTATTAAACAAACAAAAAAGCGTTTTTCCAAGTCCCATGCTGGGAGAAGGAGTATTTTGAATATGATTCACTTGTGCCAAGTTGCTGTTCAGTGACATTAGCACTCTGGAAATATTTCTGAGTAGGTGGAGGAACTATCCTTGGAATTCAGGGGCAGAAGTGACTCAAGATGTCTACATTTCCGGTGGAAAACTGAATATTTAAGAAAAAAAAAAAAAAAAGTCCTCTCTGATCCCTTAACACCTTTCCTTTTTAATATACATCTCGAAGAAGTAACTCTTCTGAAAATAACTCTGTATCTCTTTCACTGCATTAAACTGAAGTGCAAGTGCTAACGTGGACACTAATGCAAGATACCACCTATTCTTCTGTACTGCTTTGAGGAGAGTGTTTCTGAAAATTAAATTCATTGGGGTATCGTATTTAAAAAGAAGACCAGCACTTGAGCGTGCCACAACAAAAACAGCAAAGTCATTCACAGTCCTCATGCTTCATGTTGTGAGTTGAATTCCAGCTGTTGGGAACAAGTGAATGCTTTAATTGGCAGATGTGTTACAAGTTTTATTGTCTTCCTTCCAAAGCACCTGGCTACTGGCAGGGTAAAGATATGGGACTTCCCAGTCAGGCAGCAGATTTACATGCAGTGAACAAGTGCAGTGCAAGTGATACACATGAGGAACCTGAGCTCTCTGCGTTCATAGTTCTTCAGTAGAAATTTCTCATTTCCCTTGGTACCAGAGGTGGGGAAGTTGCACGTTTTTGCCTGCAGAAAATCTGAAGTTTGAATTTGAGATGCCAAAAGCTATCGAATAAGTTGATGTTAAAAGTAATGAACCAAGACTGAATATTACTCAGCAAAATCTCAGCTATGCATCTTCTTCTGTATCTGTTAAACACGTTTTTTTCAACGTTTCTTATGTGGCATAAATGGGGTTTAAGTGAAGTCACGTGATGGCAGCCATAGCTAATGGAGAATAAGCCTTTGCATCATAACAACGCTCTTGAATGTTATTTTTCAGGTTTGATAGCATTGTCAAATAACCCTCCTCCTCTGATTCCCAAAGCTTGCTGGGTGTATTTGTGAAGACAAAGTCTTTTTCTGGGTAATAATGAAGGCTTCTGCTTTTCAGTTGATTTGCAATTCCTTTCGTCTTACCTCGATGCCCACTGTGTATTCTGCTGGAGTGTCCTGAGAGAATAACACTGGAAAGAGCCACTGGAAGCTAAATTAGCTGTTAGAAATTTCACTGCTGTTTTGTCAGTTAAACTCAGGAGCAAGGCGTTATCCTAAGGGAAAGAAGCTCCAAAATTGAGGACTCAATTAAGCCTTCCCCCCGTGTTATATTTAGGGAGAGAAGTGCTGTACTTTGTGTATGTGGACCTTACAGCTCCTGCCTCTAAATCCCATCCATACTTTGAAATTTGGGATCTGAACCCTGATCAGTCTTCCAGCAAAATCCTATGGCTGCTCTATCTGGATTTATCGAGGCACTCCCCTCCTCAGAGCTTCATGGGAGCTGGTTTTGCTCGGTGGGCCAGGTTGCCTTGAGTGTACGCCTGTGCCGATGCTGCTTGTGCAGCCCAGACTGAGACGGAGCTCACGCAGTTAGTTTGCCCTTCAGGTGATTTCTTGTAACGTTTTCCATTCTGCTTGTTTCTGGCATAATTAGCATGTTCTCAGATAGCTGTGCAGACCCAGGGTCCCCAACGGTGACCATTCAATCTATGGTAGAAAAGGAGTGGCTCAGCGTGGGATTTGAATCTCAGCTAAACTTCAGGGAACCAGGGCTTTAAATGCACCAGTTCCTCGGTTCCTCCCCGAGTAGGTTGATTTTGTCTCACAAAGGTTCTGTTGTAAAATTTTGGGGCACCCCGGGCATTTTTTTTTTTTTTTATCAGTGTAATTTCAAAATCCAAACCACATGGAAAAACCTTAAAAGAGCCATATCTATTGTGGCCATTTGTTTCGGGGCAGATATGAAGACAGAGAAAGCAAGAAGCACGGGCGCAAAGAGTAAAATAATGAAATGGAACCGGCATCCTGCAAGCGCAAGCAAGTTTTGTAATTCTTCCCAACATCCCTCTACCAGATAGATTGAAAACATGTTCATTTGCTGCTGTCTGGGCAGCGTTACCGTTCTTGGAAAGCTGTGATAGGTAGAGATCACGTACTGGTGTTGGATGAGGAAATACATGCCTTCATGTGCTTGGCCTGCAGAGGGTAAGAGTCCTTTACAACCTACAATAACAAAAGGCGATTCTTCAGGCCAGGCTGTACAAATCGAGCTTTTCATCTCTGGAGATCCTAGGTTCAGTCTCTCGTATACTAGGTGAGAAGACACTTGGCAGGTATGATGAAGGAAGTCCAGAAGCTGGCACAGAAATTCTCCTGCATGTTTATGTATTTGAAATGTCCTGAATTTTTCCTGGAGTGTGTGGGCTTTTTTTAAGGATCATCCTTGCAATTAATTTCACTTTGGTATCTTAATGGCCCTTTAAAAAAAAAAAAAAAAAGGATAAATAGGAAGTGTCCTATTCTGAGAATTAACTAATGATCAAAAAGAAAAACTGCCATGGGAGGACGTCTCAGGGTTTTCCATTATTTGTTACTGTATATTGATGTCTTGTCTTTTTTCTTTTCTTTTTTTTTCCCCAAAGGTTGACATATCTGTTCTTATGTGTGTCTGTAATGTGATACTAGCCAAAAATGGAAGATAGTGGGATGCAGATGAAATGGGGTCTGTGGATGTTATTTATACATGGCCAAGTCGCATCTGATTTAATCCAAAGAGCAGTCCCTTGGCTAGCGTGGGAATTGGACTGCTGCCCCAAATGCACGTGGCAGCTTAAAACTAGATGGTCCCGTGCGTTCATGTTTTTGGTGATACAAATCTCGACCCTGCGAGACCCCAGGCTGCCCTCACCCCCCTTGGCTGAGGATGTCCAGTAGTTGTAGAGCCTAAATTTGATTCCACGCTGCTAAAGAAAACGGGTTGTCTGTGTGGTTATGGTGTTGAAAAATGGATTTAAGAAACCTGTCTCCAGCTTTGTCATGGTTTCAGGGTATGAGCTTGAGCAACCACGTATTTGGTGTACACTCGCTTTCCCCATCTGTAAGATGTGCTTGCTTGTCCTAATCTTCCCTCAAAGACGGTCACAAATGTCACTGCAGCTTCCTGAGGCACAAAAGTGCTTAACAGCCGCTCTGCAAACTGTCAAGCAAAAACCCCGCCTGTTCTTGGGCTTTTAAGGCAGTAAAAGTTGGATTTAGCTACCTTAGTACCAAAGATGGATCATATCGTGTGGAGCTAGCGTTCACGTTTTTCAAAATTATTTTGACAGAAGCAAACTTTCTGTCACAGATGCTGTCCCTGGAGGCCATTGCCGTGGACGAGGCGCTGCCGCGCGGCGTGAGCACGGCGGCTTGCTGTGCGAGTTGAGCGCAGTTTGTGCAGTGTGTGTATTTATCTGTATTCTTTCTCATAGGTACCTTTAAAATTTGTCTGGCTTAATTTAATGGGAGCCGCTGGGATCCTGCAGACAGTAAAGGGCGAGGGTAAGGTTTTTGTCATCCATTTGGGCTCTTCCTTCCGACAGACCCCTTCTCCGTCTGTGTGTCTCTGCCTCTCTCTCACTTATCTTTCCCCTATGTTTTTTTCTTATGCCTTTCTCAACCTCATTATTTCCTTCCAGGTCGTTTCAGTCAAGTGAAGTAGGCAGCTGGTGTCATGTCTTCGGTATTTATCTATGGGGGCCCAGGCTGGCAGTCTGGGCTGGGCAATCAGTGCTAGGGGATTCATTCTAACAGTCTGGAACCTTTTTTTTCTTTTTCTTTTTTTTTTCTTTCTTTCTTTTTTTTCTTTTTTTCTTTCTTTCTTTTTTTCTTTTTTTCTATTTTCTGTGTAGGTCTCTTTAGTCAGCCTTGTAGCTAATGCCCTGGGCTACTCGGAACTAGGTGCCATAAAGTCCCTTAGGACACTAAGAGCTTTGAGGCCTTTAAGAGCGTTGTCCCGATTTGAGGGGATGAGGGTAAGATGCCATTAGCAGCTGATCCTTCTGCATGCCTGTGGAGCGGTTTTTTTTAAGCATGCTAGAACTGATCAAACTGGTGGAAAGAAACTTCCAAACAGAATCATGATGCAGCTGCTGACTTGATCACCTCTATCGTTTCTGTCCCCTCACCCTGCCCACCGCTGCACACTCCCCTCCTAAGAAAGGGAGATGCATTAAGCTGCCTCATTACATTAATTACTGGCCCAAACCACATGCCATTTGTAGACTATGTTAACACTTGGCTGTTCTCATTTAGCCTGGCTTCTACCTCTAGCATCTGAGGGGGCTTCTCAGCTGTAACTTTTTTTTACCTAGGGAGAATCACCAGGTGCAAAGAAGCAGAATTTGAACCACCTCAGTGTCTCCACCCCCTCTCAGTGTTGGCCGCTGGTGGAATTTGATTGAAAGAATATCGGAGGGGGTTTTAAAAATGCAATCTGCGTGCAAGTGGGTAAAAAGCGGCTTCCTTCCTTGGATAGCTCAGGCCTTCAGGAAGGGAACGGTGGGGAGCTCAGCTGTTTGGAGAGAGAGAAAAAAAAAAAAAGGGTTTGGTTTAATTCCTCTTGTTGCACCTTGTTGTTCTCGGTCCAGTCTGGTGGCGACTGGAAGCCTTGTCTGATAGTGAAGCTTCTCCTTTCCACTCCCTCCCTTTTACCATGCTTTTATGGTCCCCTGTCCTGTCACTGTGAAACTAGCAGTAAAGCACAAGCAAAGCATTGAACTTAACAAGCTTTCCTCAAATTGTTAGACGGCACCACTGTCTCGGGGATCCAAAATTATTGCAGTGTCTTGCTGCTTTGCCACTAATATTCTGTATTTTGGTGCTTTTTTTTTTCCTTTTTGGATTGAAAGAATCTCGTAAGAACATGCAAAAAACCTGTATATTTCTATAAGTAAAGGTATGTTCTATTAATGGGTTTGCAGCTGCTTCTAGAACAATAATTTAGGTCTTTTGTGCTAGACCTCAGCTCACAATTAGAGATATACTTAAAAAACAGGAAAATTCCCCCCCTCCCCAAACCCTGAAGAAAATAGCAGTCACTTAGATGACTTCAGTGTACGACTGGAGTGATTCCACCTGGATCATTCTGATTTCCTTTAATTTGCTCTGCTGTAATTTAGTGCAAAATACAGTGTAAAAGATGCAATGAACTAATTGGGAATTTTCAAAGAAATTCTCAAATTTTGTAGGAAGTGATATAGGAGTAAACAATGTGACAGTAAATCCAAAGAAGGTTGTTCCTTCCCTGATAAGTCATCCTGCCATTATTTCTATGTATCATTTAGGCTCTGTTAGCTTAATGCTAAGCTTTATTATATAATGCAGCCACAAAGGATGATTTTTTTCTTTTCCATCGGCTCAAAGCTAGAGCTTTTGCCAGGCCGCGCTCAGGCCCTGCCTGGGGGTTCAGCACTTGTTTCCTCTTCAGACCCGACTTTGTCACCCCCTTGGGCACTTGGGTCCCTTTTCCTCCCCAGCTTTGTATAAACTCGTTCCCAAAGTGATGAACGTTAGATCAATGTGCTGCTACGGTTGACTCTGCACGGGGACAAATTTTATCCAGATGGAAGTGTTTTACCCCTAGTACATTATCAGTTCAGTCCGAATTAATTTTTTTGCCACTAAAGCGCGTGGTCGTTTTTGCTAAAGTATATTGCTAATCAGAAGTTTAGCTAACTGTCATGAGAGAGTCCAGTGTAATCGCAGAGGAGAAGACCTAGCACTAAATCTCTAGATATTAAATGCTATTTTAAAACCGTGCAAGAGAGAAGGCTGTGATTCGCAATACACAAACAAGAAATTCTTATGCTTAAAGTGGGGAATTTTCAGTACAGTAAAATCAATACAGAATTATAGCTTCTACTCAGTAACTCTGTTACCTAAAACCAATTAATTCTTCCTTTGTTTTGACTTTAAGACAAGTGTTGCTGCCCTGTACTACCAGAACAATTCTTCTGAGCCAAAGAATAGAGATCTGAAATGCCTTTGCAAAGGAAACATAAAATGCAGTTCTTTGCTTTTCTCTACTCCATAGTAATCTGCATCTTAAAGAGCTTGCTCTGCTCTTAAATTCCTCAGGAAGTATGACAGTAATGCTGTGAAATGTGCATGCATCTTTGTCAACTGCCGATGTTCAGTCTGCACACAAAAGCCATGTTCCTTCTCTCGGATCGGCTTGAAAGCTGTGAAAATTCAGCGTACTCTAAGTGACCATATCCGTTTTGGTAAACGATTACAGGAGGATGTAAGACTTTTTCTCGTTGCTTTGGTGAACTGGAATAAACCAGCATGCCAATACCCGCAGAGCCTTAAAATCACAAGGCGTGATTGCTGGCGCATTGGTGTTCAGCAGCGGAGCATCCGACGTGGATGGAATTGGGAGGAAAGGCAGCAAAGGTGCTATGTACGCAGCCCCGCTGCAGGGCCTGATCCTAATCTTTGTCTTAGCACTGTAAACCCAGCGACTTGCAGAATCCATGATGTTGCGTGATAGTGTCGTAATGCCCCGTATCGTCTAGACCACGGTGGTCTCCAGTTTTTCCTGCTTGCTGTGATGGAGGAAAGGTGCTGGCTGCAGAGCTTGTCACGTGCGCGGCGACTGCACCTAGCAGGCGGGTCGTGGAGGAGGAGAGGGGACACTACGCCGCAGCCAGCAACTGTGGCAGGGCCAGCCGTGGCCCCGGGTCGGTAGCTGAGGACTGCTGGAGCACAGTGTATTGGAGAAGTCTTTCAAAACCATGGCAGAGGGGTAAAAGTTTAGATTCTGTTCAGCTATTAAAGGAGTCTAAATGAGGAGATCGTAATAAAAGATTTAGTAGCCTGCTGACCTAGCTCTATTAAAAACCTGCTAGCTTAAGTTTTGTCATGTGTTGGTCAGGGATGCTTAGGGACACGCTGCTCCCAAACTGGGAAGGGCTCAAATTAAGAGACAGGGGCAGATACAAGCTCTGACAAAAGCCCCGGCGCTCGGCGCTGCGTTTGCTGCAGTTTGGAGGAAGGAACATGGCTTTTGTGTCTTCTTGAGCCTGCCTAGCTGCATGCTCAGCTGTCTGCCTGGGACAACATGATTGGCCTTGCTTAGTCACAAATATGATCTTGATGTTTACACCAACTCACTGCTGAGTCTTAACAGAGCAATTCCAGGGCCTGGTCCTGCCCCCGTCGGCGTTGGGGCCGCGCGTTTGCTGCGGAGCTCGGTGGGAGCAGGAAGCAGGCTTTGAAGTGAAAACAGCCTTGTTTGAAAGTGGGGAATGGCCGTAAGGGCCCTGGCCGACCAGCAAAAGTCTTGTCAAACCCGGCTCTGAGAAAACTCTAGTTAGGAGCCTGTTTGTTGCTAAGAAGAGAGTGTGAGCCTCACTCATTAATATCCCCTCTCCCTTTTGGCAACTAAAATGATTTAACACAATTGTTGTTTAACTAAAAAAAAAAAAAAAAAAAGAAAACAAATCCAAAATCAAAACCGGTAAAGCTAACAGCCTGGCCTGTTTTATTTTAAAAAACAGAGCTTCAGTAGGTGGCTTTTAAGCAGATTTTCTTCACCGCTTGGAATAAGTTCACTGCCAACTTTGCATGGAGTAAACGCCACCGATCTGTCAGTGGCCTTACCTCCAATTCCCCCCCCAAAAACAGCTGTATTGATGCTTGCTGTCTCCTGCCTCGTGTTTTATACTGAAACTTTTTCCCACCCCTTCCAACACAGGTGGTTGTCAACGCCTTGGTTGGCGCTATCCCTTCCATTATGAATGTGTTGTTGGTCTGCCTTATCTTCTGGCTGATTTTCAGCATTATGGGGGTTAACCTGTTTGCCGGGAAATATCATTACTGCTTTAATGAAACAGCTGAGGAGCGCTTTGAAATAGATATTGTTAACAACAAGACTGACTGCGAAGCGCTGATGCCGCCCAACTCCACTGAGATTCGATGGAAGAACGTGAAAATTAATTTTGACAACGTTGGGGCAGGATATCTGGCTCTTCTGCAAGTTGTAAGTTTTGCCTTTGCCACCTCCCTAGTATTGATAAAAATGAGCTTTTCTAAAGTATTTTCTCCGTTTTTGACTGCTTCCCTCTCTCCATGTAATGAGCATTCCCGTTAATTCCCCTCGGGTTTGGGTCTGGCATACAATCCCCATTTCATCTCTCATCCCTTTGCCTAGTTTGGGTCTCCCAGTGCAGGAAGCAGCCCCAAAAGAGTCTACCAAATCTCCCATGAGACAACAATAAATCCGTGCATTTAGACTAAATGAAAAGAGACATATTTAAATAATGTGGAAGTTCATTATAAGGGAGGGGAAGAGTGCCAGGGAATCCTTGAAAGAGCTGACACAAATCAGACTTGTTCATTTTTTCTCCAGATGAATTCTGTCTAAGAGAACGTGTGTTTTCTTTGCTAGGCGACTTTCAAGGGCTGGATGGACATCATGTATGCAGCAGTAGATTCCAGAAAGGTAAAGTACACGACCACGTACACTCTCACCTCCCCATCGCTCTGCTATTTTGTCGTCTTTAAATTCAAGAGTAAAAACGGTAGAACTGTGCTTGTATTATGTATTTATGTTGTGATTGTGTTTAGTTTGCTGCTGTTAGTAAGTTAAAAGACACTCAACAAAACCCAAAAGAGCAAGAGTCTTCTGCTTGCTTGGGGCAGGAAAACTGCTGGAGTAGAACTGCAGTGAAAAAAGAATACACCAAGAATATATATTTCATTAAAACAAATTATGGAGAGGAATTAGCCAGGAGGGTCTCCATGAACCTTGCACCTACATGGGAACCCAAGTCTGTGTCTGAATCCAGTTTCAGAAATCCTGGAACGGCTGGAATTCTTCCTTCAGGCACTTTTCTTGTTCTCGCACGCTGGAATCATGCAAATACCACTATGTTCCTTCCCCCCCTCTTTTCTCCTCTTCTCTTGGCTTTATGTGAAAAGATTTTAAAATGTTTTTTCTTGTTGCATGCTGAGTGCAGGGCAGGAAAAAAAATGAGTATGAATACATGGAGACAACGTAAAAATGTTTTCCCTTTTTGATCAAATG
Source organism: Apteryx mantelli (assembly GCF_036417845.1). Classification (NCBI taxonomy): domain Eukaryota; kingdom Metazoa; phylum Chordata; class Aves; order Apterygiformes; family Apterygidae; genus Apteryx; species Apteryx mantelli. Next base: position 3,832,454 of record NC_090010.1, on the reverse strand, counting down.
ATATACTTACATGCCCCTTTCCAAAAGAAAAGATGATGCTTTCACTCTGACAGTGCTTGTCATTGCAGTGACAATTTCCTTATGATTTGCAAATTACTGTGTATTTTATGGGCCTAATACAGCAGCGCTGACCTCAATTACAGTGAAAGTCAGTTTAAACTGTAGCGTATTGTATTTCTGAAAATGAGGTCTGATGGCTATATTAAGTTAAAAACTCTTGATGGTTGGTTTTGGAAGCTTGTGTATTAACAACTTTCTGTGTTTTTTGGGAGACTCTCCCCCTCTAGCCTCCCTGCATATACCTGCAGTAGGCACACATATGCTTTTGCTTTACTTTAAACAGTGTGAAGACACTAAGATTCCAGATATAACCGCAGCTTACAGAGTATGACTGCCTTACATGTGAATACTTGGAAACATGACTAATGCTTCTGTCCTGTCTTGGCAAGCACTGGAGTTATTGTGCAATCAAGGACATATTGTCTGGTTACATTTTCTTTGATTGTACCCACTACCTTTGTAGAAATCTGGAGGAAAGAGGGATCCAAGGTATAATCTATATGAGGAAAAAGATGACTCAGTTGCAATTGCTTTCTCCTTTAGGTAAACTGACTCAGATCTGATCTAGATTTGTTTTTCTTTTGTATCTGTTAAGTGAGCACCCCTTTTGGAAAGCTCACAGAACTGTCTTCATTTTAACTGTATTTTATGATGCCTTTGAAATGTCACTTATTTCTCCTCTCCCATTCAGCAAGAAGAGCAACCCAAGTATGAGGACAACATTTACATGTACATATATTTTGTAATCTTCATCATCTTTGGCTCCTTTTTCACCCTGAACTTGTTCATTGGTGTCATCATTGACAACTTCAATCAACAAAAGAAAAAGATAAGTGATCGATATTTGCTTATTAGTAGGGGAGATGAGGCCTGCCTGTGTGACGGGCAGAACTGTTGCTTCTTCAGGCCAGAGGGGCTTTTCTGCATCACGAAGGCCGAAGACCTTCACTCGGTGGCTCTGGCCTCCTCTCTTAGAGCTATGGGCTGCAGAACCACTGTGACTTTTTAGTGCGTCGCTCCCTACCCAGCCCCTCTGAGAGTGGCTAGGCAGGCTCAGAGAGTGCAAGCGGCAATGCAAAACTTTAGCTAGAGCTCTACCCAAGTTTGGAAAACTTCCCTCAGCTTAATTTTCATGCATTTCTGTTTTCTGATCTTGGCTACGATATACAGACTGGAAGTAGGGTCTCTCCCCCCCCTTGCCACTGTCATTTCCTCTCTCTTTAATACTGCTTTTCTTCTCTGGAACTTGAGGATTTGCATGCATAAAGTACCTGCTTACACAGCCTTCATTTTAGAACAAGTGTGAAACCTCTGCTGCTGGTTTGTTGCAAATGAGATAGAGGGGAGTGGCAGGATGTAATGAAGTAAAAACATTATTCATAGGAAAAATACTCAGTTTTCTTTAAAGGAAAATCAGCATCTCTTGGGTATTAGTACAAGTTATTTCTGTCTAAAATAGCTGCCACCAACTTCCCATATGGCAGGTATCCTCATGACTTAGCTAGTGTGTGATTCCTTTCCCTTCTGGTGGATGAGCTGATTGTAACCAGTTTTCCTTTTGCTCCTTTACTTTGGAGGTCAAGATATTTTTATGACAGAAGAACAAAAGAAGTACTATAATGCCATGAAAAAGCTGGGCTCAAAGAAACCTCAAAAACCTATTCCCCGACCTCTGGTGAGTATGATATAAAGGGAACCGAAGGAAGAAAACGCAGAGCAGACTTTCAAAGGAGCTTCAACTCCAAAAGCTTCATTTGTTCTCCCTCATGCTTGACTCCACATCACCATGTTCTTGTCATTATAATGCAGGTATGATCTGAGAAAGGTTAAAGTGCTGCAGCCATGGTTGATATTAATCAATTGGCTGACTTGAATCAACAAAAAAATCTGAAAATCCTGTCTGGCTGAAAGGCCAGCCATAGGGTAGGAAGTTTCCTGGCATTAGTGAGGGGGACCTCGGACAGTCAGCCAGCCATGTGGGTTACATTGACTGAGACCAAAGTACATTTCCCTGCTTCGTGCAAGGCTTTGTTTGTGACATTGGGTGAGTCCCTAAGGTAATGTCTGCACTACTATAGATAAGCCATCCTGCCGATCTGCCTGCTTCTGGGACTAGACTGCTGCCAGGACCCGAAGGAGGTAGCTGAAGTCTAGTTCAAGTATTTCTGCAGCCAGAGTCACTACAGCAATATAGACCTGGCTGCTTTCTCCATGTGTGAATGGAAACGCATCACCTTGCCTTTGGTCTCAACAAAGAGCAAGATATGCTCAGAATAGGGTTTTGTTAGCATGTTTAGGGTTTAAAGAGTAGCATTTTCATACCTTTCCCACAAACAGATTGACCTGTGAGGTAGAGCCTGCCTTGAAATCTTTGTAACAAAGATCATGGTAATGCTGCGTCCTCATCTGTGTTTCTCCCAACAGTGAAGTGTTGGCTAGTAGTAGATTTTTGTTCAAATCTGTTTGGTTCACCGTCTCTCTCCTGTTGCACAGAACCGCATTCAAGGAGCTGTCTTTGACTTTGTCACTCAGCAAGCGTTTGATATAGTCATCATGATGCTCATCTGCCTCAACATGGTGACCATGATGGTGGAGACAGACACACAAAGCAAGCAGATGGAGAACATCCTCTACTGGATCAACCTGGTGTTTGTCATCTTCTTCACCTGCGAGTGTGTGCTGAAGATGTTTGCCTTGCGGCACTATTATTTCACCATTGGGTGGAACATTTTTGACTTTGTGGTCGTGATTCTGTCCATTGTGGGTAAGTGCGATACCAATTAGAGGTCTGTGCATTGCACAACTTTCTTTGACGTCATGCGGAGCTAGGCTGTCTTCCTCTGTGTTTGCAGAGCAGAGCATATTCTTGTCATTGAGGAGGATGTATTTTATGCTGGATGCATAAAATACCATAGAGCCAGAACTTCTGGCCTCTCCTTTTAGGATTGTGAAGAGACTGTGGCATAGTTTTGCAGTCTGAAGTCCTGACTAATGCCCCCTTCTCCCTCAGTTCTGGAATTCATTTCCAGTTTTATTGCGTAAAAACACAATTACTCTTTCCCTGTCTTTAAAAATAAATATTTTACTCACCTCACAGGTGTTCATAAGCATTGTAACATTCCTGAATATAGCACTGTAGTGCTTCCAGCCTCCATCAGTATGTGATTTGCATTCTCTTGTTTCCAGTTTAGGTTGAAGGTGAGTAGACTAGTTTCTTCCACCAGGTTTTTGTTCTTAGTGGCTAATCTGTAATTTATACATAATCTCACAAGTACAACAGGATCACTCAAAAAGCTTGCCTGGACACAACTCTGCCTGGACATATTGACAAAACACCAGCCAAAATTTAGCGACTGTCCTGCAATCTAAAGCTCTGATGCAGATTTGTC